>NC_051155.1:28840395-29155394 GCF_013339745.2 Dermacentor silvarum
AACACAGTTCCAATTTCACTTCTAGTCCGAGTGTCGTCTACGCAGCGCGCGTTCCGAAGTCATTTCATGGCGACGTGTTCGAGGACGTGGAGGGTTGGCTTGAACACTTCGACCGAGTTGATGCAGTCAATGAATGGGACGACTCTAAGAAGCTGCGCTACGTGTACTTTGCGCTCGAAGACTACGCTCGCACGTGGTTTGAGAATCATGAGGGCTCCATGACTAGCTGGCATGAATTCCGACGACAGCTTCGCGAGACATACAGCAGCCCCGAAAGGAAAGGCCGAACAGGCTCTGCAGAGTCGGTTTCAGAAGGAAAATGAAAGCGTGGCCATGTTTGTCGAGGACATGTCGCGCTTGTTCCGACGTGCTGATCCAGGAATGGCTGAGACAAAGAAAGTTCGTCTCTTAATGCGAGGGGTGAAAGAACAACTCTTCGCTGGACTCATGCGCAACCCTCCAGCTACCGTCGCTGCGCTCATAAGTGAAGCGACAATAATGGAGCGAGCGCTACAGCAACGCTCCGAACAGTACGACCGCCAAAGCACCATCGTTGCCATGACATGTTTCACCTGCGGACATGATTTAGCAGCACTCCGAGAGCTTGTGCAAAGCGTTGTGCGCGAAGAGCTTGAGGAAGTTTGCAAAACTTCTTGTCAGCCGACTGTTACTGCGCTTGGTGACATCATTCGTGACGAAATCAGGACCATGACCCGACCATTGGTGCCAACGCGAGCGGAAGCCCCAGTCCTGACTTATGCCGAAGCCTTACGGAGTCCTTAACCATCTACGGGACGACGTTTGCCTTCCCCTGTTTCAGCTCTACCACGTCAATTTCCCGCTACAGATGTAAACTCGTATGAGGACGTAGGCCCGCGAGATATCATGCGGAAATCAAACGTGTGGCGCACCTCGGATAATCGGACACTTTGCTACCACTGCGGCGAAGCGGACCATTTGCATCGTCAGTGCCCTTATCGGAGGCTGGGCCTTTAGGGATTTCACCCTAACGTGCGTCGACCGAGTAATGGTGAGTGCCCACGCGAGATAGAGCAGTTCCTGGCCTCTCAGCAGCCATGTTCTCCCGCACAAAGACACCAATCACGTTTACCATCCCCTCGGGGCATCATGTCGCCTAGCCGTTACTCCAGGTTCCCTGATGTTCGCACTAGGTCCCCAATTCCACGCCCACGTCAGGAAAACTGAAGACAGCGACCTCCGGCGGTGGGGCCGCCGCGGATCGTCCTGACGAACACCCTCCGACACGACAAGTTCACGACGACGATTTATCTGCCACCGCATTTTCTGATAACGACGCAGGACTTTCCGCGATATTACCGTAACCGTCGACAATTACCAGGTCACCGCCCTAGTGGATACCGGCGCCGACTACTTCGTTATGAGTGCTGAATTAGTGGCTACGCTCTGAAAGGTGACCACACCATGGAATGGTCCCCAGCTCCGTACTGCGGGTGGTCATCTCGTGACGCCGGTTGGGAGGTGCACTGCCCGAGTGCATATCTGTGGCTCTGCCTTCATCGGATCTTTCGTCGTGCTGCGAGAATGCTCCAGGCAGCTCACCTTAGGAATGGACTTTCATTTTCACTTAACGCAAGCTCGCACGAATGCAAATCGCTCAAGATAGCGTTGCGTGTCTCTGATTCAGTCACCGTACCACCTCGTTCCAGTGTACTGGTTACCCTACTGAGCGATATGGGCCGAACTGCCCTTAGAGTTGTTGAAACCAATGTGTCCATCCTCTTCTCTCGTCAAGTATGCGTCGCCCGCGCCCTCCTCGAACTGACAAAATGGCCTGCTGACATCCTAATTACGAACTTTAGTCGCGAATACAAGCACTTCACGAGGCACGCTGTTGTCGCTTACTTCGAAGAAATCGGCGATGCGAGAACCAGCCTATCACTCGCAGAACTTTCGTCCGTCCCACACGACGACAAGCAGTCTACAATTCAAGTCGATGTGAATTCCGAACTATCGGCTGAACAGCAAGACAGTCTTCGCTCTCTTTTGCTTTGGTTTAGCAACTGCTTTGCCACGACGTCAAGAATAAAGCAGACACACGTTGCGAAGCACAGAACTATAACCGAACCCGCCGAAAGACCCATCCGACAGCATGCCTATCATGTGTCTCGAAGAGAACAAGACGCCATTCGAGAACAAGTCAAACAAATGCTTTCTGACGACATCATTCAGCCATCCACAAGCCCATAGGCGTCACCAGTGATGCTAGTTAAAAAGAAAGATGGCACACTGCGTTTCTGCGTTGATTATCGCAAACTCAACAACCTCACAAAGGAAGATGTCTATCCGCTTCCTCGCATCGACAACTCGCTGGACCGACTTCGACACTCCAGATATTTTTCATCCATGGATCTGCGTAGTGGTTATTGGCGAATCGAGGTCGATGACTGTGACCGGGAAAAGACCGCATTTATTACTCCTGACGGACTCTTTGAATTCAAGGTGCTTCCTTTTGGCCTGTGCTCAGCTCCTGCGACTTTTCAAAGAATGAACACTGTTTTGTCCAGTCTTAAGTGGCAAACGTGTCTTGTTTATTTGGACGACGTCGTCGTTTTTTCGGAGACTTTCGAGCAGCATCTCCGGCGTCTTCGTGCAGTGCTTGATGCGTTCCGAACTGCAGGCCTGTCACTCAAGCCCGAAAAATGCCACATTGGTTACGTCTAGCGGAAATTCCTTGGTCATGTCATCAGCTGCGATGGAATTCGCCCGGATTCTGAAAAAACGCGCGCTGTTGCGGCCTTCCCAACGCCTACGAACAAACGCGAGGTTCGCCGTTTTTTAGGACTTTGCGCGTATTACCGTCGCTTTATACCCTACTTTGCGAAAATAGCTGAGCCATTGCATTTCCTCACAAGAGACAATGTCGCTTTCGTTTGGAACCTCAAGCAACATCGCGTTTTTTGTGACCTACAACAACGACTTCAGACTCCTCCAATCCTAGGTCACTTCGACGAAGATGCCGACATTGAAGTACACACAGACGCAAGCAATGTCAGTTTCGGCGCCGTCCTTGTGCAACGACAAGAAGGTATCGAAAGAGTGATCGCCTACGCTAGTCGTACCTTGTCATCAGTCGAATCAAACTACTCGACTACCGAAAAAAGATGTGTCGCTGTCATGTGGGCGATATCCAAGTTCCGACCATATTTGTACGGAAGACCTTTCAAAGTAGTCAGTGACCACCATTCGTTGTGTTGGCTTGCCGGTCTAAAAGACCCCTCAGGCCGCCTTGCTCGATGGAGTCTTCGCCTTCAGGAGTTCGACGTTACAGTTGTCTACAAGTCGGGACGCAAGCACACAGATGCCGACTGTCTGTCTCACGCTCCTGTTGAAACGACTCCGCCTGAACTAACTGACGAAGACAGTTTCCTCTGCGCTGTCACAGCGTCTGACTTGGCTCAGCAACAGCGTGATGACCTGGAGCTTCGCCCGCTCATCGACTACCTTGAGGGCCAATTTACGCAGCCACCACGGGCATTCCGCCGCATAATTTCGTCGTTTTTTCTCCGCAACAACTTCTTGTACAAGCAAAGCTTTGACTCCAGCTCTCCAACCGATCTTCTGGTGGTGCCATCTGCGATGCGAGAAGAGATCCTGCATGCTTGTCACGACGAACCGTCTTCTGGCCATTTGGGTTTGACGCGCACTCTCGCACGTATCCGCCACAAGTACTACTGGCCTAAACTGTCTCGTATCGTAAAGCACTACGTGAAGACTTGCCAAGACTGCCAGCGGTGCAAGACACCCCCCATAAAACCAGCTGACTTGTTACAACCTGTCGAACCACCTCGGGCACCCTTTCAACAAGTCGGAATGGACTTGCATGGACCATTTACTAAATGTTCGGCAGGCAACCAATGGATAATAGTTGCGACAGATTATCTCACTCGTTACTGTGAAACAAGAGCACTTCAACGAGCTACTGCTAACGATGTCGCCAACTTTTTCATTCATGCTATCGTCCTCCGCCATGGTGCACCTGCAGTGGTTATTACTGACAGAGGGGCCGCTTTTACAGCCCAACTCCTGGAAGAAGTGATGACCCTCAGCGGCACTGTCCATCGTCGGTCGACTGCTTATCATCCACAGACGAACGGCCTAACCGAACGGCTCAACAAGACCATCGCTGACATGCTTTCAATGTATGTCGACGTGAATCACAAGAACTGGGACGGCGTTCTTCCTTTCGTAACCTTCGCCTATAATACCGCCGTTCAAGAAACCACGGGATTTACTCCTTTCCGCTTGCTTCACGGCCGCGAGGTTACCACAATGTTAGACGTAATGCTTCTGCCCGACACCTTCGAATCTACCACAGTGAATGCTGCCCAATATGCTCAGTGTGCCAAGGAAGCTCGTCAGCTAGCTCGCCTGCGAATTCGCTCTCAGCGACACTACGATGCTCACAGGTACAACCTCCGCCACAGAGAAGTTACCTACCACCCCGGAGACAAAGTATAGATCTGGAGTCCCGTTCGCCAACGCGGGAGGTCGGAGAAACTTCTCCGTCGTTATTTCGGGCCTTACCGGGTTCTTCAATGCCTCAATGACGTCACCTACAAGGTTGTTCCAGAGAGCACCATGCGATACTCCCGCCGTACACCTCAACCGGACATCGTCCAGGTGGCTAGGATGAAGTCATATTACGCACGCTGATCGCCTACCGTCCCTACTTCTCAAGCATCGAGCCGATGCTTTTGAAGGGGGGGGGGGATAATGACACGTCAATTCAGTACATTTACGTGTGTTGTGCGGTTCCCCTTCACTGGCGCTTTATTTTGCGCGCCGCGGAGGATTCGGTGAGGGGAGACGAATACAACGACGAAGACGTGCTGCTCGATTGGAGCTGTTCTGCTGTGTTGCCGGCTGTTGCTTGTCCTGTTGTAGCTGAAGTTCCTTTTCAAGCTGATTGATTTCTTCTGCATAAACGTCCTGTTGAGCTACCTTGATCCAGTAATTTTCAGCGCCGGTAATGTTTTCGGCTGTGAGCTATGGTTGGCCCCGATGCATTTATTTTTGCAGATTTTGATGAAACGAAATACTCACGCTGTTATTCATAATGCTCTTGTGAGGCTTGAGTAACGTTCAAGGTCCAAAATAGGCAACAACGTTCTCACATGTAAAATTTGTACGAAGACTTTTGCTTCAGCTAAGTCTATATAATTACTGTGTAATTCTGCCTCAAGTGTGTGCATGGGCCATGCATCTTCCATTTCTGTCAACCATGGTGGTCCTTTGCACCACAATGCGTCTGTCTTGAGAAACTGCAGCTGAACTCCATGTCTAAGGTAATCCGCAGGATTATCAGTCCCAGGACAGTCTCGCCATTGGCTCTTGTCGGAACAGCCTTGAATTTCAGCCACCCTATTCTCGACGAATGGCTTCCATTTCTTCGGGGACCTTTTTATCCAATGGTGTGTGTGACCGTGAAATCCACCGAAAAGAATGTTTCTAAGGTTGCACTTCTCAAGGACAGTCTTCAGAAATTTCGCTAGCCTTGCTCCGAGGAAAGCGACAAAAAGCTCCAGTCTGGAGCTTTGACAAAGATAGGTCCTCCTATCGAAACGTTGGCCAGCCTTTCTGAGGCACCTTATCCCTGTTTATAATCCTTATTCCTCGTGTGCTACTCCATTAGTCAGCCATCTTTTTTGAGTCTGGACAAAGTCACTTTCTGCATAGGCGCCACTCGTGAATTCGCCATTATGAGGTGGCTATGAGCACAATTCTCTTGGTCAAGGAATTTCAAATATGCACAAGTTCCATATGCCCTCTGACTTGCATCATAAAATATATGAAGCTGCATGGAGTGACTTTTGAGCCCAGTCTTGACCCAACGTGGGATAGTTGAAGTAAGGTGGTGCAGATTTGAGAACCCATTTTGCCACTGCAAAGCAAGGTCCGAAGGAAAATCTGCATCCCAATCTGCTTCTCTCTGCCACAACTCCTGAAACAATATCTTGGCTTGAATGCTGACGGGTACAACCATTCCGAGTGCATCAAATATCCTTGACACTGCTTGCAGAACATATTTCTTGCACGGTTTTTGATCTTTTCCCAAGAAGCATAACGCGGATTTTGCGGCGACTGTCATCTTGTCTGTTAGCGGATCCGACAAGAGTCCCAATATCTTGACAGTTCCCGAGGGGGCACTATCTTCTTCAGCCTTCGAAATAAAATCTCTCAGCAGTTTAGAATTTGATGACCATTTTCTCAGTCGCTTTCCAGCTTCTTCCATTATAGCATTTGCGTCTCTGTATACCTTTTGAGCTGAATCCTCACTATCTGCACCTATAAGAAGGTCATCAACGTAGAAAGAAGCAGCAAGCAACTTGGCCGTTTCTTCTGTTTGATCCTTTACTCCCTTGAGGTGGTGTTGGAGTGTGGCGGTGAGTAGGGATTGGCTTGCTACTGTTCCAAAAGGCACCCTTGTCATGCGCCATTCCTATATTTTATTATTGGGTTTTCTCTTAGAGGGTATATCCTTGATCCATAGGAATCTCAACGCATCTCTGTCTTCCATTTTTACGCTAATATGGAGAGAGGCTTTCTCTATGTCAGCTGTCGTAGCAATACGGTTCATACGAAAACGCATGAGCAGAGCAACCAAGTCGGCTAGTAGCTTTGGTCCTTTTTTGAGATGGTCATTGAGGGACGATGAATCAGGATCGTGAGAGGATGCGTCAAAATCTACTCGTACTTGAGTATTTGTGGACTCATATTAGAAAGATTTTAACTGCGCGATGAACAGGGACAAAGGAGGACGAAAAAGACAACACGTGCGCAGGTCTTTTTCGTCCGCCTTTGTCCCTGTTCATAGCGCAGTTAAAATCTTTCTAATATGAACTTCAACCAACTAGCCCAACTTGGTGCACTACTGCAGTTGTAGACTCACTTCGCACAACAGCATGATGCGGCATGCAGTAGAGCTTACTGGGTTGCGCCTCAATTTGGCTAGGTACTCTGTCAGTTAGTTAGTTAGTTAATTCAGGTTTAATGGCGCAAAAGCGACAAAGGCCATGCTGTGCCAGGCACAAGGTATTAAGAAATGAGATGTTAATGTAGCGAGAATTGCGTTACCGTATATTCTATGTAATAAACCGGCTTCAACTAAAAACTTGAACAAGTCAGTGAATGGCACTAGCGGATCATCTCCCAATAGCAAGGCGGGGTGTAAAGGTATGTGTAAGTTATACAGATTCTGCAGAATTTTCCGTCTGTGTGTTTCTATATGTGGACATGTCATAACGATGTGTATTAGTGTGAGAGGTTCATGACACGTATCGCAGGTTGGCGGATCTTCTTTTCTAAGTAAGAAGTTGTGTGTCAGATGTGTGTGCCCTATTCGAAGTCGACATAGGATCACCTCGTAGAACCGTTGCTGGTGACTGCACGATTTCCACTCGCCAAGCAGGGGTTTGATTATGTGTAACTTGTTATTAATGCAGGAGTCCCATTCTTGTTGCCATTTTGATGTCAGGGCTTTGCGAATTGCTCGTATACTGTCTTTGTATGGAAGTTTTGTGTGTGTTAGGTCTTTGTGCGCTGCCATGGCCGCGCATCTATCTGCTGATTCGTTCCCTGGTATCCCAACATGGCTAGGGACCCAGCAGAATCGTATGGTTCGTCCGTATTTGTTATTAAGCACCATGTTTAAGATATCGCCGAGCAGCGGTTCACAGTCGGATTTTAAATTTAAAGCTCTGAGTGCACTCAACGAATCGGTGTAAATGACAGCACTCTTCTGTTTGTCGGTGATAACTTTGTTTACTGCCGTCCATATAGCCATAACTTCGGCGGTAAAGACTGAAGCAGAATTATGTATTCGGATGCTATTTTCCCAATTTTCCATTACGGTTCCCACACCCACGTATTCTTGTGTTTTAGAACCATCTGTGTAAAATTATGTGTGATCTTTATATTTTTCTTGAATAGTGCGGAACTCTTGCATTATGTGTTCGTGTGGGGTGTCCTTTTTCTTTAAGTGGGTTAGTGTCCAATCACATAGTTGTGTGCAATCGCACCATGGGGCCAGTCTTTGCGGCCTTTCAGCAACCTGCAGGACCTCATGAGGAATGTTATAAATCTGGCAGTATTCCTCATGTCGTAAGACAAGTGGCCGTATCATGTTCGGTTTGTTTGTGTAGTGTAACCGAGAGTTGCATTGTGTTACGATTTTGTAGCATATATGTTGTGGTGTTGACCGAATTCTCAGTACATAGGAGAGGGTTAGTAGTGCTCTGCGGTGCTGTAGGGAAGGCTCATTGCAGTCAACGTATAAACTTAGGACAGGCGATGTTCTCTAGGCACCGCTCGCCAATCGTAGGCCAAGATTGTGAATTGGATCAAGTCGTTTAATGTAGGATTGCCTGGCTGCACCATAAACTACACTTCCGTAGTCGAGAATGCTACGCACAAGGGACCGGTAAATACGTAGTAGGCATATTCGGTCAGATCCCCAGTGCTTGTGCGATAACACTTTGAGAATATTTAATGCTTTATTTGCCTTAATTTTTGTTGTGTTAATGTGGGCTAGGAAGTTCAGTTTTGTGTCAAATGTTACGCCTAAGAATTTGTACTCTCGTTTGACCGGTAGTGTTGCGCCATCCAGTGTCAGAACTGGATCGCAATGTAAGCCACGCTTCTGGGAAAACAGCACTGTAACGGTTTTGTGGGTTGAAAAGCGGAAACCATTTTTGTCGGCCCACTGTGTGAGATTATTTATTGTTATTTGTAGCTGTCTTTCGCAGGTGGATAGGTTTGAGGCGCGGCAAGCCACTTGCAAATCATCGACATATATTGAATGCATAACAGACGATGGAATGATTTTGTTTACAGAGTTCATTTTGACTATGAAGAGTGTCGTGCTGAGAATGCAACCTTGTGGGACGCCATTTTCTTGTGTAAATGTGCGTGAAAGTGTTGTGCCGAGGCGTACCTGAAATGTTCTATTTGACATGAAATCGTATAGGCAGTTTAACATTCTGCCACGAATGCCCAAATCAGCCAGGTCTCTCAAAATTCCATATCGCCATGTGGTATCGTACGCTTTTTCTAGGTCAAAGAAAACCGCGAGACCGTGTTGTTTGTGTAGAAACGCATCACGTATTTCATGTTCTAGTCGGACGAGATGATCAGTTGTGGAGCAGCCCTTTTTGTATCCGCACTGGTGCGTGTCTATTAGGTGTCTTGATTCAAGGATGAATGTGAGTCTCGCGTTTATAATACTCTCATATGATTTGGCTAGACAACTTGTTAGTGCAATGGGTCTGTAGCTGCCTGGGGATGATGCAGTTTTACCAGATTTTAGAAAAGGCACTACTACTGCATTTTTCCAGTCTGTAGGCATTACCCCAGATTGCCATATCTTGTTGAAAAATTGAAGGAGTGCCTTTACCGATGCTTGAGATAAGTGCGCCAGCATTGTGTAGTGGACCCGGTCAAGACCTGTTGCTGTTTTTTTACCGGCCGAAAGAACTCTGTTTAATTCCTGCATTGTAAGAGTGTCATTATATAGTTCCATTGAAGCACCGGTAGTGGGAAGTCTCTGTTTCTCAGCCGACTCTTTGTATTTTAAAAATGTGTTTGAGTAATTTGCTGAGCTTGAGATGTTATAAAAGTGTTCGCCTAATAAGTTGGCCTGGTCTTCTAGTGTTGTTTGGGTGCCTGGACTTGTAAGTAGTGGTATTGTGTATGATGTGTACTCTCCTTTAAATTTTCTAACCCGGTCCCACATTTGTTTAGATGTGACTGAACTATTAATTGAAGATACATATTTTTGCCATGACGATTTCTCTGCCTGACGCCGAACAAATCTTGCTTTGGCTTTGGCCTGTTTAAAGGCTAGGAGGTTGTTATAGGTTGGATACCTTCGTAAGATTCCCCAGGCCTTATTTTGTTGTTTTTTAGCTTTGGTACACTCGTCTGTCCACCAGGGATTTAGTCTTTTGCGCAAGATACCGGATGACTGAGGTATTGCTGTTTCTGCGGCTGAGATTATAACCTCAACGAACTTTTTATTGAGTTCGTGAACGCTCAGTTCTGGTGAGAAGACCATTTCCAGTTTAGCATGTTCCATAAAAACTGGCCAGTCAGCAAGCTGCAGTTTCCACCGGCGTGGCTTAATGCCTAGGGTTGGTGGTGATGGTAAGATTTTTATGATTGCGGGCAGGTGATCACTACCATATGGCGTGTCGAGGGCTTCCCATTTAAGATCGCTAAAAAGAGATGGTGAACAAAAAGCTAAATCTAAACAACTAAAAGTGCGTGAAGTAGGTGAAAAATACGTTGATGCACCCGAGTTTAAGAGGCAGATATCATTTGACAAGATAAAATCTTCAATGAGCTGCCCTCTTGGGTCAGTTTTGCCACTGCCCCAAAGAGTACAATGAGCATTAAAATCTCCAACTAAAACAAAAGGCTCCGGCAGCTGGTCTGTTAAATTTTCTAAATCTTTAGTAGTAAAATAGGTATGGGGTGGAAGATATAGTGAACAAATGGTGATGGTTTTATGAGACAGAACGGTGACCGCTACAGCCTCGAGAGATGTATTTAATTGGACATTTCGTGTAGGAGTGCCGACCTGCACTACTATGGCGACTCCTCCTGACAGACGGCTGGAGTGTTCGCGGTCCTTGCGTACGACAGTAAAACCTTTCAAGAATTGTGTATTTTTGGGGCCTAAGTTCGTTTCTTGAAGGCAGAGTGCAACTGGCGATAGCTTATTTATAATGTCTTTGATGTCACCTAGATTATGAATCAGGCCTCTACAGTTCCAATGGATGATGAAAGCCATTGTAAGACAAATAAAAATGTTTACTTATGTGCGTGTGAGCTAAAAAGTGATAGGTGACATGTAATAGAAAGATCACTACTCTAATCAAGGGCGGTAGCCGTTCAGGTTACCTGTCCCTTTTTCGGCGCAGTTACAAGAAGTCTGTCCTTGCTGCGCTCCAGGGAGCGCGGATCTTTTGGCGTCAATGACGCCGGGGTTTTTGGGTCGACCTCCATCGCCTTCTCCGAGGCGCTGGACGATCGAGAGCCAGGCGCCGAAACGCGTGTCTCGGGCCGTGGAGTTCGGTTCAACTTTGGGCCCTGCGACACTGCGGTCTGCCGGCCCGTATTCGATGATGATGGAGCAGCACTGGCTGCTACCACCAAGGGGGCGGATGGAGTTTCTGCAGGAGTGCCGCGCGCGGACCCTGTAGACTCCTGAAACCGGTGTGGCGCTGCCCCCTGCCGCGCCGCACTGGCATAGCTAAGTTGAGGTAAGTGTCCCAACCTTTTCCTCGCTTCATAGAATGAATTTTTTCTTTTACGGTGATTGCAATTATTTCTTTTTCTTTTTTCCAGCAAGGGCAACTCCGTGAGTAGGCTGGATGGTCTCCCTTACAATTGGCACAATGTGCAGGAGCATTGCAGTTGTCAGAAGGATGGTCGTTGGCACTACACTTCGCGCATGTTTCTTTTCCTCTGCATGACTGTGATGCATGTCCAAACCTCTGGCACTTGAAGCACCGCCTTGGGTTCGGTATGTACGGTCGGACGTTGATTCTTAGGTATCCTGCTTCGAGTGATGTGGGCACAGTACTAGTTCCAAATGTTAGTATCACGTGTTTTGTGGGGATTTGTTGGTCGTTTCGTCTGAGTGTAATCCTTTGTACCTTAATTACGTTTTGATCTTGGAACCCTTCGAGGAGCTCTTCGTCACTAAGGTTTAGGAAATCTTCTTCTGATATTACTCCCCTGCTTGTGTTGAGCGAGCGATGTGGAGAGATTGTGACGTTAATGTCACCGACACTGGTGAGTTGGGCGAGTTTTTCAACTTGGTCTTTCTTTTTCAGTTCGAGGAGGAGGTCTCCGCTAGCCATCTTTGTGGCTTTGTAGTCAGGTCCAATCGTGTTTACGAGGCATTTCGATACAAGGAAGGGTGAGAGTTTTCTTACGCTTGTGTTGCCTTCACTATGAAGGACATGGTACTTAGGGAAGGTGTCTAGGTCGGTTCGGAGGGTAAATTGGAAAATTGCATCGGTGCGACCTTTTTTCAGAGGCCGATCTGAAAGTCGGGGGAACGCTTCTGCCATAACATGGTTTCAAAGTTCGGCGGCGGTGGTAGCCACCCACCACCGAGCCCAACAAGGGGACGCTACAGGTTACGCCAAACCTGCAGACGCCAGCTATGCACCGCCACTATAACCTAATGTACATACCCAAGACTGGATACATTACACACGGTTAACCCTTGCCGCCGGGAAATTTGGAAGTGAGTAGGAGACAGGACAGATGGAAAAGCGAGAGAAAAAGACAAAAGATTGAAGAGGGGGACAGGAAAAGGCGACTGCCGATTTCCTCCAGGAGGGTCAGTCTGGAGGTGCCGTCTATGTGAAGCAGAGGCCGAAGAGGTGTGTTGCCTCCGCCGGGGGGCCTAAAAGGTCCAATCACCCAGCATTGGCTCAACCCCCAGGATCCCCCTTTCCCCAGACACGGCTAAGCCGCGCACGGCTACACGCGGGAGGGTCCAACCCTCGTGTGCTCGGGTCCGTGGTGTCGCAGCACACCAAACGCCTGCTGACGCAGACGCCCCTGCGGGGGTACTCTGTCGGCGTGACGCATCTTCATATAGTTCCTGATGGTGGTATCATATTCTACGGCAATCTCTGGATTGTTCATTTTCTTTCTGAGACACATCAATCACTTCCATGCTTGCAATCGGTTATCTTCTAGTTGTCCACAGCTTTCTTTCCACGGAAGGGCTACTTGGTAGCGACCGTTGACGAAGGCGATATCGTGTTACATTTTTTATAGCACCATATCAGGTTCCTTATTTGGAGTGTTGTCGACTGTCATAATCTCGATGCTCTCCAACTCCCAGAACCTCTGAAGAAGATCGTCGATAGAGTCCGTAGATGCACTTACTCGCAATACGCATGCGATGAGTGCTGCTTCCAAAGAGGTGTTAAATGGAAGTGGTCCTTGCAACATCCAGCCAAATGCAGAACCCAGCGCCACAAAGTCTGCCTGGAAATGGTATAGTTTCATTTCTCCGGACATGAATTGCCATAGCTGGTCAGCACCAATTAAAAGGCTGATACCAGGAACAGCAGCCATACCCGGTAACAACAGCTTATCTGCAAGGAGGTGCCCGTCGCTTTCAATGGTTCTAACAAAGTCATGCTCGAGTGGTGCTTGAATAACATTCTTGCAGACGAACGGCACTTCACTGGCCTGTATCAGGTATTCCCGATTTTTATACTGACTACGAAGTTTTAGTTCGACAAGGCGATGTTGGATGGTAACCGAGCTTGTCTGTCCAAAAATATTTTGCTGTAAATTAAACGATCCAAGTTCTTTCGAGCCAAGTGTGTTCGATACGTCTTCACGAATTAACGTGCGCTGGCTTCCGCTGTCTATAATTCCACGAATGTAGGTCCTCTGCCTTTTTTCGATAATCCATGCCCGAAATGTCTGCGTAAAACCTCAGCATCCACGTACGAACGAGAGCTGGTATGAAGACTGGTTGCGGTTAAGGGTCTTTCTTGTTCCGTATTCTTAGGTTTCCACTTGGGATCGCACATTCAGGAGACGTGTTTTCGATAAGAGTCTTTGGCAAGATGTCCTCTCACGGGGCATCGATAACATCGGTTCTCTATATCCAATTTCTTCAAATTTTCTTTATGGTTAATGCTGCTGTCACAAACTGAAGTTCAGTGCTTTGAAGATCCACAAAAGAGACAGTCCTTATCTTTAACTTTCGAGGAATATTGCAGGACAGCTGCTGTGGGTAAGGTGGAGTGCAAGTTTCTTCTCTCCTCAGGTGGTTTAGCGCATTTCTTTCCTTTAAAGTCATGAATTCCACTTCTTTCTCGGCTTTCAACTTCAACGCGAACATAGGTCAAGAGTTCTTGCAACTCCTCATCGGCTGTCGCTGCTGTTGAGTCTTGCTGCTGTACAGAGCCTGAACTGTCGATAGCAGCCGGTGATGACTTTGAACTGGCTAATTTTCGCTAATAGCCAATGACAATGTCTGCCGGCAATGCCTTCAACAGAATGTCCGTCATCATAGTTGCGTAGCTGGCAGGACTGACGTTTAGACCTGCCAAGCCTCTGATATGGCGCCGCACCTAATCCAATAGCCTTCAAAGATTGAACACATCTTCGGAGGAAGCAACTGCTGGTAGTATGCGCAGACGGCGTAGATGCTACTGCACAATGCGAAGCTTATCGCCAAAACGACTCTAGAATTTCGATGCCGTCATCGTAGCACTCGCCTGTCGCTTGTAGTCCAGAAATTGGAGCTGCTGCTGCACCCCTCAGAAGATTATTCAGATATTGAAATCGTTCTCCTTTCGTCAGCTTTTCGTCAGCTTTTCAGCACAGACGCCTCGAATTGCTCCGAAAAGGCAGGCCAGTGACAAAGCTGTTCGTCGAATGTCTGCAATTGTAGAATTGGAAGCTTGATTGATTTGCGCGGGGCTCGATCATCGAGTGCATTTGATGAACCCGCAGCTGCAGAAGGGGCAGTCGTAGAACACTGATTTTGGTGGAGTAGCCACTCCCGAGCCTTTAGCTTCCCCAACATTCCTCGCGCAGCGTCTTGATAAGTGAACACAATTTCAAATTCTGCCGCGAACTCGTCCTCGGGGATAGCTTCTTCTAGGTCGGTGTTAAGCTTGTCCAAGTCCGCAATATTTGCATGTAGTCGTTCGATCAAAGATGAAATCTTTGCACTGTCAGCACTTTCAATCACGCCTTTCGCTTCGTTGATGAGACGCGTATTCATCTGGTCGGCGTCGCGCCAATCGGTTTTATTTGAGGACTTTGAGGCGGTTTATCTTGTGTTTCAACGGTCTGGGACCTCGCTCATCTCAGATGGACGCTGACCAGATCACGGCGAAAGGTAGCGGCGGATTGTCCAGTCAGGTCGTACCGACTGGCTTTCGGAGGAGCTTTCCGCTGTCCTTACGACGTGCTGTCTTCGCTTTCAACGTTCGTGATGAACACTCCCGTCGTGTAGAGTTCCAGCGAGCACTACCTGCGGGTTTCGGCACCAGAATATAGAATTTATGGTCATGGCCTATGGTAGAACACAACTGTATTTACATTATTTACAAGAATTGGATCGATTGCAGTCCATCGCGGACGACGACGACGATGATGATGATGATCTCCTCAGCACATGGCTCGTACCCACTTCGGGGGATTGGCCAAGAATTGAGCACCTGAACTTTTAGATATGGATTCTGAAACTACAGTTAATGTGCAATTTAGTAATCAGAACACAGAGATTAATTTTATTGAGGCGCATAGTTTATAATAATATGCCATGAATTAAAACTGAGATATTTCTCAGAGAATCCTAAAAGTGGGGATTTAAAATTGTATTCTTTTTGTTGATTGAATGAAACCACAAACGGCATCAAATACGTCCTTGTGGCTAAAGCCAAATACCGAGGCACCGAAAGTGAGTACTGTTTCTGATGTTAAATTTACCCCTAATTTAGCAAGCGGTACTTCAAGAAGTCTTTTTCTTTGTAATTTATACCGACGACATATTAAAAAATAGTGTTCTACGGTTTCTATTTCTAGGCAGAATTGACACAGCGGCGATATCGCCAGACCGGCCCTGTGTAAATATAGGTTTAATGGTGGGACACGGAAACGTAATTTTGTAAGGATGACTTCCGATTGTCTTGATGGACACCAACGAATTTTCCACGGAAATTTTAGGTGCTGAAATTCAGTCCATGATGTCATTGTTTCCATGATATCTCTACGAATTGTATATTTCCGATATCTGATCGCTGTTATTTGTGCCACCACTGGAAGGACCGATAGTATCGGTCCATTAAGGGATGCTCGCGCTAATGAATTGGCCATTTCATTTAAATGTAATCCGCAGTGTCCTGGTACCCATAATAATTTTATAGGACTCAGCTGGGGGGGAACTAATGTTAGAAACGTCTTTAGAGCCGTTTAATTTGTTGAAGCTGTAAGCGCAGTACAGACAAAAAGGGAATCTGTTATAATTACCACGCTGGATTCATTTAAAGGGAGTTTCCGCAAAGCTAGAATCATTGCTAAGAGCTCAGCTTCAAATACGTGAGTAAAATCTGGCAGTCTCAAGGAGAATGACCAGCCTAGCGAAAGCGAGAAAATGCCTACGCCCGCCTTTTCGTCGTTCACGGAAGCGTCAGTGCCTATTATGTTAATTGTGTGCACGTGTGCAAGGTAATCTTGCAACATAATATTTAATAACCGGACTGAATGAAACTTAGGGTTCTGTGGGAAAATTTCATCGAATTCAATCTTTAAATTCTGATTTGAATCATATGATGGAATAACGTCTCGAATTTTTACATTTATACGGTCTAATTGCTTTTGTACAAAAATAATCTGTAGGGTTTGAAAACGTGGCCAATGAGCAAGAAAGAAGAAGTTTGGATCGCTTATAAATACACATTCAGATCGTCTAACTGGAGAACTGGAAAATTTGAGAAATGTTTGTATCGTTAAGATGCGGAATCTGCAGGGCAATGTTGGTATAGGCGCGCTTCCCGATAAAGAACATTGTTTGCTACAAACCCAGGGAGTCCCAGGCACAGGAGCAGGGCTTCACGCTCCAATAGAACCAGAGGCTTAGTTTTATAAGCAGGGCTTCCCCAGAGCAATACACAGCCGAATTCCAATATTGGACGCATGTACATTTTGTATATCATTATGAGGGCTTGCCTACGTAGCCCATATTTTCGGTTGCTCAGTCTGCGTAGTAAACCTATAGCACGCTGAGCCTTAGATGCCACGTTTTCTATATGTGGACTTCAGTTGAGTTTTCCGTCATAAATGATACCTAAATATTTAAGAGACTCAACCTGCGGAATGTTTTCTTAGTTGTAAAATATAGATATTGAAACCGGATCCATAAGTGGGAACACCAATATTGCGCTTTTACTTACGTTTAATGACATGCAAATTAATTGAAGCCATACCTCAAGCATACTCAAGTATCTCTTCAATTTTTGGTATAAAGAATATATGTCGTTGTCGGCCGCGAAGAATGCAATTTCGTCTGCATAAACGTAAACTTGCACGTCCTGACTGGCTGGAATAGAGCTCATTAATATGTTAAATAATATTGGAGATAGGACTGCTCCTTGGGGGACACCACGAGTCTGCTTGAATTTAGACGAAGAGCAGCCATCCTTAAAGCGATAAAATTCTCTTGATCTCAAAAATTCTGCCAACCACGCAATAATACATTTCGTGACATTATGATTCCGTAGTACATTCAGTAAAACTGTATGTTCCACGGAGTCATATGCTTTAGCTATGTCTAATGTCACTAAAGCGGCATATTGTCTTCTTTTTCTAGCGAGTTGTATGCGGATCTCTAAATAAGCATGGGCACACCATATAGAGCAGTCAGTTCTGAAGCCAATTTGGTTTGGATTTAATATTAAATTATCCGACACCCAGACAGTAATTCTCTAATGTAGAACCCTCTCTATGAGTTTGACCATATTAGAAGTAAGAGAGATAGGTCTGATATTTTCTATGGTGTAACCTAATCCTTGTTTTTTAGGTATCGGGATTACTTTAGCTAGTTTCGAATCGTATGGTATCCAGGCGTTGTTGAGAGAATAGTTTATAATGCTTAGGATGTCACAAGGAGATAGTTCGAATAAAATTTTTATCATATGCACTGTAATTCCATCAGGACCTGGAGCTGACACGGGTAAGTTTCGAATTACTTGAGCTAATTCAGGCAAAGTAACTTCATTAAAGTCTGACGTTAGGGCTGGTTTTTGCAAGTTATGTGACATAGACGACATGAACCTACGCTCAAGGCCTTTCGCAATCTGTTCTAGGGATTTTGCCATTTCATCAGATGATAGAGTTACATAATCAATATTAATTGGTGGTGGCAGAATTTTGCGATTTCGCATATATCTAAACAGCGCTTTTTTGTTTTTGGGATTTGAAAGGAAATAAAAAAATCAAAGTGTTTCCTATCATAATCTTCTTTAGAATGAGCGACTGTGCGTATAAATATAGCGGCGTAAAATTTGTAATCAGCCCAATTTTGGGGAGACTGGTTATAAAGTAGTTGCTTCCAAGCTGCTTTTCTTCGTCTGTAGTCTTGTGTACAGTCTGAATTCCACCAAGGACTATGAGAGCCTCCCGTGGCAGACTCAATAATAAATTCAGCTTCTTTGTATGATCCTTTAATTACAGAACAAATTTTCATAGGTTTGGTGTCTTCGCGCTCTTCAGAATGGTGGGATAAATGCGCTTTTAAATCATTTATAAATTTATTGTAGTTTACGAATACTCGGATCTGAGAGCACGATGGTATTAACGGGCAAGAAATTTCAAATAGTGGACAGGGATCGCTGTTGGTCCAAGGCTGCCCAAGATGAACTAGTGAGAGATGAACTTATGAAACCTAAATCTAAGGCTGAGCGCGACCGATTGCAAACAAATGTAGGAGTTCTAGTGTTGAGACAAGTCATATGATTATCTGTTGACCAATTCCACAAGCGTTTGCCACATTGATCTGTTCGAAAACCACAACACGTGTGATGGGAGTTGAAGTCTCCCACAAAGATTTTATCCTTGCACCATGACGTCAACGCGGAATCCAAAGATCGAGTGTCCTGAACACCCGCAGGAAAGTATACATTTACTAAAGAGAATGGTAGGCAGCCCGGTAAGGTTACATCTAAGGCAAAAATTTCACTTTCAGGGGACATATGTTTATATGGAATCTTCACCTTAACACTAACTCTATTACTAATGAAGAATGCTAAGCCTCCGCCTTTCGGTGGACGGTCCAATTGAAAAGATCGGAAGTTATGTATATGAAAAGATTGATGTGTTGAAAGCCATGTTTCTTGCAGTGCAATAATATCCGGGGAGAATTTCGATGCCAACTACAATAAATCTGTTGCGGAAGAGTGAATGGATCGGCAATACCAATGAAGAATTTTGAGGAATCCTATGGTTGCGAAAGGATTGACTCAGTAAGTGCCTTGCTTAAAATGCTATCTTTTAAGAAATCGTTCTTTGTAAGGTTGTCTTTCAGGTATTTTTTGGTTTTTGAGTGAATAAGTGTAGTGGCTGTTTTCGACAAAGGGGATCTAGAACGTTTTAGCGATTGGGGGTCCAAGTCCATTTCCTCTGAGCTTTGTGCCTCCTCATTGATGCTTTCACTGTGATTTTTGTTTGCATCAACAGATGGACCAGCAGTTTGATCATCTTGGGACGTGAGTTTAGGAGCTACCTCTTCATTTGATGGTCGTGGACACTCAGTAGTTTGCGAAGTTATACTGATAGGTGCTGTTGTGTCGAATATCTTTGCCATCTAGTTAGTTAAAATTTGTGACAAGGACTCACAGAGGTATCCAGCTAGGTGCTCCATGGCCTTCTCCATTGCCCTTTCGACAGCCTCGGCAATTGAAATTGAAAGAGACACTTCCGTGGACATTGTATGACGGGCTGTGACAGCTGCGTATCCTTGTGTTCTAGCCTGAATTTCAGCTATGGCTTCTTGACGAGAACAACGTCTTCGCTCAACGATTTCTAGAATTTGTAGTTCTCGTGCCCTTGCCGAGCAATTCAAATAATCAGCAGAGGGGCCTTCATTGCAGAGGCAGCACTTTTCTTCTTGGCTGGCTGGTGCATTCGCTAGAATTGTGTTCCTCACCAGAAACTCGGCATCTAGGAGCAGGACCAGCACTTTACACATTGGAGAGGACGAGGGGATAAAGGTTCCACTCGATAGATTACCGGCCATGCCTTGATTTCTGTTGGTCTATCTGTTCCTGTAAATGTTAGTACCAATTCAGTAGGAATTTTGTTCTTGTCTACCACACGTCCGCACCGATAAATTGAAATAGCACCTGCTGGTGAAAACGACTCTAATATTTCTGTTGGTGACATGTTGACATCAACGCCACGCACCAGCCCTTTCACACACGCCAAGTGAGGTGGGATGAATGCCCTTACCGGATTGAAAGCAAACGTGGAACACTTAAGAAGGCCTTGTACACAGGGCTGGTCTGGAGAAAAGGATAGAATACCTCCTCTGCCGTACTGGCGCACCTCTGTGATATTCAGAAAGTGGGCTGTCGCCGATCACAGTTCCGCCTGAATCGCTTTCGGGTTCTTCATCCGTATGATGCCATCATTGGTTGGGACGATAGCCACGGGAACTGATCTGACGCCGTTACGCAGAAACAAGTCCACAGGTAAATTCTGCGAGGGAATAGAGGCGGACCAGAGGAAAGCCCCGGGCCCTGCTGACGAAAATGGCATCTGTCTGGTCTGATTAGGCAAAAAGCACTTATTAAACAAATACTCTACTAAAACAGTTAACAAGCAAAAAAGTGTCAACAACTACTCAATCCTTGGCAGCAACCCCCCTTGCCGAACACGCAGCACCACTGCAGCGAGGACGCTGTCTCATCTACTTTGTCGTCTTCTCCGTGCGTCCGCGCTCTCGCGTGCCGTGCAGTTCGCTTCCTCTTTTTCTCTAGCTCTTGGAAGAAAGGTAAATATCCGTACCTACTGTGTACATTTCTTCCCGAAGTTTAATAAACAGGCTGAAAAGCGATAATCTGCTTTCGAATTTCGATAATAATTACATACTTCCGGAAGAAGCTGGCTATCGTTTCCTGACACTCAGCCGCGGCCGCCCGCGTACCACCACCACCACCCGCGTAAGAATTAAACTTTGGCTACCCTGCTTATCGGTGTCGTAGCCGTCCTGTCTCGCTAATTTTGACTGGTGTTGAACGCTCAACTAGCCTCCAACCACGTTAAACTTAAGGTCAGACCGCACGCACGCTAGCCAGCGCGCGCTCACTCCTGGCCGCTATTGGTTAGACGCCTTGGCAGACTTATTGATAGAGCTTCAAAATGAGTAAGTTGAACGTGGCTACTATCTGTCAGTCAAGCTGGTGAACGACAAAGCCAGTCCGCAGCACGATCAGACTGGAGCATATGAGCGCCAGCACGCACTCAAGCCCTGCCGTGCACAAAGAGATAGAGAGAAGGGAGGAAGAAAAGGCAGGAGGTTAACCAGACTTTGTCCTGTTTGCTTCCCTGCGCGTGGGAGGGGGACGGGGGAGCAAAAGAAAGAGAGGGAGAGAGAAGACACGAGTCTTGATGGCACTTTCTAGAGCACTGCACGGGCCGATTCTTTCAGCCCGGGCCCGGCCCGGGCCCGTTTTTACGTTGGGCGGCCCGCCCGAGCCCGACCAAAAGTTTTACGGTGAAACCGAAATAATCTATGTTACCCGCCCGGAACGGCCCGCCACCCCTTTATCTTAGGCCCGAGCCCGGCCCGAGCCCGGCTCGAAACCGGCCCGAACCCTGCCCAAGACCGAAAAAGACAGGTTTTTCAGAGTCGAGACGCGCGAGGATAACTTTGCTGCACGTTACATGCACACCACCAGAAAGTCCGAGCACGGCCCGGGCCCGCGTCAAAAAACCTGAGCCCGGCCCGTGCCCGGGTCAAAAAAGTTGCAGTGGCTTAGCTCGGCTATGCCAGGATATACGTAGCGTTAGCAAAGGTTCAGCTGATTATTCTTAGCTTTCCTGGTTGTCTAGATTGTCAACGATTAGCTTGATTGTCATGCTTACTGCTGCTCCAATGACACACACGCGGTATACGTATTATGTGGCACATGTATATAGCCTTCTTCTGTTGATTCCTCCTACGCTCAACCGCTAATTGCCAGGCAACTACTTCGGGATTCGATGAGTCAAGCTTCTCCGTTCTTCTGCGCTGTTGAGCAGCATTTGCGCTCTCCTTCTCCATGGCTATACCACACTGGCAAACGCCAGTCAGAAGCGCAGCGGCTCCAGCGCAGTGTCAGACGCCGACTGCACAGCGAGCGCGCGCCGGCGCCAGTGTGTCTACCACGGCTACGACGTCACTCCTCTGGAATGCGCAGACCGGCGGCGGAGTGCGCGAGAGGTGCCGGCTCCGGTGTCTCCGGTTAGAGTAGTCTCCGGTGCGCAAGCCGTGTGACATCACTGATCCTTGCGCATGCGCAGCACGGCTCTTGATGTGCCGCGCGAAACGGGCTTGGCTAGGCCCATGGAGGAAGGAAAAAAAAACTAGGAGGGAGCGTCACGTGACAATCTTGAAGCCTAGTCATAAAAAATTTAGAGGAATGGGATGATGGGAAATAGGCCCTCACGTGATAGGCAAGCGGTAGATTTTACTCGGCTCGCTTCGGTGGCTTCGGTTTCGTCTGCTACGGGGGTTTCGGAATATGCGCACATACTCGGCGTGGAAACGCGCGCCGAGGTTAGTGAAGGAATTCGAGTGTGTGAAGCAGTTGAGTCTCGCCGCCTAATTAGCAGACAGGCGCCAAGACTCTTGCGAACGAAGGCGTCGGTTAACCGGCATTGCGCCGAACAACCCGGGAGGACCACCTCAAGGACGACTGGTTGCGTTTCGGTGTGGTTTCAGGGAAACGAGGGAACCTTTCGCCCTGCAAACGTGTGAAGGCAACCAAGCCGCCCTTCCGACGACGATTCGTTGCGTTTGACGACGTCTTCTGGGAAACAATGATGCCTTTCGCCCCCGCAAAATGTGCACGCGATTAAGCGAGCGTACAGGGTCCGAAGACTGTCCCTACGGGAAAAAAATGCGTCCCGTCTTGTGCCCAAGGATGGACTCGCGAGCCGGAGACTCCGAACATATTTAGGGCCGTGCCGGCCCGTAGCGCAGTCGACACTGTTGTTCGAGATCTGCTCAAAGTCTTCGGCCTCTTAGCAGACCGGCGAGAACTCCCGTCAGCAGTAGGCGCACCTGCGTGATGAAGTGTTTTGTGCCAGGATGCCCTAATCGAACAGAAAATCGGCGCGATGGCCTGTCCTTCCATAGGTAAGCACAATGAACGTTTCTTTTATTTATGAAAATTAAACTGCAATATTCGCGATCGTTAGTGACTATACGTGCTCGTGTGAATTATAACTGACGAAATAGTGGTGCAATACTATTCAAGCCATTTTTTTTCAACTTTGTCATAATTCCCACTAAGTGTTAAACATTTATTTCTCTTTAAAGTACTTTTATCAGCTAGCATACACTCCTAAAAAGGTACGATGTGAAACTATTTATTGTCGAAGAATTACATTTCCTGCTATAAAAATTATTATATATTGACTGAATTTTGTATGTATTTCTTGTGGCTGAAAACAATCAAAATTGCAATAAAACTAATTAATTGAAGAAACCATGAACGATTAGTCTTCACATAACATACCAAGTTTTGCAATAGTTGCCAAGAACAATAATTTTGTAGAGAATATTCTGCTCGTAATAACTCGGCTTGTACGTGAGTGCAAAGTTCAAACATCATGTTGCAAAGTTCAATCACTCCCCATGTAGAGGCTAAATATCATTTTCTTTTTTTTTCTGAAGATATGATGTTGGTTGACATATTTTAAACAACAGGTAAATAACAGTTGAGATGAAATAACACAGTTTTACTTTAAATTACAGGAGTGAACATCATTTTCATTCATTTATTAGTAGTACCCTGAAGGCCTGGAGGCATTACAGAGGCGGCATTACATTACATTATGTATGTGTTACAGCTATATCTTTGATATTTTTGTGTGAAACATGCACTGCAAAGTTACTACAGCTCCATTTCCCCCGAGATTCAATTAGCTGTATGTGTATTTTACAAGCACACTTAGATCAAAGATAGTTTTCTACACAAGGGGATGCGGTGTGTAGGGAAAGCATGCGCAGATCATGCGAGGTCTTTTGCATGACTCTGCAAAGGTTGTGTGAATGCATTCCACAGCAAATGTTATTGTTGGACCTTAAAAATATCTGGTGGGTTATTCTTTAACTGCAGACGCTTGCAAAGGACGATGCCACAGCAATGAGTCAACCTTAAAGTGAAGCAGCTACATCCACGGGAACATAACGGCATCAAGTTGAGCCAGTAAGTTGATGCACAGCTGTATGCAGCCATAATGCATGTTTCCAGTTTGATCGTACCTTTTTCATGACTGTGGTAGATGTCCCCCACCATTCCTGAAGTGAAATATGCTTTTCTTATATTCAGGCAGGTCTCTCTCAAGCCACAATGGATATGGACATCTCTGAGGGCTTGTCTGATTGATGTGCTAGCAGAGGGTACTGCTACATCTGCTAGCGCGTCCTTCACTGATTCAGACATCGCTGATGAGCCTTCCGAAATCCAACATGTCCTGGCATGTTTGATTGTTATAATGATCACAGAGCTTGCTTAAGACATTTTCTCACATGTGTGCCTTGGTTGATTCATGTTCTGATCTGCTTTGCAAAAATCTGGTGTTTCCCTTTAATATATATTTTGGATTTCACCTTTAAAGTAATTATTTGAGTTTCAAAAATGCATATGAGACTGTCATACAGCTTTTTGTAAGATGTTTTCGACAGATTTAAAAGATCTATTAGTAATGCTCAGAATGAAGAGAAAGATAGAACTGTTCAATCTATCATTGGCTACATTACAGCCCTTTTTTGACACAGGTGACAAGCATACTGCGTTCAAATTTCATTGTTAACACTGGCAAAAGCAAGTGCTAATGAATGAAAGCCATATATGCTACATCATAATCTCATTTTAGTCAATCTAGGATAAGTACAAGATAAGGAAAATAAAACAAACTGCAGCAAAGCAGTGTTATGTAAGATCAAAAACCACTTCTTTTTCAGTAAAGTTGGAATAAGGAAAACACACTCCTTCTGTGAATTATACCTCAGCCATGTCCTCTCATTACACACATAATTAACACCCTTGCTAGGCTCCAACATTTACAACAGTAATAAAATTTATAACATGCCAACTGTGCTGGTAAGCTTTATCAACATTTTTTGGGACAGTAGATAAAAAATACAGTATATAGCCACAGCCACTGATCTCCCTAACAATGTCCTGCTTGCTGGTCATTATTGTGCTTAAATTTTAAATGAAGCCAATGGTGTCGCTATTAGTCCCAGGTTTTAGCTTCAACTGTGCATCTGGTGTTTAATTTGCACGGTCAGCAATTTCAAGTTATGTTGCAGTAAGCAGTCCCTCCTCATTGCACTTGGTGTATTTTGTCCAGTCTCCCAGTCCAAGGCCCTCCAGGACGCTCAAGGGTGAAGCTTCTGCAGCACTGCCTACACACAACCCAGCGACACCTCGAACAGCAAGGCATACTATGGCGAGGATAATACTCGACCACTACAATTTTTACATACTTGTTTCCTTAGGTAGCTGCAAGTGAAGTGGCATATATTTTCGTGGCAACTGTTTAATAGCTCAAGCATAATAATTGTCACTCAGTGAACTGCACTTGGACACTAACATTTATGATCATGCTAACCATCTAATTAAATACTGAAACATTCATATTCATCCGCAGCGGTATGAGTTTCCTCAGGGTTTGCATTAAACACCAATGATCGGCCAATAATCCTTTTTCAATTTTCCTTTTCCATTCAAATGACACAATAACTAGAAGACCAACAGGTTTTTCACAATTTTCTATGCTCTTTATATGTTCGATCAGTCACAATGAGCCGTGATATATGAGCTCAGTATATTTTGCCCACTCAAACTAAAAGGCTTCTTTAAATCATCTCTCATTGAACTATGCTACATTGGCCTCTTCTGTGTTAGTTGTTTTGTACTTCTACCTTTCCTGCCTGGGCCCAGATGGGCCTGCAGTATTTAGGAAATAAATAAGCAAACAAAATTAAGTGGCACTAGCAAGCTCGTGTGGATGGCAGTTTTATGCCCCCACAGTTTTTAAGTTCACAAAAGTGTAAACGGAAACCGTCGTGAGCAATGTAATGACCTAAAATTAAGCATTATATTCTTCATAGCTTGCACAAGAGTGTATGCCACAACAATTAATTTGTTCTGCGTACGTGCTTTGTGTCATGTTGGTCGCTCATGCAACTGTTACAGCGCGTGATATTTTGCAGCCACATCCAGCAGAAGACGCACCTGAAAAGGCCTTTCTGAGGCATGAAGTATGGTGTTACACAATTACAAACTGCGACCAAGAAGAAGATGAAGACTCTACGGCAATCCCATCAACAGCTTTTTCAAAAGGTTGCTCATCTCAAAAATGTCATAGAAGATTTATCTGACAATCACATTCTAGGAAATGAGGATGTTGCCATATTGCATAGTCTTGGTGGGGCAAAAAAAGACTTGCTCATGCGTCAACTGCCACATAAGTCTGGTGCCAGCAATGTCACCCGCTTACTCGCCAGAGCTCAGGCCATTTGCACTGACTTTGCATTTTTATTCCCCTAGAGCATACAGATATGTACGAGCTGTTTTCAACACATGCCTCCCGCATCCAAAGACACTGTGTAAATGATATCAATCCATTGATAGGGCTGCTGACTTTTCAAAAGAGGCAATGACTGCATTGGCTATCAAGGTAAAGCACGGCTCTCCACATTATGCAATCTGGTTGTGGATGAGATGGCCATTCAAAGAAGAAGTGTGGGATGGGAAAAGCTTCCATGAATATGTTGACATGGGCATTGATGTCAATGATGACAGCTTTCCAGTTGCCTAAGATACATTTGTTTTAATGCTTGTTGCAATCAATGGCAGATGGAAGCTGCAGATTGGCTACTTTCTAGTGCATGGCCTTGGTGGTGAGCAGAGGCGCAATTTGGTGCTGCAAGCTGCTAGCTTCACTCACGAAAAAGGTGCACACATTGTGAGTTTGACCTGTGATGGCGCTGCAGCGAATTTGTCATTGCTGCACAGCCTTGGCTGCAAGATGGACCTGACTGAGCTGGATGCTTCTTTTCCACATCCAGTGACAAAAAAAAGCTTTCCTTTACCATGTTGGATCCCTGTCACATGTTGAAGCTACTGCGGCACACCCTGTTTGATAAAAAGGCTATTGTGATACGAACAAACAGTTCATATTGTTGAAACACATTGATGAGCTGCATGAAATCCAGTACACAGAGGGCCTACATTTGGCAAACAAACTTAGACAAGCACATATTACCTGACCTGGAAAAGCCAGCCCATGAAAGTCTCATTGTTGGCTCAAACGTTTAGTCAATCGGTAGCACATGCTCTTGGTGACTGCAGACAGTGCAGAGCTCAAAATAGGCCACGCTCCGCTGTGCTGAGTACGGTGAACGCCACCTAGGTGGCGTTGGTAGTGCTTCTTGATGCCAGCGTTCCTTCGAATGCTGGCATCGAGGCGTCGTAGTACTGAGACCACCGAAGCGTTCACTGTCGGTGCGCGTTAAGGCCGGAATACATGGAGCGAATAACCGGCGTCCGAGCGAAGAACTTCGTCGGGCGGCGAACGTCCGACGGCCGGCGTCAAGAAATTTGCCGTCCGCAGCCGATCTGCCTGTCCAAACATTTTCGTCGGGCGAACGCCGCCGCCGGAAGCGTCTAGCGCGCAGCGGTGGACGACAGCCAATCAGGAGGCACTAGTTCCGGTCGCAATGCATGCTGGTGTTTCGCGCGCGCGCGCCTTTTCGCGTCGTCTGCAATCGCGTTGGTGTTGCCGTGTCTGCATGTCTCTGCACCGATTGAGTAGTTCCTAGTATGATCTCTCAGGAATCGCGTTGTATTTGTACATCCCATATCCGCTGATCTGCGAGGAAACAGACAAGCAGTGCAAGCTCTCTACAACAACCTTCAACAGAAATCTTCTGATCTCAGAGGCCACATGCTGTCGTCATGCCTATCTCCCGACTTCCCCGATAGATGGCGTTGGCATCGGATATTTCTTTCGCTAGGCTTAGACGCGTTCGAAACGAGAAGCGATCTCGAAAACTACTCAAGGTTATCCATAATACTCTGTCGTCGAAGCGGCCTGAGACTAAGCGAAAGCCGTTTACGCAGTCATTTGCTTCCAACTAAGTGAATTCTACAAGGACAACGCCAAATTCAGTTCGAAGCGGGCGGCCGGGACCGCCGCCAACACGGCGGCCAACGCGCGGCGGCGTTCGCCGCATGTATTGCAACACAGCAAACATCCTGCGTCGTGTCGCCGCGTCGTTACTTGACGCGTGAAGTTCGTCGAGAAAGTTCGCTCCATGTATCCCGGGCTTTAGTGTCATAATGCAGTACTTCTCTTTTCTGCTCATAGGCGGCGGCACCGCCCCGAGAAATTCAACATTTTCGAATTCCTTGCCAACAGAAGAGTTTATCAGACATGTAAACAATGCATTTAACATTTTAAATTCAAGACATCCAAGGCAAGAAGAATAGAAAGGACCGCTGTGTCCTGAAAATGTGGCTCCTGTCACTGCGTATGTCAAAGAACTTATGGCCTACTTTTGCTCGCTTAGGGAGTCCGCAGCTGGCAAACTAATGACAGGGACCAACCAAAAGACAGGCTTCATTTGCTTTGTGGTGTGCTTAGACAACCGTCCATACAACCACTTGGTTACAGAAAATGGCCTATCTTCCGACTTCCAAGCTCAGTCAGGACCACCTTGAGTTACTTTTTTTGCTGCGATAAAATCATTTGGGGGCTGCAATGACAACCCAACAGCAAAGCAGTTTGCAGCAGCATTGAAGCGTCTGATAGTTCGTAATGAGGTCAAGGACATTGATGGCGGAAATTGCTTTCTATTGGAACACATCGAAATTCTCTTTGTACGCTCCTCTGAAAAAACCATACTCCATCGATGTAATTAACCTCACTGCCCCTCAGAGAAGCCCTGCAGCCAGTGAACCACTCACAGAAGCAATTTTACAGGATCATGGTTACTCTGCTGACCCAGGCGATGTGTCTGAGCTTGGGTGCCTGCGGCTCGCAGTACTGGAAAAATTGCTACACAAGTTTTCTCGTGGGTGAATTATGTTCATGATGGCCCACACAATTAATCCACAAGTGCAAATGAATGCTGCCATTTTTCCCTTGCCGCTATGTATTCAGTTTTCATGCCGTTTCACACTAGCAGAGGAAGAAGGGTCCTCCTGGCAGTATTTGATTCTAGGACATAATTATGCTGTGGGGCTATACTCGCATTCGGAAACAGCTGCATAAACTCTAGATAATGCACAAATCCCGTCCATTTGCTTTATTATATAACGAAAATTGATCCCCGAGGCGCGTTTCAACAGCGTCGTCGCACCACAGAATCTTGAAAAATAGTACACGTAAATCTGAATAAACGGCGATTACTTCGGCGTTTAGAATGCAGGCTAATGCTATTTATTTCTCTCAAAATGAAACACGCCCACCAGAGCCTTTTATTAAGCGAAAATGCGACAAAAAAGTGTCTTTCAAAACATCTCGTTTCTTCCTAGGTGCAAGACAGCGTGACAAAAATTATTTCTCTCAAAATAAAACACGCACACCAGCCTTTTATTAAGCGAAAATGCGACAAAAAAAGTACCTCAAGACATCTCATTTCTTTCTAGGTGCAAGACAGCGGGACGAAAAATTAGCAAGATAATACGCACCACAGCTTAAGGTGCACAACGGCTGATTTGACGAAACTTGAGTACGTAGGAAAAATAGACCACACTCGGGCGTCTGGAGGGGTTTCGAGCCGCGAGCGCTGGCAACTCCACTAACCGCGGTGGTAAGCGCAAGTGACGCCTTGAAAATTTTCGGTCTTCATGAGTCAGACGCCCCAGTATTGCTCCACGTTTCAAGGCATCGCATTTGAAGCGAAGAACGACGCGCGCAGTAGCAGAAAACCACCACCCGCATACGGGCCTCCAAGCCAGTGACGGCAGGCGCCACTAAAAGTTACCACGTACCAAACAATCACGAATGTTCCGGCAACCTTGTGGGCCTTTTCCGCCCCATAAGGCACCGCGCACGGGGCCCCTGAGAGAGGGAGGGGTGGCTTCAGAGGAGGTTGGCTTGCCGAGGCTAGCGGAATCACGTGACGCTCCCTCCTAGTATTTTTTTACCTCCATGGCTAGGCCAGTGTAGCTAACGCTACAAAAACACATTCCATGCCCGAGCCCGGCCCGAGCTCGTGAAAAAACTGCCCTACCCGGCCTGGGCTTTCGGGTAAGCCCGAGCCCGTGCAGTGCTCTAGCACTTTCACGTGCACTAAGCTAGGTGCAGCATGTCTACAGTCTGGCACACAAGTCTGTCGCCTTCACAGCTCATCACTTAGAAAGCCATTCGAGCTGTAGTGCAAACGCTGCGCATACGCACTACAGTGACATGCGGTCTGCTACGTAGCGTAGATTCCGCGGTTGCCGCGGGGTGCCGCGACGAGTCCACTGTCTGAGCGCACTGCAGCTGTTTACGTTTGGCGCGCCGTAGGTGCCAAAAGCGGAAGTAGTGGCTTCTACGTGAGCATCCAAAATCCAATTTGAACTGCGCGCCCCGGTGACGTTCAGTAGGTGGAACGTTGTGGGCATGCCCCCCTCCGCCGTAGCTTTCGCAGTCCAGGAGCACCTGGAAGACCAGGAGCACCTGGAAGTGCTTGTTTTATTGCCAATAACTACGCCTATGCTGAACCCATTGAAGTATTTCTGCGCTAAGTATTTCGGAAATAACCTATTTTAACTGCAAATACATTCCTCCACTTCGATAAAGATAGTTCAGGGCCCCTTTAAAGCTTCGCACTCAGTTGAAGCTATTGCTCCGAAGAACGCAAATTGTTGAAGATGACGTATTCCCCGCATGTTAAAAAAAAAAGGTAGGCGTGCATGCAGACTTGGACAGAAGGTGAAACCTGTGTCTGCAAGCCTTCATTATACTAACATGAGTCCCTACTAACTAGCTCGACTGTCTATCATTACACAAATGGTTGCGCAGAACTCTTATACGTTGAGATACTAAAACAAGGAGCAGTGTGGAAAACGAGTGAGAGCACTTGAACTCACGTAATTAGCGGCTCAAATAGTCTTCGCAGGAACCTGTGTGTGTTCGTATACTCAATACGTTTCGCTCTTGCTCAACCACTATATCATGTGCTGCCTCTTGGTCTCCTGTCTGGCAGAATGGAAGGCTACGTGGCGGCAATTCATAATTGCAGTGTTCGGCAAAACGGACACGCAACATCTGTTGCAGCCGAATGAGAGCATCCTCTGTACAGGTAATGTCGGCATCAAATGAAACGCGAACACCAGAGCGCGTGGCCGAAGTATGACTGCTGTCAGCGGAAGCATAATTCCGTGCGAGAGGTGCTGTAGATGTGGGGTAAAGGTGTTAGCGTGTGGAAAACTTTTTCTCTATACCACGCACTTTTGAAGTTTACAACGTTTTTCTACTCGATTACGATATTTTTGCACCGTGTCTCAGTTAAGGATTCTTGTGTGTGACAAAAATTTGGTGCTGGAAAAGTTGTCGCAGTTCCGCGGTGTGGAAGGTATTTGATGCCCAATATGAAAATTGAAGTGCAAATGAAAAGTATTCGGGACCCGTTTGCGACGGTCCTCACCAGAACATACCCAGCTGGCTCATCCACTGCAGTGGCGTCATCGCCCTTTCCCACTAGGCGGCTGCATCGTTGCTGTACACGGGGAGCATTTCAATAGCATATATAATTAGATATCTATGCCAGAAATATGTTCTTCCGACTAGTCTTAAAAAACTTCCTGTACGCGCTCTCGCGTGCTTACTACCTCAACGTACCGTATACGCGTAGTAGAAGTATGGATGCAGGAAACTCAAGCTCAACTCATTGTATGTCTAAACAGAGGCAAAGAAGACACAATCTGAGTCACCCTTCTTTACTACATTAAGAATAACGAGTTCATAATTCAATATGAGCGTGATTTTTATGTTATTATTAGAACGAGACATGGGTCTGAAAATAGGCAGAATTTTCCGACTTAAAATAATTCAACATGCTATTGCTGTACTAGTTTTACCAGTCCTCGGTGGGTATTATATAATTTTGTCATAAAACTCAGTGATGGTTATGTTTTTAAAACGTCTCTAAAACTTTCCAATTTTCGATATTTTTGCAATTATGGAATTTTTGAGATTTTATAACGAAATAAATACGTGGTATTGTTGCATACTTTTTTGAGTGAGACATTTTGAAGATTTGTCAGGCATACTTTCCAGCTCCATCACCTGAGCTAAAATTGCCAAGAACTACCCCTGATTTCAGGGCCAGTCAGATGCAGTTGCTCAAAAACGAAAGTTTGGCAATTTTTCAAGAACATTCTCTAGGGGACATAAATTTAACTTCCGTCGGCCAATAGTGCACATTTACCGTAAAAATTTGGCGGGGAACAATGCGCTTACTTTACAGTGATAGGTCTTCAAGTTTGTAAAATCTGCAAGTCCTTAAAACGCTCTTTAGCGAAATAAGAATTTCTTTCATAAAATCCATGCTAAGTTTCGCAAGACGCGACTTGATTCCTTTCTGCAGAGTCATTTTCCCACCTAATGTAAAGAAAATGTCGCTGAGAACTAAAAATAGTCGGTTGCCTGGCGATTTTTTTACTATGTCAAGGTAATGGCATATTTAGGTTCCCGAGATACCCCGGTCACGGGTCTCATAGTAGAATAGGTGACCGGTAAAACGAGCAATCGCGGGGAATTGTGGGGTACGCCATCTGCTATAGGAGCTTCCCGTTCGACGGACGATGCGGCGGAATCGGCGGCATGCCCGGCGCACGTGTTTTTCTGCGCGGTTTCAACTGTCAGTCGTGCGAAGCTTTCCGTCCGCTTTGTCAACCAGCAATGTCGTACCATTCATGCAGCTAATTTCTAGCTTTCAGTTCACTCTGGGCGCGACGATGACGAGTCAAGAAAGGTAAGGATATGCTTTTATTCATAATGTTTCGGCCGCCTTTTTTATTTCTGCCAGGTTTAGCTCTACGACATTTGCCGCTGCTTGGACGCACCGTCACTGACTGCTCTGCCTGCGGTGACAGACAGATGAAGAAGTTATCTTTATTCGATAATTTATCAAGCGTATAGAAGCATTACTTTAGAAAATTGGGTGCTGATGCGATGGCTACAGCGGTCTGATAAATGCTGCTCTCTGATCGTCACTGCAACCGATATCGTCGGTAACGGCGCAGCTATCGTAGTTAGAAAATTAAGCCTGAGAATGTTTGAAAACTGCGCGCTGTCAACGGCATTTCTTGGTCGAAACTCTAGGTTCATTTGAAGTGGTACGTAGTTAGTTTCGCTCTTTTTGTCAACAAGATGGGGAAATGGCCGTATCGCCGACATATTACGGCTGCGCTTTACCGCTGTCTGTGTTCACGGAACCAAGGTGGGCTAGTTGGCTACAAGTATTATACAAGTATATGCAGCTTGTTCTGTCCCGTTTAAATTTACGCCGTAAAACCATGCTTCATTATACCTCGATCTATATGTGCATGCGAGTACTGAAATAGTTATTGTTGCTTGAGTCAACGTTAGAGAAAGAAATATCCTTTGGAATCATTGTGGCCCTTACACAGATCATCGCCGCTTAGTGGCAATGTACGCTCATTTTCTTTTTGTTCACTGATGGTCTCTGCCGTGCGACAGTTTTGGAAGTGGCAGCCATGCCTTTGATGCTTGTGCACAGGTGACTCAGCTAGGGATGCTGCAAGGCAGTAGTTACATGTGTTTACCTTAACGCTTGAATTTGAGCAATCAACGGCTGAACAGCCGACCATGGTTTTGCTAGGCACCTGAAACCGGGTAATCTTCGAGTGTGAGAAAGCCGGACTGCAAGCGTATCAATAGGCTTCAACGGCGTAGCGGTGGCGGCGGCTGCGCTTCCTCGAACCGGAAACAGCGCGCAGACGGCGCATCCCAGAATTCCTCACTCTTTTACGGGTAACCTATTGTCCCGCAAAATCGAAAATAATTTTAAATAAGGAGACTGAAAGCACAAAAACGACACCGAAACCTGACCGAACAGCCGAGCGAACATCATCGTCCGAATTCACGAGCACCACACCAGCGGGGAAGGCGCGCAAGGCGGCATGGCAGAGGACAGAGGCATGGCAGAGGCTCAAGGCGCCAGGGCAGAGAACAAAAGCGGTGAAGGGTGATTCGTGCCCGCGCCGGGCAATTGGCACAATGTCTTCGGGTGAGAAATGTCAGCTACATCAGCTCTTCGGAGCTGTCAAACAGTGAGAGCTACGATTACGACAAATTCAATCGGTCATGAATCGTCGTTCTCATTCGGCCCGCCACCATAATGAGCCAGCGCGCTGCCAACACATCGCGCCGCAACATGATCAAGCGCAGCCCTAACCATTCAGTTATGCTTGCGCTGTTTGGTGTTTTACCAACTACCTTTAAGATGTCGTGGAGAGATGATTTCCACATTTCTATTTTGATTTAGAGAGCACTCAATTTCCCCAGAAGAAAGCCACTGAGTGTCCAAAGCACTAACCGGAGAACCTATGCACATCGGCGTGGTACAGAAACCGCTTGCCATTCGCCTGAAATATAATGCAAGCCGCGCATCACTGACATCAAGTAATGTCAGACACAGCAAAACACGCAGATTTTGTGCATGTAAGCATCACTAAGTCGCGCTGGTATGAGCGACCGGCCTTCTAGAACAACATCGAGCGGGAGACCCTAGTACGCGTTGTCATTGTGCCTACTTATCATTCTTCGCACTATTTCATGCACACAATTCATGCATTTCATAAAGCAGCAGTGGATTAAGAATTTGCGCGTACTATCGTTCCCTTAGAGTATGCGAACTTTCTTCGGGGAAACGCCAATGCGTGGCTCACCCAAGGGAGGGAGGGGGGTGCGGGGGTTCTAACCCCCTTCCCCTGAGGCCGAGTTACCCCCCCCCCCCCCTTTATTTGACCCCTTTTATTTCCTTGCGCCTTTGAGTACTGCAACTAAGCTGTGAGACGCGCAATCTTCTGCACACTCGCAAACTTGCCCAAAAAGCACATTTGTTGACAATTTCCCGTGAATAAATTTAAATTAGTGCTGTTTAGATGGTATTGGCGAACAAAGACAAACTGTCAAAGACATGGTCAAAACTGAACTACAAAAACAGTTTTCTTCATCCTGAAGACTTTAATTAGCTTCTGATCAAACACTCAAATGATGCCGGTACCGACTCGGCGACTTTGATAGACCTAACCTCCTAGCTGAACGTGATCAACATCAGTTCAAACGGTGTGCGGCTGGTGAGGGCTAAAGTTCGTGCGGCCAGCACTGCAAGACCACTTGCCGCCCATCACTTGCCCGTCTACACAGAACTTAACTTCTCGCGACAGAAACTTCTCACGCCGAACACTAGCTCAAGATCAACGGCTTCTCAACGCTCACATCTGCCATTCATTCTCAGCATGCTCTGGGTATGCTTTTTACGTCATAATACAATGTATCCAGAAGCTGAGTGGCAGGCAAGGCAGGTGGTACGAGGTAATTACCAAAATTCATTTGTAAAATATCTGCGCAACTCTCAAACATGATTTTTTGAGGACATGGCGAAAGTGTGCAGATGAACGTACCCAGCGACTTTATTTATTTATTTGTTTATTTATTTCAATACTCTCAATGCCACGTGGGGCGTTACAGAGAGGAGTGGGTCTCAATACAATAATTGGAAATCGCGGTTTTGAAGGATGATGGAACGGGGTTGCTGACAATGGAGGCGGTTCCAGCTGGTCGATGTCCTTGGAATCAAGGAATAAGCGTCTAGGTTAGTACGTGAACTTGGGACGCGGACCTTGAAGTTGTGATCGGTGCGTGCTGAAATATAATGAGGAGCAGTGAGCAATGCATTCTTTAGGTGATGATTGGTATGGTATATTTGTGGAATAGCCCAAGCCGCGCCATTTTTCTTCGTGTCGTAAAATCAGGGAGGTCCAGGAAAATGTTCATTGCAGTAACACTTGCGGTGCGAGAGCAATTAGAAAAGATGAAACGGGCGGCTCGGTATTGAATAGCTTCGAGAGAGGAGGTAAGCAAGGCAGAGTGAGGATCCCAGATACATGCGGCATATTCGAGTTTCGACCTTACGATTGTTTTATACAATAAGTTCTAAAGAGATAGGAGCCAATGAAAAGTTTCGGCGAAGGAAACTTAACATGCGATTAGCATTGTTAGCCACGAAATCTATGTGAGTTTGCCATGTGAAGGTATTAGATATATGAACGCCGAGGTATTTATATGAGCTAACAGCTTATAAGATAGCATTATTGAGAAAGTAAGGATAAAGGGCAGGAACATTACTGTTACGATATACTCTCATTACTGTGAGACCTTTGAGTACATTGATCACTACAAGATCTATCCGAATTTCATGGCTGGTTTCCGACGTGACCGCTCTTCCATCGACAATGTAGTTGATCTCGTTTCATATGTTCAGCACGAAAGGTCCCGTAAGCGTTTATCTGCAGCTTTATTATTAGATGTTAAAGGCGCATACGATAACGTACTACATGAGGCCATTCTCGATGCTCTTGCAACGGTTGGCCTAGGTGGTCGAGTCTTTTTGTGGCTTGCAAGTTACCTGTCTGCAAGATCATTCTTTGTGTTAACTGACGATGGCCCGACTACGCGACGCTTACCAGCAGAGGCGTTCCCCAAGGCGGTGCTCTCAGCCCGACGCTATTCAACCTCGCTCTTCTTGGACTTGCTGAATACTACCAACTACCATCAAGATTTCAATATACGCAGACGACATCTGTGTTTGGACTTCAGCAGTCACACGTCCACAGATACGTGCGCGGCTTCAAAGAGCAGCAACTTTGACAGCGAGCTACTTGTGTAAACAAGGTCTCAGCATATCACCCGAAAAACGCGCACTAGCGGCATTTACTCGCAAACCAATGACGCCTTATGTCATCTCAATCAATGGGCGGACCATTTTCTATGTCAGAACCCACATGTTTCTTGGCGTAATCATTGACCGAGATCTCTGTTGGAGCCCGCACGTGGCTTACATGAAATGGCGCCCAATACCAGGAATTAGGGACATCTCGTACAGTTTCCTTTTTTCGCCACCACGTGGCGTATCGACCTTAAAGAATTCGAAATTCCCGCTATGACGTATGCTATGACGCACAACTAAAGAAAGCGCAATAAAAAGAAACACACCCTGAAGCTGTGGCTTCACCTCGGTGCTTGGAAACGAGCGCGCTTGTGTATCAGCGTTATCTCGAAGACGGCCAGCTACTTGCTCTACTGACAATGAATCGACGGTTTTGCTAGACACCTCGCCAGAAAGCTCGTCCGCATTCTGGAGAGATGTCTGGCAGAGATAACGGCTCCCGCGAAGCTTCCGTTGAATATATTTTTTTTTCCTTGAGCAGACTTTTTATTTGTGCACCACTGTGGCCACGGTCTTGCTTATACGTCAGGGTTCTGTTTCATGGGTTTCCTATAAAACTGGCGTGATCCATTGTTTAAGAGGAAGCTTTAGCTCGGGCCTATCTTCGATGCCGGATACTCAAATACACGTAAAATGAAGGAATGCTTTTATGAGAAAACCGCTGAACCAATTTCAACGGAATGTGTTGCATTTAAGAGGGAAAGTTAAATTGCAGAGACTGCAGCAAATAGAATTTTCGTTTAGATAGTGTAATGTTTTCAAAGAATTGCAGGATGTTCGTAAATATGAAAAAAAAATAGAAGCATGAAGTTTACAAATCCGCAACTCAGCCATTAAAAACAAATATGGCATTTCTATAAACTGCACCCGTTGGAGCATAAAAAGCGAAAAATTTTTTGTTTGCTTTACCTTAAAACTTATGTGAATTTGTTATAATGTTTGGAAGGGTTTCGCAAATGCAACATTCACAACATAGTGGTATATTTCAGGATGGTGTATGATATATGATTGCTATCCGCTTTCGATGTATTATTAGGTGCAGTTTACAGAATTCCGATATCATTTTTAGCTGCTGAGCTACATAGCTCTATACGCCAAGTTTTCTTTTTTGAAATTTCGAAATTCTTTAAAATTTCACGTAAGAAAAGTAGACAGCCTATAATAAAATATCCCTTTCTGCAATCACTACACTTTAACTTTTTTTTCTAAATTCAACATAACTCATCAAATTTGGTGCATTGGTTGCTCTGAGAAACTATTTCCGATTTCCCATGTATTTCGATAGGAGCTCCCAAGCTCAATGTTCCCCCTAAGTTCGAGCTTGAATAATATACTTGTTGGCAAGATACGTTTGTAAACGTGTGATCGTCGCCTAATGAGCTAGAGCACTGGCGTATTGAGCTCAACGGCCGAGGATATGTTTGTAAAGCGTCTTGGGAAAGAATAGAAGAAAGGGAGAAGGCTGGTATGTTATTCAGAAGCCTGTCTGGTTGTCTAAAAATTACTAAATGCTTTGGTCGTCATACCACCTCACTCAGGTTCCATCAGCATAATTTCTATTTCATTCCGCTAGTATTGTGCAATTATTGTCAATCAATCGAGATTAGAACACCGGTGTCATGACATTGTATGCTGTCGCAATTATTTATCGCCATCACTTCAGAATCATCTCATCGTCGTCATGCCGTCGTCCTTATATGCCTTCGTCGTTCTATCGACATCATTCCTACCTCGTAATTCCATCGTCGTCACGGCATGGCGTGCATGCACCGTCGGCCTACGGTCCTTGTTCTACCATCGTGAGGTAACATTGGCGAGCGATGGTCATAACAAAGCGGGTCAATCAGGGAGACAGTGTATGGCCGCATATAGCCGAATCACTTGAAACATCAGGAGAAACACTACGGATTCTAAATATAGGTGTCTTAGCTAACACAATGTGTCTCGTCTTGTTCGCTAGATCGTGTGAATGTTAATCGCATTAACTTCGATAGTCATCTTAACATCGGTTCTACAGGAATTCTTTCGTCTTCGCGACACTAATGAACTCTTGTCCACATTGTTCCCAGCCTATTAACACCTCGAATTCCTAGAGGTGATCGTGCTCAGGCATGTGACGGACGGCCCGAAGTTTGATGGAGGTAGCGGTATGATTTCGACAGCGGCGCCGCCCATCGACCAGGAGAAACACATTTGGGTGGGTGGGAATAGCGGCGAAAGGCACACTTCATGAGTTGCTAGACATCACAGATTTGAATCAACCTGACAAAGAGTTAGAAATATATATGCATTGCAGTCGCGCTAAAGAAATTGAAAACTATTGAATTGGTGCGAGACTCGCTGCAAAAACATTCATTAGACTGTCTCAGGTATCCGAGCTATCCTTAACGGGAATCAATGAGATGAGTTTCGATAGAGCTCGTCACATTTTTCAAGAGCGGAAGACGTGCCTAGAGTCAGAGTCGACTGCAATATTTTGTTGCTGCACAAAAATATCTAGATTTTCGGCGTGATCATTTTAACGGAAAAACAAAATTTAAATAAGTTGTCAAGAAGTACTTAGAGTACATTGATAAAATTGTAGCAAATAAATTCTGAAAAGTTAATTTGCAAATTTTTTGTGTTCTAAGGCACAGGGCAACTTACTACTGGTTTCCATTAATTTTCTTCGTTATATTTTCAAGCGAGTTGAATATTCTGCCATAGGTTAAGTCACAATTAGCCCGACTAATTAAACTGAGACTTTCAAGTGTATATCGTTCTTAGACAAATGCTTTAAGTCTACGGGGATGCTGTAAAATTTCTCAACATTGGGGACGGGAATGTGAAAAAAAAATAGAAATGCAGAGCACTTTATTGCCTCAGTAAATTTTTATTTTGAATGCTATTTCCACTCGTTAAGTGGCTCGACCTTCGTTTTCGCATCCTTGTATATGTTTTTGTAGCACTAGGTGCGTTGTCTGCGAATTTGCGTGAATAAGCAAGCAGATCATACTTTAATCTGGCGGAGAAAAAAAAACAAGGAAATCCTACGTTGTAGATGCACTGTACTGAAACACAATTAGACAGAGTCTAAATTTGCATATATTTCTAAACAAGGATGTCTAAATTGTCGATTGAAAAATTTACATCATTATAATAAAGCCGAATAAAGCAATAAGAATGGCATGTTCCGCGTGAAAATATGATGAGCGTTAGCCTTGTGGGTCAACAATTTCTGTTTAATGAAAAAAAAAGCTTCTAGTGACCGTGTATTATCGTATTTCTAAAAGCCAGTAACCAGCGTATCTAAATTTACATTCTCACCAAAATTATTGGCTCGAGTTCTATCACTGTAGGTACATCCTAATGACTATATGAGATTCAAAAGTGAGATTAAATGGCGGGCGGTGGCGTGTACGGTAGTGTTCACCTATGCCTTCGCTATAGTATGTTGCCGCACACTTTAAAGCACGAGCATGGTGATCAACCGATGTGCTTTTCTACAACTTCATCCCTAAATGTAAGCCGGGGCTCTGCCACTCTCGGTGGTTGTTGCCTGCCTGATCCCTCCCTATTTTCCTAACTGTCTATTGTATGGCTTGTTTTCATACCAAATATTCACATAATAATCTGTGGGTGTTCGGCTAGTAATGAAATGCTTATTTCTCTCACAGTTAAATTATCAAGTAACCAGAAAGAAGGGATGCAGGGCAAAAACCTGCTATGATGCAGTTTGAAGACCGCCCGGCGGCCGTTGATCACATGACAGTATCTTCACAATAATCGAGAACGCGAGCTAGCTTCGTAAAGGCAAAAGGGCTAATGGGTCGAACACAACCAGGCCGGCCAAAGAATGGTACTTTCGGGCTCGGGTCAGGCCCGGACCTGAAAAACCGGCCCGTGCAGTGCTCTACTTCAGATAGTCTGATCAGCAGATTCCCATACTGTCATGTAGTAGTGACGCTGAAGTAAACAGTCGTAAAACTGTGTATGACGAAACTGATTCTTTATTGGGCGAACATGTGCCCACAAAAGCAAGCTTCACTCGAAGCACAACGAAAGCGGTGAACACAGTCAGCGATCGTCGAAATCTGATCAGCGGCGAAACACGTCGGCTTTTATATATGAGTCATCGAAGGCCCCAGAATAATCCCTGGTACCCGCATCTCTTCACTCTAAAAAACAGTTGCACCCTTTTGGGTGCATTTTTGCCACGCAACAATAATCGTCATCTGTCTTGCTTGAGTTTCCTATCTTTAAATATCTTCCAATATTTTGCCTTTCACCAGACTTGTGAACAGGGACTACTTTTGCTACTAGCCAGTCATCTGGGACCCCTTTTTGTGTTAGCGAGGCATTAAATATGATCTCTAGATAGTAGGCTACCCATTCCGCATATCTGCGCAGAAAGGCATTTGGAATGCCGTCTGGGCCAACAGATTTCTTATCGTTAACTTTAAGCAAAAGAGCTACAATGCCTTCATGCGACACTTCAATATTAGGCATTGGTGATGTGTACGGGGATTCTAGTGCGAACTGTGAAAAACCATCTGCAGGAATATCAGCAAAAACAGATTGAAAAAATCGTTAAAGCATATTGCCATACGCGAGTTGTCTGACACAAGTTCACCGTTAACGATAATGTCACTTGGACCTCCGTTATTATGCGACAGATGGCGCCAAAATCCGTGCGGATCGTGCTTCATAAAATTAGTTAGTGTCACGTCATAGTAATTTGCTTTAGCAGCAGCCATATTTGTGCGCAATATAGAGCTTAGCACCGAAATTTTATTAGGATCTTTTTTTGACTTCTGTCTTTCACGGTTAATTTTCCGCTTTAAGTGTATAATTTCGCGGGTTATCCATGGGTTCTGTTTCTTTATTTTCTTTTTCCGAGTTGGCACAAATCCGTTTACGCTGTGAAAAACAATATCTTTAAATGCAATCTCCATCGCATTGACGTCATCCGTCGAATTGAATCCACCAAAACACAGCGAAAGATTATCAATTATGCTTGTGTCATCGGCTCTATCAAAACACAGAACATGCGTAGTACTACCAGCCTTCGGGTATACAGCGGTACGCTTTATTTCCACGAAAACTAGCTTATGATCCGAGAGGCCGGTTTCAACCTATACGTCATTGTCTTCAAATCGCCCGTCTAGGAACACCAAATCGAATATAGATCGTGATTTCCCAACTACGCGTGTGTACTCGTGAACTACCTGTTGTAAATCCTTACTGAAAGCTATTTCTAGAAGTAGTTCACAATGGGCATCTTCGCGAGGCTGAGCGCTAAGCTTGGACCAATCAATCCCTGGCAAATTGAAGTCCCCAGCAATAATTATGCGACAGCTGCCCTTTTTAAAGCTTTCTAAGTAAAGCTGCATACTTTCAAGATATGAAATAGGGGAATTAGGGGGTCTATAAACAGTTCTAAAGATTATCCTTGTTTTATCTAGCCTAATTTCGCACCAGATGCTTTCATGTGCTGGAATGCCAGCCATTTGCACACAGTCAATATCAGCCTTGAATAGAATAGCAACTCCGCCCCCACGTGCATCGCGGTCTCTGCGTATGATTTTATAATTAGGTGGTACAAGCTCTTGGTCTTGTATTTCGGGCCGCAGCCACGTTTCGGTTACTGTAATCACACGAGGATCATAATTAACCAGGATGTATTCTAAGTCTCCAATTTTGTTTACTAAACTTGTTGCATTTAAGTTGATCAAGCGGAAGGCATCCGAATCACACCCTTTGTTCCGTCAGTCACCCCTGCCAGCAGCAGGGCGTCTGTTAGGATGCGGAACCTTCACACGGCTGCGCTTTGATTGATCCCACATGTAGACGTTAGAGTCCACATGTAGTTTGTCGTAATTCAGGCGCACATGACGCCCGTCTACCCTTTCTTGTCTCGCGGAGTCCCAGAGCAATTTACGCTTTGCCAGTGTTTCTTTTGAAAAATCATCAGAAATGGAGATGCCGCTGCCTTTCAGCTTCCTGCACTGCTTGTAAATTTCAGCTTTTTCCCTGTAGTCATACAACCTGGGAATTACAGGTCGAGGCCGGGCGCTCTTTTTTCCTATTCCATGTATTCGTGCCACCGTACTCAAGTTGACGCCAAGTTTTTCTTGAAATACACCTACTACCACTTTCGCTTCAAGGTCAGTTAGGGATTCCTTCTCGCCCTCTGCAATTCCAAATACCAATAGGTTATTCCGCCTACTTCTGTCCTTAGAGCTGTCCATTCTTTCCTGTTGCTGCCGAAGGGCAACAGGAAATTGTTCTCTAATTGTTCTGTGCTCTAATTGTTTGACTGTTTTAGACAATTGAGCAATTGTACTCGCTTGTTCTTTAATTGTTTTAAGGCTGTTTTCAACCACCTTCAGTCGCTTGCTCATGCTCTCTAGATCTGCTTGTATCGCCTTTTGGCCATCGCACAACTCCTTTAACATCACTTTTGTTTCTGGCCCAGGGTTCATTTCTACGTCGCCAGACAGCAACAGACACAAAGATGCAAAGCCAGAAAAAAATCACCTCTAGGCACGGCAGCACAATAGCAAAGCGATTATCATTCTTGTAGCCATAATAATTGTAATAACTAACCTGTTCAAGGAACAGAAGGTGGTTAGACGACATTCTATACGCTGTGCCGCCGTGCCCACTGAAGCCGTAGGTCGACAGTGGCCGACTTATAGTGCCAGCCACGATTCCCGTCGCCTGCGCTTGGTATCCGTGTCCGAGAGCGTCGTTGATAGCATGGTCCAGCCGAATGCCGGTACGGTCCAAAGACGGTCCGATGGCGCACTGTTTCCACGCATGCAGTTGGTATAATGCGGCGATCAGCATCACCTGTTCAAGGAACAGAAGGTGGTTAGACGACATTCTATACGCTGTTCCGCCGTGCCCACCACAACATGTAATATACTCCAGATTGGAGTGTATTACATGTTCTAGAAGCTTACAAGGAATGCTCGTTAATGTGATGGGTCTATAGTTTAGGGGGCTGGATAAGTTACCTTGCTTGGGAACTGGTACCACCCTCCCCGCCTTCCAGTCATGAGGAAGCTGGGAACACTGCAAAGACTGAGTAAATATTTGTGACAGAATTATTGATGAATATGTCTCAGTGTGCTTCAGAAGTACCGCGGTAATTTCATCGGTACCAGGTGAAGAAGATGGCTTCAGTGCCTGTATTAGTTTGGCAATACTAACCCAGTCAACCAAGATTGAATCCATCATAGGAAAAGAAGTCACTTCAGGATTGGGGGCAATGCACGATACATCATTCGAGAATGAGGCTACTGAATGGTTTGAAGAACAACACAACACTGATTGCTTGGTATGATATCACCTTGCTCATCGCATAGCTGAATTTCCTGTTTTTTTGGCCCAGTCACAATACTCCCAAACTTCTGTGGGTTGGATTGTAACAAACATGGAAGTGTACAGGTAAAAAAAATGTCTTTGTCTACCCTAAGTGCCTGTTTACATTCAAACACGGTGCTGTGGTACACTGCCCACCTTTCACTGCTATCATGAAGTGACGCACTATGATACAACCTCTCTTTCTTCTTGCGAAGGCGGTTCAGTGTAGACGTATACCAGGGGGAACGGAAAGAGCAACGAACACTACGCCGTGGAACGTACTTATCTATTAATAATAAGACTTGGTCTTTGAAGATAGACCAGTTCTGTTCAACTGAACACTGAAAAACTGCGTAGGAATTCATGACAAAAATCTTCCAATTCGGCGTTAATTGCGTCGAAGTTAGCCTTCTTGTATTCAAAAATTACTTTAGTAGAATTGGCTTTCCGTACAGATTTAATGACGCACTTGAACGAGAACATGCAGTGATCGATAAGACCGGGCAGATGAGTTAAATTTCTGATATAATCAGGCTCAGTGGTTAGAATTAAATCTAACAGATTTGAAGAGCAAGAAGTGGTGCGCGTGGGCAGTTTCCGCGTTAAATTGAAGTCGTTACACAAGTTTATGAAGCGCGTGCCCTCGGAGGTGAATGATGTGGAAGGGCCACTGCTTTTATCTCAGGAGATATCGGGGAAATTGAAATCACCAAGAAGAATGATAGGAGCGGAAGGGTACCTAATAATAACGTTGTGTAAAGCATCGTGTAGGTCATCGCAGAAGTTAGATGATGCATTTGGCGGACGGTAACAAGCACATAAAATAACATTTTTCTCGCCTAAGCGAACACATGCGCACACTAGTTCCAAGGAGCACGTGACTGGGATGATATGGGAGGACAGGTGCACGGAAACTGCGATTAGAACGCCCCCACCTATTCTTGATTCACGGTCAGACCTGTAGAAATTGGATGCACTTGTGCATTCAAGAATTTCACTATCCCGCACTTTGCTCGAAAGTCATGTTTCACAAGCCATGTTTGCTCGAAAGCCATGTTTTGAGTGTGCAAGAGAGCAACGTAGGCAGCATGGCTCACGCTTGGCCCGTTTGCGCTTCGCAGGTTTTCCTGTCATCCTTCCTTATGCTGTGCCTGCCTCCTGCTCAGACGGCAATCAACGTTTCTGCAACTCTGGAACGCCTGGACTACACTGAAGAATGCTACGCTTTCCCGGGTATAATCCCGGATGTTTGCCCCGCACCGCAGCTCGCTATCTGCAGGGAATACTCATCGACACTGACATCAGTTCCTGAGGCTACCTTTATCAACTGGCCGCACGCTCGTCACTTCAGTGGGCAAGAGAGCAACGTAGGCAGCATGGCTCACGCTTGGCCCGTTTGCGCTTCGCAGGTTTTCCTGTCATCCTTCCTTATGCTGTGCCTGCCTCCTGCTCAGACGGCAATCAACGTTTCTGCAACTCTGGAACGCCTGGACTACACTGAAGAATGCTACGCTTTCCCGGGTATAATCCCGGATGTTTGCCCCGCACCGCAGCTCGCTATCTGCAGGGAATACTCATCGACACTGACATCAGTTCCTGAGGCTACCTTTATCAACTGGCCGCACGCTCGTCACTTCAGTGGGCAAGAGAGCAACGTAGGCAGCATGGCTCACGCTTGGCCCGTTTGCGCTTCGCAGGTGTGTAAACGATATTCTTTATATGCTAAAAAAAGCGACAACCCGTACTTGCTGTTGCTCCCTTGCCCACAAGTATTTTGTGAAATTGCCTGTGACTGTTTTTCGTTAATGTTTCTGCTACTATGCTCCGGTGATGTGGAAACAAATCCCGGGCCTGACACTCGTTCGGCATCATTGCTTTCCTTGGAAGACTTGCCCGATGATCCCGCAGAACAAATGCGGGTTCTTTTTCATTTACTGAAAGATCTGCATACTCGTTCTGTGCAATCAGCAAAAAGTCAGGCCGAGCTGTCCGCTGACATAAAATCTATTAAAAGCAGTCAGAAAAGTATCGAAACGAAGATTGGCAACATTCACGAGAGATTGGATGAACTCGAAGAAGAAACTAAATCGTTCGACAATATGTCTGAAGAACTTAATGGAGTACGCCATACACTGGAAGGCGCTACCACCCGGCATGACTCTTTGGAAGCTCGTCTAGACGACTTAGAAGATAGGTCGCGTCGCGACAACTTAATTTTCCGAGGTATACCTGACTCTCCTGAATCGTGGGAGCAGTCTGAAGCACGTGTCAAATCTGCCCTTCTTTGTGTTGCGGATAATTTGCCCGATAACGCTATCGTTCGTGCGCATCGTATCGGACCTTTCGTCCCCAACAAGTGCCGCCCCATTGTTGTGAAGTTTTCAAACTATAAAGTTAAACAAAAAGTTCTGAGTGCACGTAAAAAGCTAAAGGAAAATGGCATCACTATGAGCGAAGATTTTTCACCCGCAACGCGTCGTATACGCTCGAAACTTGCTGATTTTGCCAAAAATCAATCGGAAACGCAGCCCTATCAGCTTAGGTATAAAACGCTTGTCATGAATAAAAAGCATTACGTGTACACTTCAGAAACAGACAGCGTCACTGAACGTCAGCAATCTGCGTCATCTGATAACCGCCGTACAAATGCCAACGCAACTAAAGGTACGCCAAGCTAGAGGTGCGCGAGGGGATGTGGGCAGGATCAGTTACACACATCTGTACTCTTTACTAATGTTCGAAGTCTGTCTAATAAGCGTGACCTTTTAAACTCTGCTATTGATACCTGCAATGCACACATACTCGTATTGACAGAAACCTGGCTTCGGCCAGAAGTAATGGATGACGAACTTTTTTCGTCAGTTAACCAATTTTCTGTATATCGCTGTGATCGAGAGTCGCGGATCAGCGGTGGTGTATTGCTCGCCATCTCGAAAGAACTGCCATCGTACCGCATACCGCATTCACATTCCAAGTAAGTTGGAAACAGTTTGGGTTGTCACTGAATTTCCCAAGCAAAAAATCATCATTGGCGTCTGTTACCGCCCCCCTGCTCACAATTCCATTTTCGTTAACGAACTACATGACGTTATCAATTCTGTGGTGTGTCAATTCCCGAGGTTACCGCTTTTCTTAATGGGTGATTTTAACATCCCTAATGTTTTGTGGGATTGTGAGCCACCTGTGCTTGAATCTTCCTTCTTCACTCGCAAGAGATTTTTTGGATATGTGCGCTGTATTTTCTTTAACACAATTGATAACGAAACCAACTAGAATTGCAGAATCAACAGCTAACATTCTTGATCTCGTATTAGCAACACACCCTGAATACGTTTCTAACGTCACTCACCTGCCCGGTATAAGTGACCACTCCATTCTATCATTTCGCATTAACATTTCACGTCTAAAATGCAAAAACAGAAAGAAAGTTATCAAAGATTATAAAAATACAAATTTCGAACTAATCAACCAGGAACTTTCCACTTTTCTTGACGTTTTTCTCGATGGTTTTGAAGAGCGAACGGTACAATCAAATTGGGATTTATTTTTATTTAAGGTCAAAGAATTAACAAATAAATACATACCTACTCGTACGATAATTGCAAATGCTGATGCATCATGGTACAACCGCTACATAAAACGCTTGTCGAATAAGAAAAAACGCACATACCGCTCGGCAATACTGTCCACAGATGACGGCCGCTGGGCAGCCTACGAACAAGCTTCCGCGGTGTACATAGCAGCCATAAAGAATGCTAAAGATAATTTCCTAAACAACACGTTACCTTCAATGCTCACATCCGATCCCAAAAAGTTCTGGCGCGTGTTTCATCCTAAAAGTGATAGCGCACTCAGTCTTGTTGATTCTGCAGGGAATACCATACCTGATGCGCAGTGTGCCCGTGTGTTAAATGATGTCTTTGTCCGTAACTTTTCTACAACTCAAATAATGCTTCCTCATGTTAAACCTTTAGGATTTATAGTAATGTCTCCCATTATAATTGACTACAATGGCGTGGTCAAAGCTATAAAAAATTTAAAAACATCCTCCTCACCTGGGTACGATTCCATTAATCCTATGTTTCTTATAAATACAGTCTGTTACTCATCAATTATATTAACAAAAATTTTTCAACATTCCCTAGAGAACAGTTCCCTCCCCACTGACTGGAAGATCGGGAGGGTGGTTCCGCTTCACAAGTCTGGTAATAAACACTCGCCTCTAAATTATCGCCCCATTTCTCTAACTAGCATTCCATGCAAAATTTTCGAGCACATTCTATTTTCAAATCTTGTTTCTTTTCTTGAATCGAATTCATTTTTTTCGCCTTCACAGCATGGTTTCCGCAAGACATTCTCGTGCGATACTCAACTCGTATGTTTCACTCACCGTCTTCATGCTATCCTCGATCGTTCTTCTTTAGCTGACTGTATATTTTTGGATTTTTCAAAAGCCTTCGATAAAGTATGCCATAATCTTCTTTTATATAAGTTGCAGTTACTAAATTTGGATTCCAAACTGCTTGCATGGCTTGAATGTTTTTTACTAAATCGTTCCCAGTTTGTCTCTATTAATAACAGTGACTCTCCTCCGAGTCCTGTTTCCTCAGGGGTACCACAAGGATCGGTGCTCGGCCCTCTCCTCTTTCTAATCTACATTAACGACTTACCTTCCTGCGTCTCTTCCCCTATCAATTTGTTTGCAGATGACTGTGTAATATTTCGAGAAATAACTAGCCCAAATGATACTACTATTCTACAGTCTGATCTTGATGCTGTGTCCGCTTGGTGTAAGACTTGGTGCATGGAATTAAACACTAAAAAATGCAAAGTTATGCGTGTGACTAGATCTACTAATGTAAATGTTTCATATCATCTTGATACCTTTCCTTTGGAAGTAGTATCGACATATAGATATCTTGGCGTCATTATATCCTCAAAACTAACCTGGAATGATCACATTGAATCCATAATCGCCAGCGCCAACAAAACACTTGCATATCTTCGCCGGAATTTCTCACGCGCTCCTCAGGCCCTTAAACTTTTACTTTATAAAACACTAATTCGTTCGAAGGTGGAATACGCCACCTCTGTTTGGGACCCTCTCCATGACAATCTAATCTACTCACTTGAAATGGTTCAAAATAACTCTGCACGCTTTATTATGTCTAATTATGCTCGAACTGCAAGTGTGACTAATATGAAATCGAGCCTTGAACTACCATCACTAGCATCTCGCCGTAAGATTCATCGCTTGTGTCTTTTTCACCGCATATTTCACCATCGTTCACTACACGATGATTTCATCTTTCCTCCCCAGTATGTATCATCCCGCATTGACCACCGACATAAAGTAGCCGTTCCTTTCTGTAAGACTTCTACTTTTCAGTATTCATTTTTTCCCAGGACTTGTGAGGAGTGGCACCATCTTCCTACCACTACTGCAGAAATCACAGACCATCAACGTTTTAAGAATGTTTTAACTAACAGTAGCTAAGTAATTCTTTACCTCATTTTCTTTTCTGTTGTTTCTTCTTGTTTGCTTGTGTGGGGCTGTATCATCTGGGTAGTTTACATTGTTTTATAGTTCGATGATTCGTGTTCATTTGTACTGATTTGATTTGTATTGGTGCTCAATGTATACGTGTATCTTCTCGCAGAAATGTATTTTTTTGTTTTTTTTTGTTTTTTACCACTCCCCTCTGTAATGCTTCGGCCCAGAGGGTAAAATAAATAAATAAAAAAAAAGTACGACAATATCGGCAGCACAACCATCGATAACAGAAGACAGTTCCTCACGTTTGCGCATTACGCTTCGAATGTTAGCGAAAAGAAAACGAACGCTTCTTTTAGTACTGTCATTCCTGCCCGAAAATTGCTATGTGCTGTTCCCATTACGACTCTGAGCGGCATCGTGGGAAGTGGTGGAAGGTTTCGGACGTGAGGATGTACTTTCGTTTCATTCACATAATTCACAGACACTATCAGTTAGAGGGTAAGAAACGAAACATTTCTTGTTTATGTATAATTTGTTATACCGCAGTGAATATTGCTGGCCTGTTGCTTCACCATATTCGAGAAGTTTCTTGCGCGAGTTGCGTGTCGTCTTACAGAAATCTTCGCTGATACTTACACCTGATGTTCTCAAAATTTTCTTGCTTGCATGAATAGAGTCCTTGAATTTATTAGAAGAAAACTTCACAATTATTGGTCGGCATTTGTTGGTGATGTAACTGCCCAATCTGTGAGCTCTAGAGATACTTTCATCAGGTATGTTAACGCTAAGGAAAGACAACAGTATTTCGCGAATTTTTACTTCTGAGTGCGACCATGTTTCACTAGCGGAGTCAGCCACGCCATAAAATATTAGATTTTCCAGTGTAGACCTGTCTTCAAAATCATCGAGGCGGGCATGCAACTGAGCGTTTTCATCGCCAAGCACATCGGCTACTGCCTTTCGCACGACCGAGTTTTCTAACTGATTGAAGGTGTTAACGCGGGCTTCAATGGTTGCTAGTGGTGTGTCAAGTTCACATACGGTTTGCTCAAGTTTTTCTTGGCTACATCTGACATCATCAAGCATTTTCGGAGGTCGTCATGGCGGGCATCAACGTGGGCGGTAATAGCTTTTACAACGTTACAGTTCCTTAGGCAGCCGACTTACATCATCATCAGGACCCGGATTGAGTTCTATGTCTCCGCACATAAACAGCACTCTAACAACATGAAAACACTCATAAATATTTAACCATAACACAGTTGGGCATGGGAGAAGCAGCAGAAAAACATCATTCGATTTCTTACAGTTATATGATAGAATTGAACCAACCTGTACAAGAAAGCAGAAGGGATTCATTGGCATCTGCATGTCAGCCGCTCTCCCATGCCCACTGAAGGTGCCGCGGTCAATCTATGCGCTTTTATACTGCTGTGATGGCGCTGGCATCGTTGATGATGATTCAGTGACGAAGATAGGGCTCAGCTGTGACGAGACCTTTAGGAATGGGGCCGCACACTGCTCGAAGAAATCGGTTCGCGCACTAGTGACATGTGTCGATGCTCCAAGACGATGCACTCGCCCAAGTGACGCAGAAAGACATGGTAGTGTCTCTGCGCACAGCTGGATGACAGGTGCACTTGCTGACAGATGACACTCAGGAAGGTTCCACGATCCAAGGAAGAAAGCCCGGGCGGCAAAAAGCTGTACGAGAAAGCAGAAGGGATTCATTGGCATCTGCATGTCAGCCGCTCTCCCATGCCCACATCTGTTCACATCGAAAAATCGCCGGAGTTGCCCTTTAAGACTAATGAAGGGTAAATAAGTCTAATGGAGATTAATTACAATGAAAGTACGTAAGCGTCATCACATATAATTTAGGCAATTACGAATAATGAGGCTAATTAAAATTGACATCGGTTAATAATTAGCCTTGTCCAGAGTAAGTAGGGTTAGATTAGTTAAGCCTAACTAGGAATAATTCCTAGGAAAAGTCCAGTCCAAGGTCCATTGAGCCTGATTAATCAAATAGGTTGTTACTTAATCAAACGTCGCCATCACATTAATGAACGAAATATCGCCATCGTACAATTAACCAACACTAATTATTCAGTTTGTTAATTATTCAGTGAACAAATCAATAATTGATTAATAAAGCAGTCGTCGCCATCATACTACCAGACGCGTTCGGATACGTCAGTCTTATGTGTGCAAGATGAGCGACGGGAAAGAATGCTTACGCACTATTTGGCAAGTCCCACTATGGAGTTTCTGCAGTATTTTTTATCTTTTCTATTCTGGTTCTACTTTATTTGAAAGCGAGAAAAGAAAAAAATGTCACAGTTTCGCCCTCAGGGCAAAGCAATGAATGCGATAGCAACACAGCAATGTCATACGAAGTAAGGTGAGCGGCTTTGGTAGCAACAACACGCAGAACTGTTGTCGACGCCATCGGCGTTTTGCCCGCGTTAGCTCAAAATGCGTGCGGCGTTGGTGACTGTTGCTGGAGCCTCTGATATAAATAGGCACTTGGTGCCGCAGCTAAACGTCGCCTCCCTTCCCTCCCCCTCCCCCATGGCCTCTCGCGCGTCTGAAGAAGGCGCGTTTGCTCTATATATATGGCGATTGTAAAGGAGAAAAGAGACGCCTACTTCTGCAGCCCTTAAGCGAGCACGGCGCAGAACGCGCGTTTGTTCTCCGCCGTGCGTTCACTCCCCGTGAAAGACGCGCCCCTCGCGCCCTTTCACTCTCACATACAGCGTTCGGCGCGCGGCGACGATTTCATCTCCAAATGACGTCATACGGAACCTCACGGCGACGGCGATGGCGACGCCGACGGCAGAAATCTGCTTTTGAGTGTCCATATAATTGCTATCGCAATAAAAAAATCAAAGAAAGTAGGAGCTAAATAGGAGTATACGCGTAGTGCATCAGAGACGCTACTGAAGGCCACCTTGCGGGCGCTTTCGAAAATGCGCTCGGGATGCAGTAGCAGACCGCAACACTTTGCAACAAGCATGGCTAAAGTTTGAGGCGGCAATTTCCCCCTTGTTCGGGTGCGAGACCGCTACTTCAGCGATGACAACTGCAGGAAAGGCGCAGGCTTCTACGAGAGCGGCCATGTACAGGGTGTTACCGGAGCTTGGGACAACCCAGCCCGCGTACGTGCCGGATACGGCCCGCAGGCAAGCGCAACGAAGTCCATGTTATACGAAGCGGAGACATGGAGACTTCGATTTGCTCACTAAAATGTTGTCTCAATCGTTTCTTTTTTCAATCTTTGCCGTAATAGTAATTATGTACCTCAATATTAGGCACATGTCGTTGTTGCAGACGTATATTTGAAACTACTCCACATGATGCGATGCTCGCCCACCTGTGATCTTGCTGCCGATGAACACACTTGAAATTGCCGAATAAGCACCGTCACAGTCGTCTCAAGAAGCCTAATTGGGAATTTAATTATTAATGAAAATGCGTACTCTATTCAACGACTTGACCAAACTCACAGGTGAATAAAAGCGCGAGTTAGCGCTGCACCGCCGACGAAATACCGCAGTGTATGCCCTTCCCGCTGCAGTTTTCGCAATATGAACTTCCCTTAGTGACCTGCTGGAAAAATGCAAAGCTAAAGTCCTACTGACTTCATAGTATTTTTTTCGAATGTAACGGAAGATAGAAGCTACACGATATACTTAAAGGTTAAAATTAAATTATGGGGTTTTACGTGCCAAAACCAGTTCTGATTATGAGGCAAGCCGTAGTGGGGGACTCCGGAAATTTGGAGCACCTGGGGTTCTTTAACGTGCTCCTAAATCTAAGTACACGGGTGTTTTCGCATTTCGCCCCCATCGAAATGCGGCCGCCGTGGCCGGGATTCGATCCCGCGACCTCGTGCATACTTAAACGTAGATGGGCGCTCGTGGCAAGGCCGGGTTAGGTAGTTTACGGCGTTGCACTCCTTCGCCGCAAATGATAATAAGAAAATTCACTTGAGTATGAAATGCACACGCAGAAAGGCACTCTGCCTGTAAGTCTACTCAGACAGCATCTAGGTGTAACGACTTCATAAACATGACGTGAATTTTACAGCAAAAATGTAATGACCAATGACATATGCAGCAGCTAACAGCAATATTCGCCGCAAGCTAACTTTTTTTTCTAAAACATTTTCGAAGTAACCACATATCGAAAGTGCCCTCGGGCGAAACGAATGAAACCGTTAAAGAAGCACTGGCCTGTAATCACTTCGATTAAACAGAGCGTGATATAGGCCGCTTAAAAACCAGGTGAAAGGACCTCCTAATTAGAAAAAAAAATATCGAGAGCTGTGCTGAAGCAGCTAGCAACAGCTCAACATGTGCGAAGCCACGCATAAGATTAATCTAGGACAGGAAATGCGTGGCAGCTGGTGCGACAAATTATCGGGTTGCATAAAACCAACAAAATCAGTGCTTGAAAGCCTCAGCAGCTTTATCAGACAGCAATGTGCACTCGTGCAGTCATGCACCTTAGCTATAACACAGTAAAAAAAAAAAGAAAAAAAAACCGGCAAACGGTAGAAGCTGCAATCAAAACCTAAGCGAAAGGCCTTTAACCCACATGCTGCATTGCGACAAACCAAACCCAATCATGGGTAGGCCGTGATCAACTGCTTCGGTTACCCGAGTAAACATTACAGAGCGCAATAATCACTGAGATGACAAAGGAAAACGTGATAACAAGAAAGTTACCGCCGAAAATCGGCGATCCATTGCTGCTATTGCCCCCTCTCATGCATGAGGCCTCGCAGGGGAATTATTCAAACCGTGTCGCCGGCAAGTGTTTGCATGCATTTGGGCCTTTCAATGCGTAACAATTGTTCTTCGACAAACATTGAAGCTTTGGCCACCCCACACATGCGACAGCTGTTGCCTATTTTACTCCGAAAATGTGATTCAAACAGAGAAGCACGAGCAACGACGCCGGAACCTACAGAACAGCTGCCTCCTTTCCCCAGTGCACTGAACAACGCCGCCCCCAGTGGCGTGTCTGTCGATGCGCACTATGCGCATTATCGCACAGTGCTGCGAAGCCGGATGTGCTATCGGCGTCAAATAAAACACGAACAGCGGCGCGCGTGGCACAGATCGCGCCGTGTAACATTCATCATTAGAGATAGATTCGCTCATCCTGTATGCCTGCAGGGGGCGAGGATGCTCGTCCTGCTGCTATATTTTAACTTGATTTCTTCGATTTTACTTTTTCTCGCTTTCAAATAAAAGAGGACTTGAACAGAAACTAAACTACCGCAGTTTAGACGGAGCATCATCGCGTACTGCGGTAAAACCGGGTGTACGCGCCTGTCAGTGGTGATAACTGGAGGCCGGGTACTATATATATAGACGAGAACACGATCGCCAGAAGGCGTTACTGTGCCCCCTGATATTTATCCTGACAGCACCCCCAATGTGGAAATGTCAGGCAGCTAGGTCGCGCCGTAGTGCAGTCCCCGCTTTGTTTACGTTGTTTCGCCCGTGCTTTCCTTCGCTGCTCGTGTTCACGGCGCTCCGTTTTCGACGGCGGCAGATCGCCTGCTTGCTGAACAGCGGTGCAAATACTGCAATGCGGTTTCAAGAAGGTTGCCGACGCTGACAGCTTTTTTCGTGGCGGCAATCTCAAGAAAGGGGAGCGTCTGCTTCCACACGTGTATGGCGTTGAACAAATTGTGTGCGGTGATGTCACAGTGAAAGCAAAGTGCGTGCCGGAGGTGTCCAACAAGATTGTGTACGACATCGAGTTTGAGGTACACACCGAGTTCAGTAATTTAGTCACTTTTATTTCTCTATGGTGCAGTCAGAAAGCGGTCATGCATGCTTGCCGAGATGTGCAGAGACGGTGACGATTGCGGTTGGTTTCCTTGGTCGCTGGGCGCGCACACACGGTTGATCTCATTTTGGCTCCCAGGGAGTGGCATCAGCACTGTCAGCACAGAAAGAACACGTGCATTAGGCACCAATGAGCCAATAAAATTAATTAACGATGTAAGTACTGCATATGCGCATAATGCCTTATATCATGCTGTGTAAATATTGAATGTATATCATTCCTTATTCAATGCAGATGTTATAGTCATGGCAACTCACTGCACTAGTGAGCCAGGTATCTTTTCACTGCTCATGAGAAATCGCTCGTACAAACTGCTCCGCGAAATGAACCCAAATCACGGTAACCAGCGATTACCTTGGGACCAGCAGCACGAGCGCAAGAATTAGCGGTATACATGCCTCATCAAAGCAAATCTACTTTCTCGTCGGGCGAATGCCCCGCCGCAGCTAAAGTAAGCTCACACCGATGGCCGGCTATACTACACGAAACCAAGATTCTTGGCAGAAAGAGTGAAGCAGGAAGAATGTGCGAGGTGGCAATTACTTTAAAGCATGCTTGGATATTGTGAACCTAGAAAGCATGGCCAAGCAACAAACATGCATAGCGCGCACGTCTCGAGCAGCTGTTTTCCGATCTGCCGCTTACCGACGCACGCGATGACCGCAGCTTCCATTAAATACGGATTGCCACCACACAAAAGACAAGTAGCACGCGGCCCCTTTTGTTACCTGCGCAACTAGCAATTTAAGTTGCAGCGTTTGGAAACGGGATATAATTCTCTTGAGCTCCTCCTTGCCGATCGCGAGTGAACGAACAGTAAAATCAATTAAATTCGGGGGTTTTACGTGCCAAATACACGATATCCCGGCGGGCGCCGCCGTGGCAGCGTTTCTATTTGTGCGTATGTCACGTGCTGTGCTTGCTTTCCTATGTGACAGAAATACATGTGTTGGGCTGTGGAGGTCGCGTGCTGGGCTGTGAGAGCGTAAACATTAAAATCATCCACAGTGTGAAGACAGTGCTTGGAGCTGACGTCTCAACAGCGTGATGGCCACGTATGCAGAAGGAGCCCGTAAACACGCCCCAGCAAAATGGCTCCAAAGCGTGCTCTCAGTGTCGAGGACACCCAGACCCGAAAGAAGCGTCGCGCGGAACAGGAGCGTCTTGGCTACGCAGCGAAACATGGTGCAGACCGCGAATGTATGCTGGCTCGAAGACATGACGCAGGGCAACGACGCGCGGCGGCCATGAAAGACGACGAGCGTGGTGAGCACCACGACCAGAAGGGACAAGCAGAACAGTAATTACCGTCAATCAAAGCAAACAGCATAGAAAGCTTCGCTTACATTGACTCCCACAGTCCCTGGGATGCGCATATTTCTTCTGTTTTGTTTTGCATATCAATCAACTAGAATGATGAAGCAGTCTGGTCTTCAGTGGAAGACCGGGTCGATACAGTGGCGCTTATGTCATCTTTCAGTACCAGTATATCATCTGCAAGAACCTTCCCGTATAGTCCGCAGTGTCCACGGATATATTAATAAACAGTATGACTGTCCTTCTTTGCAGCTAATTGTGTTGCCTGTCAACATCTAGATGCAAACAAGACAATAAAAGATTTTCCAGCACACGTGAAATAATACTAGTGCTGGTCTTGAGCGACATGCTAATATGGTCCGGGTCTGAAAGTGCCCATGAGGACACGGGTTCATCTGAACTTCTCAAATCGACACAAGCTCACTTGCGGTTTAACTTGTTTTATGATCTGGGCGATATTTTTGAAGGAAACAATGAGCGGGTATACTGACGGCTGCAGTTGAGGCAGACGGTGTTGCCGAGCCTCAGGGGGAGATGATCAAGGGCTCTTAGGAGGAAAAGTAGAGATGCATGGAATTCTTGGGTTCCTTTGATACACAGTATGACCGAGGGTGAGTTGTCTAAGGCCTGAAGCCAGTGTGGCCATCTTTATGGCAAATACTAATGTAAGAAGTCGCACCAGATACTTCTGACATAACATTTGTGATGGTTCGTGATAGCTGGCCGAATGAACTACCGATAAATTGATGGACTCGTGAGAAATAACTCCGCAATCACTGCTGTCAGGGCTTAAATGACGGATCAATTACAAAGAACGTCGCTCATGTCTAGTAAGAATTCAGAGAATAGTCGATGTTTATGCGAGAGACGAGCACCCGTTGGAAAGGTGTTGGTTTTCTAAGTGCATGAACGATCGACTTGAAAGGCGGTCTGCATATAGATATGCATATTAGACTGCGCTTACAAGCCTCCCAACTTGCATAAGCCATTTTATTTTAGTCAAGTGCAAGTGTATAGCGCAGGTAGCCTTCAAGAAGAGCCTCATACGGGTGAGGTGGGGAGCGTTTGGACGGGCCCAAATCACATGCCTGCAGCGAAACGAAGAACATGTGCGATTCCAGTCAATTGCGAATTTACCATTGTGACTTCTTTCGATGAGAACAGTCCACGGTAAATAACGCACACAGGGACCTAAGGCACTTCTTGTAGAGAACGGGAATCCACAACACGTTCGAAGAAATCGTTGAAGCCCAAGAGTTTTCTCAGTTTGTCAGGCTCTCCAGCACCCCAGCGAGCCGATCCATATATACTTGCCATGCTGGCACGTAACCCCACGGTCGTCGGTTCCGACGCTGTGAAGCTGCCCAATGACGTAAGATCCAATATTTCCATACACCGGATGCGACGCAGTATGCATCCGACCTACAATGAAGGACGAAGACAAGCCAGGGGTAAAGCTCTGCTCACCAGTGCTCGCTTGGACAAGGATCCAACATGCTTCGTAGACGCTGCTTCGTACGCTCAAGAAGAAGCCTTCTCCTCAGTGGTCATCGACTGTGATTCCACAATCATCAGCTGCGCTACCATTCGCACTTCTAGTTCCTGCGTTGCAGAACAGGCTGCCATTGATCTTGCTTTGACCCACGGTGTACATGACACGAATTATTCAGACTCGAAGACCGCTATCAGGGCCATTCAGATGGGAATGGTGGCTCCCCACGCCCTACGTATAATCCAAAACGCTAAAAACCTCCAACATCAGTCATTGGCCTGGTTCCCTGCGCACCTTGGAACCATTGAGGATGTCTCGCTCAACCCCAACGAGGAGGCACACTTGGCTGCACGAGGTTTGACTGACCGTGCGCCGGGTAACGCGTCCTCTACTGGGCGACCCGAGCCTCTCTGCTCGTACAACGAAATCTGTAATCACAATTATCTATCAAGAAGACTCCTTCCTCCGCCGCACTCCTCGCTGTGCAGGGCCCAGGCAGTCACTCTCGGACTTCTACAAACACGCACTTACCCGAGCCCTGTGACACTGCACACAAAGTACCCCGAACGGCTCCCAAGCCCGGACTGCCCCATGTGTGGTGGTTATGCGGACTTCGAGCATGTTCTGTGGGGCTGCGCCTCTGCCGGTCCCCCTTTCATTCAAGAGGAAATGATCAAGCTTATTAAGGCCCAGGATCAGACCTCTCAAATCCTGGCAGTCCAGAGGGCCCGCGACAGGGCCGTCATGTTTGACCTGATGGTCCCCGAATGGGCCTAGCCAGGTGACGTTCAGTTTACTCGCGTCTACTGTGGACCGATTAAAGTTGTTTCACTCACTTACTTTGATTGCGGTCAATGTCTTTCTCGTGCGAGTTAATTCCCAACCAGCTGAGCTGTTGTCAAGGCCTTGATTTCATTCCACTGTTATATTGCGTAAATACCAAACTGGTAATCATGTAAAGAAGTAACAAATACACTACAAAAACATGTTTTGTCAATACATAGTATGGTACTGAAATAGTTATCCCGACATTCACAAAGCAATCTATTTGTGCTCTATAAATTGTTCTCCCACACCTTCCTTTTAAACCGCAAGACAATACTTTTTGCCTAAACTCGGGCTACTATAAGCATTTCTAGCGATGAAATGGCGTCAGCGCTCACCAACTTTAATGCGTACCAAGGTTGGTAATGAAGCTTTGGAGGTTTTCATCACAGTCTGACGCCTGCCGCTACGCATGTGTGGCAACTATTCATTATGTCCCTTTATTTTTTAAGAATTTAAGGTACAAAAACAGGTGTTGCAATTCAGCCTAAGCACACACTGAGTACATATACGTATAGTGTATTTGCAGTCCACTCATTTTGTTCAGCCATTCTAAACATTTGATCACTATGCCCCTAAATTGTTCTACATTTGCAGAGTAAGAAATGACCATTGTTCTGTGACACTAGTGGATCAGTATTAGCATACTATGCCCAGCATGCAGGCTGTAGCAGTGCATTTAATAAGAATGTCTGCCTGAAATATTGCATCAAATGTATGATTTTATTGTTCATAGGCCATAAGTAGATTACACTCCATGTGCATCTTATGTGGCAGTAGCCTTGCAATGATATAAAAATGCATGGATTCATATGTAAAACCCACGTACATATCCAATTTCCGCAATCGTATACAGCCAATGAGTGCCAATATCGCCTCAGGCAACTTGCACTCTAAATGGCTGTGTGAAGTACAAGCAGAACTGAGTGCAAGTGTGTGGAAAATGCATATAAAGCAAGACAAAACAGCCCGCAGAAACGCTGTTTCCTGTCTCCACACGGATACAACCCTCCATAATGGCTCATAGATGCCTAAAGGAGGTTGAAAAATAGTTTATTTCATAAATACAAATGTTATTCCGTATACTTACCATGAATACGACTAATACAGTGGGTCCTTAGTAATAAATGTAACTTCTTTACAGAGGACGTAGAAATCTTAATTATCAATGCAGCAAAAAGTTAAACCATGTCAGTTGAAATTATAACTAAAGTCTTTATGAAGCGGATACAAGGACAAGTTAACTTTTTTCGCGAGCATGGTAATGTATAACACTTGACTTTCAAATAAAGCAAACAGTGCAGAGAAAGAACAGGCTATGACTTGGACGGAATTTGAAGTTTAAAGTCTCCAAAGGTAGATTCCAATGTTTTCTTGATTAGATCTTTCCAGTAACCAATGTCTAAACACTTATTTGGCCTAAATCATGGCTGCAAAAACTGAACCATTCTCACAACGCACGCAAAAAAACTGATTTTTGGTTCTTTCAAAAGTTACCAATTGGAATTACATCTGAACTGTGGCTGGCCTTCCACAAAGCGCTTGTTGTGGGCCCAGGAGCCACGGTTTGATTAGGAGGCCCACCATTTCTGCTAACCGGAGAGGCTTCATGTTCACCCTGAAATACTTTGTTGCAATCTTCTACTGACAACTGGGACTCCCATGCAGAAAGTTGGTCGGTGAGGTCACGGGTGTGAAACTTTCTTCTTCGTGCTACCTCAGGGAAAATGCAGCTGCTTACACAGGGATGGGCGGGCTCATTGGTTTCTAGTATTGCTCTTTTAAAATCGACCAATGCAGCCAGGAGACATTTTGGACACAAAAATTTTGTGACCCACTTTCCTGCTTTTTAGGCAGTTGCCTAACCAACCACTATGACATGGAGCCTCAATTCCTTGAGCAACAGAAATAATTATTACATTGCATTTTATGCAGCTAGCTTAGAATGTGTTCCAAGTGCATCACTATTGTAGACGTGAAGCTGGAGTCTATTCACATCACCGAAACCATAGTTGGCATTCATGCGGCGTCACAAACTCAAGCACGAGCCAATTGGCTCAATGCAATGGTTGACGGTCACATTGCCAGTCAAAGCCGTCACATTGATCTTTGCAATTGCGCGCTTCTTTTTTGAAATGCAAGAGGACTCGCTCCCCTGTTATTTATTTATTTATTTATTTATTTATTTATTTATTTATTTATTTATTTATTTATTTATTTATTTATTTATTTATTTATTTATTTATTTATTTATTTATACATACTGCAGCCAAACTTTGGTATAGCAGGAGTAGGAAAAGAACAATCAATTTTACATATACATTACAACTGTGAAGTAGCAGTGAGAAATTCATCTAAAGGGCATTCACGTACATTTCCGGGCAAAGCATTCCAGCACTAAATCGTGTGAGGGAAAAAAAACAGTACAAAAACAAGTCTGAACGAGTACTATAGGGAACAATATTTAGAGCATAATATTGTCGAGTATTCGAGGGGGCTGAAAATGAAATGTAATCTTGAGAAGAACAATGTGGTGAATTTACATAACTGTGGAAGAACTTTGAACAATCAAAGTGGTGACGTCTCTGGAGTGTGATTAGATTCAGGTCAGAAAGATAGAAAGAGGGTGAAAAATATCTATGATAACGACGACAGATGAACCTAACATCTTTTTTTTTCTGTACTGACTCTAAAGCCTTGACGTCTTTCTTATGATGGGGATTCCATGTGATAGAGGCGCACTCCAATATCGGACGTATTAGGGTTCTATAGGTTATCAGCCTAGTGTGTTTTGGTGCGGAAAGGAGCGTGTGCTGCAAATAACCAAGGCGTCGAAGGGCTTTTGTGCATGTTAGTTCAATGTGCGGAGACCAAGACATATCGTGCGAAAAAATAACTCCCAAATATCCTGTCGAACTCCCATCCTGTCGAGTGTTGAATGATCACGGTGTTCGCAGCATGGATATACAGGGTGTTTCACCGAACACTTTCAAAATTCTTAAAGGTTGCCTGTGGCAGATAGCACAATTCTAGTTCATGAGCTGGTCTACTCGAAGAGGCGGACATTACTTGCACAAGAAATTGAAGTGCAGAATCAAATAATTAACAGAAATTGACTAACTAAGTTTTTAACTAATTGCCTGATGGCCCATATTGCAATTTACAAATTGTAGCCGTGGAGTTTGCAAGGAACGATTCTCAGGAACGGATTCTCAGGATGACACCAGTTTCGAGATATTAATTCCCGAACTTTGCGGAAAAATGCATTGGCGTTCCAGTTAGGTTCTAAACAAAACGTCGCTTTATGCATTGAAGCACAAAATTAACTGGAACGCCAATGCATCTTTCTGCAAAGTTCGGGAATTAATATCTCGATACTGGTGTCATCCTGAGAATTAATTCTAAGGGGATCCGCCTTGCGAACTCCACGGCTACAATTTGCGAATTGCAATATGAGCCATCAGGCAATTAGTTAAAAACTTAATTAGTGAATTTTTGTTAAATATTCGATTATGCATTTCAATTTCTTGTGCAAGTAATGTCCGCCTCTTCGAGTAGACCAGCTCATTAACTAGAATTGGGCTATCTGCTACAGGCAAGGTTAAATAAATTTTGAAAGTGTTCGCTGAAACACCCTGTATTTTGTATGTATGCGTCAGTTGTGTCTGGTACCACAAGACTTCCGCATCGAGTTTTGGTGACTTGAATAAACTTGTGTTTCCCGACCGATGCCACACCACACAAGGCGCATGTTTTGAGCTGCCACACTGAAAGGTAATGTATTACTTATTAATATTTCTGTATTATTAAACAAGGAATTCAAGCTTCATAGCAGAATTACTGAGCAGCAATTTTGTCAGCCCTTCTTCCAGTGTTGTGATAGTTTTGATAGAGCAATTAGCCCACGTTCGGTCGTTCCTAGCGTCCTATGAAATTCAGACAACACTGATCAGCTGATGCAAGCAGCACAAACGACTGAAATTGGAATAGCAAAATAATAGCACATTGTCTATTAACAGCCTTAAGGTGCACTGGCTTATATCGTGGAAGCAGTGCAAATGTAATAGCCCACTGTTCAACAAATGTACCTTGTGTTCGCCTTGTTTGTGTCTCAAATGTATTGTCACTGCTTTCTCTCTGCAACCAAATTAAATCTACGTTGCTTCAAGGTCACATTCAAGGACAGCTATTGATCACTTCATCCAAGGTTTTCCGTCTATCAGTGAGAAATGGCCCCGGACTTCTCTTTACCGTTGGTACATGACATATGAACAATGATAGCTTATGCATAATTTCAAAAGCGACCTCCAAGTGAAAAATTTGCTCGGAAGTAAAAGATTCAAATAATCGGAACAGCAAAAAGTTTTTTTAAATTGGAAGGTTGCTTAAGCTTCGCCTTAAGAGTGGAATGCGATAGCCTTCAAAGAACCCTGACTGCTTGGAAAACTTGCCGGCAACTGCAGTTTCCTTTTTTTCTCCAACTGCACCTCCGCGCGCGGCTGCAGAGGAGGCGCGCGCCATCTGGATGGTGTTTTTGCAAGAAACAAACCTGGCCGCGCCGCTGTATGACTTAGAGAAATGCTGGAAAAGGGGTTTGCGTTTGAGTTTTAGCTTAAGAGAATGTTTTCTATTATATACAAATTACAATCCGACGCTATCACGTTTGTAGGTTTGAGTTAAGTCGTACTTAACAATTTTTCTGACGCATTTTACTTTGAAAAATGCAATTAGTTCACTAACGCCTCTGCGCCACGTGGAGGGCCTACGTGGACGGGGTTCTTCGGAATCATTTTTCTCGGTCGCGGATGCCAGCGCCGATGCCAACACCGACGCCGGAGTTTCTGCGACACGGGATCTTTAACGCTATCGTGTGAAAAGATGCAGACTACATTGACTTCACACTATTCTGTGACAAAACTGCAAGCGACAGAGCTGTCTTGACAGTCATATGGATTATTCCAGTGAAGAAACAATTCAGTAAAAATAGAATGAAGGCCAAGTGAAGGTTGAGGTATCTTACTTGAACCCTTTTTATTTAATAGGTTGCATGCATTCAAACAAACCAATGCACGAAAAAGTAATTTATGGTTCACCATGATTTGTGGATAGGCTTCATACATTTCTCACAGGAGCATCGAAAAAAAAAGTCACACAGTATTAAAGAGAGATAAAAGAGATGAGAAAGACAGGGAGGTTAATGGGAAGATAGATATCCGATGTGCAACCCTGCTCTGGGGAAGAGGCAAGGGGAGACAGATAGATGAAAAAGTGCACAGACATGGAAAGAGTGGGAGAGAAAAAAGAATGAAGAACACGCAGGTACACAAAGGAAACAGTCGTTTAAGCAGGTCGCTTGACCGGAGTAACCTCAGTAGTGTCTTCATCGCCTTCTGGTGTGAAGATCGCATCAGCCGGCAGTCTAAGATCGTCTGCTCAGAAAGCGGCCGGTCGTCGAGGCGTGCCAACGCCGTCACGAGCGACTGTCTGTGAGAGCTGTAGCGGAGACAATGACAGAGGATATGTTCGTTGTTTCCTCGCTGCCGCAACTATCACAGACAGCACTGGCAGCCATTCTGACACGGCAAGCAAATGCATTCGTGAAAGACACTCCAAGCCACAGGCGGCAGAGTACAGTTGTCTCGATTCGGGATTGTGCAGATGGAACGCGCAGTCGGAGGGATGGGTCCAGGCGGTGCCGTCGAGTGAGCCGGAAACGTGGCGTGTTCCACATAGATCCTGCGGCATCACGCGCTAGTATACGAAGCTTTGTTGATGCGTCAGTTCTTGATAGTGGGCTGGGTTCCTTCACGGCATCTTCGTGAGCCCTTCTTGAAGCTTCATGGGCGTTTTCGTTGCCCATGACGCCGCAGTGGCCTGGGAGCCACTGAAAAGTGATGTAATGCCCTTTCTCTGCTAGCTGGTGATATTGCCACATGGTGTGGCACAGCAAGGGACTGAAGAATATGAGAAGAAGGTGCGTCTTGGCATCGCACGTCGACGCTTACGCTTCGTATAAAGTACAAACGCCTGGAGAATCACTCAGCGTACACTACAACAGGGTACACGCGACTATACGCGAATATAGGTGCCTTATTTCGAGCACAAGTTGGTCTTGTGGTCCAACTTGTGCAAACAATGCAGCAAACAATGACATCCAATGATAGCAAACAATGCAGGACTGCCTTCGAATCAGTCAATATACTCGATATCTGTGGTAGATCTTCGTGAATCATGCGAAGTGCAACAAGCTCTGCAGTAGTCGACGGTGTCCGGTGAGTGGTTTCAAACTGAATGGTCACGGCTTTTTCGGGGAAGACCACAGCTCCTGCAAATGCGTCCTCAGTTGTGGAGCCATCAGTGTAAATCTGAAGATGGTCCACTAAAAGTATTAAATTTCTTAACCTTGCTATACCAAGCTTTATTTAGCTAATGTGCAAAGGCAATAATTTTTTTTGCACTCAGGATAGCAGTATCCAAACATTTTTTAACTACATTAAAGGTAAAATTTTCATGAAATGTTGCATATGTATGCTCATGAGCTGCTGGATAGCATAGGAATAAACTTTATTTGTCCAGCGGTTAAGGCTGTTGGTGTCCGGGGCTAGGCTGCCAGGGGTCCATCGCCAGATAAAAATCTTTCGAGATCCTCGGCAATGGCCCTGGCCCGCTGGACGGCCCACTCCTGGTCCTCGGGTGCCTCGCTGAGGAGGGCGGCTTGCCATCTCTCAGCGAGGCGCCCCGCTTCAGAAGGTCCTGCTGTTATCTTCCCCCTTCCTCTTGGTCTTTCTTCTTCAGGGCGTTGACATTCCCAAAGTATATGGGCCATATCAGCCCGTTCGTGCTCGCACCACGGGCAGCCGGGCGACGGGTGCAGCGCGGGCCACAGGCGGTGCAGGTGATAGGGGTTGGTGAAAGTGCCCGTCTGCAACCGCCTCAGGTCGACTGCCTGGGACCTGTCCAGCCGCCCATGGGGTTGTGGATATGTCATACGTTCTTTCCTATAGTGTGCAAGAACCTCTCGGTACGAGGCCGGGAACTCCTCGATATCACAGTCGGCGTCCTCGTGGCCCCCAGCTCCGTCCGCCGCGATTTGGGTTGTGTTGATAATTCCTCCGCTGGGGTCCCGCACAACAACGGCGGCTGCCCTCTGGGTGATCGCGTCGCGGCGGGTAAGTTGCCTCGCGACGAGATGGGCACGCTCGTTGTGGTTGGGCGGGATGCCGGTGTGTTTTCGGCCGTTAGTATTGTTGTTGTTGCGGCTGTTGTCTTCTTTAGTACCAAGCTCCCCGACGTGCGCGGGGAACCATTTGAGGGACTTGATCGTAATCCTGCCGGACACTAAGTCTCCGGCTCTGGCATTGAGCATGCGCGCCACATCCGCGGACACCCAACCTTTGGTGTAGTTCCGGATCGCTGATTTGGAGTCGCTTATGATCAGGCTATCCTCCGTACCTCCGTGGAGTACCGCGAGGGCTATGGCCATCTCCTCCGCTGCTTCGGCCGATGGCAGCCTAGCTGATGCCGTGACTCGGATCCTTCCCTTCGTATCTACGACCGCCATGGAGAAGGCGGGCTCCGCCGTCGTCGGCCAGCCGTGTCGTTGATGTTGCTGCTGTTGCTGCTGCCGTTTTTGTCGTAGTAGTAGTAGAGATGGTGGTGTTGGTATCCCCGGTTCGTCTCGCACATTTCGTTGTAGTGGCGATGGTGGTCGCCGTCCCTCGTCGCCATCAACGTTACCGGTGGGCCGCGGGTACCTGGCTGCATCGACAAAGAGGACGCCTTCTCGTCTTCCGTGCGCCTCGAGGATGCGCAATGATGCGTAAAGAGCAGGAGTTTATGATGCTCTCTCAAGGGAAGCCACAAGGAAGTAAAACAAGATCTTCAGCAGCTCATGCTCCCCAGGAGCATGAGCTGCTGAAGATCTCGTACAAGTGGAGTAAACTAAATTTGCTTCAGTGCAGATGGCGGTAAGTCCGACTTTTTCGAAATCCTGGGATTGTGAGGTTCACTTGAGTACGGCTCGCCCATCATGGAGGAATCGAAGGTCTTGCCGCAGGTGCGTACTCTGACGTAAGACAGGCACGGTGCGCGAAGGCAGTTGCACTGAATGTCGTATGGGGTCTTTCTACAGGGAGGCTTGCGAGGTGGTGGGTAGGTGTCCGGGCGAAGTGTCGTATGTGCACACACATTGTTTCAATGAAAATATGCGTTCTAATAGTGTAAATAATCTTGAGCGACTGCAATAACTTCTGTCATTGACGCGCTCCGCGGTAGACCAAGGCATATCTTGAGGGCTTGGGCCTCGATACCTTGAATTATGTTTAAGTTAGTTCTGCAGGTGTTGAAGATGACCGGTAGACTGTACTACAGAAATCTAATAAAGGACCCTGTACAGTTGCGGCACAGATTGTACTGACACTCCCCAGGGCCCGCTTGCACATAACTCTCAAGTCCAGTCTAAGTCCCGTCTTCAGAGCGATTTCAGCCCTTATGGAGTCTTAAGCTTCCCTAGGCGCTCAGTCGCTTGCACGACACGATAAGCCAGTCTACTAGATTTCGACAAGCTCGGGAAGTAAGCTTGGAACATAGTCTGCCAGTACGCAGGCTTGGTTCCAATCTTTATCGCGCTGCGTCAACATGGCTGCCGTGTGGCTGGTTCGACTCTGTGGGCCGAGCTCCTGATGCGCTGCGAACACGTGTACCGGGATCGCATGAACATATTCGAAGTGTTCGACGAAGACGAGCTTCAGAGGCAATTCGGTCTGGTCGCGCGGGCATCGCGTACCTCGCCGAGCTCCTGCATGACGAAGTTGACCATTTGACGCGCCGGAGCCACGCTTTGAATGTTGATCAACAATTGGTGCTCGCGCTCAAATTATTCTCCACCGGTGTTTTTTCGACCACGGCCGGCCATACCATCAACGTGCACGAATCAAGGGCCAGCCGCACCGTTCGGTGAGTCAATTAATTATTGCCTGTCATTAGTATACACATTGCGCCATTGTGTGTCTGTGTGGTATGCTTGCTGTATGTATGATGAACATAAATGATAGGTCATGACATGAATATCAGGATATGTGTGTCATGTAGGTCATGAAACAGCCGCCTACGCCTTGGTACTCTCATAGTGGTTTCTTTCCCTTGGTATGTACCAAAATTGTCATAGTATGACAAGAGTGTATGACGAACACAAATGATAAGTCATGACATGAATGTCCTGATATGTGTTTCATGTAGGTCATGAAACAGCTGCCTACGTCTTGGTGCTCTCATGGGTGAAAAAACACCAAAGCGTCAAAGAATCGAGAAAATAATGATGATAATGGGTGCAAATATGGTTATGATAGTAACCATAATGATAGTAGAATACAATAATGACTCAATAATGACCATGGCTCAGCAAAAAGTGACAATGACTCAACGAAAAAAGATTGACACTCAAAAACCAATAGAATGCTTGCGGATGTGGGCACTAAATGAAGGAAACACAAAAGGATGATGGTAGAAGTCAGTCATGAGCTTGCCTCCGAAAAAGTGACAATGACTCAGCGATAAACGATTAACACTCAAAAACGACTGGGCACTCAGTTCATACTCGAGGCACTAGAGTGCAGCTTCGTCATGCAACATCATCACGCAACTACCGTCTGCATGACGATGTCTCGAACCCCAATGGTGTTTAATTATACGAACTGAGAACTATTCGCTGCGTCAGCCATAAAAGACCCCCTCGTATACCAGCCTCATAAACAAAACACTATATATGCGAGCCTCATATGAATTCACTTGGTTTTTTACCTCCTTCTGTGAATGCTGATATTTTCTATCTGTCAATTAAGAATGAAGCTTAGGCTTCTTGCTAGCTGCAACAGCCATATGGTCTAAAAAGGCATATTTCGCACAAGAAGTTGCGCAGAGCAGCTGTGTCAGTTTTGCCAAGCAGATAGGTCAGAACGGTTTCCCAAGCAACAAGCAGCGCTAACTTGTTGAACAGAGTAGAGGGTCTAGCACTGAAAACATAACAAATATAGGTCCACCCCTTTTTGTGAGCGGCAAACAGCTTAAAGCCTCAATTAACTTTACTTAAATTTACCGCCGCTTAAAATTACCTGGTTAAGAACGGCTTAATTTTGAGAAGCAGTTCAAACAGCAAAGTGCACTGGTAGAACCTTTACTGATGCGTTGTTTAGTCCTCGTGCTACTGCTGAATGTTTCTGTGAATAAATGCGAAAATTCAATATTTTGCGAATGAACAGCTCGTCGTCAGCAACCAAGATTTAGCGGGTTAAAATCAACATAAATGTTGTAGAAGTCATATATAGCCACCGTCTCTTACATGATTGTTGCACCATGGCAAGTATGGTCGCTTTACTAGATTGTTCTATCCTATGTTTTCGCGTTTATGATTTTATTATCCACGTGAGCTACCGCTATAGAGTGCAGAACTGCGCATTAAAAACCCACACCGCTCCGGACTGACCTCCGTTGGCCGGCACTGTAAGGCAACGGTTGCCTTTGAGAAATATATTGTTGTCTGGAAAATGAGCTCTTTCAATAAATTTTGACGAATCAAGACATCCCCAAAACATATTTTAGAGGACTGTCATAAGTGTCATAAGTATCCACAGGGAACGAGAGCGAACAAACGGAAACGTTGAAGAAGGCGCCCGGACGCAGCCCGAAGTGTAGCACACGACAAGCACAAATCCTTGCCTTGACGTCATGTGAGCGGCGCTTGCAGCGCCGCTTTTGTTCGTTCTCAGGGCTAATAGTGTCCTCTAAGCTAGACGACAAGCCTTCACAACAGCCATCTTCCAAAATTGATTTGAACATCGGCCAATCGATACGTTCGTTGACGCCGGGGAACTTGGAGTCCGTCAGCCCTTCAATTCTAATATATGCGGGGAGGTGGTCTCTTCCGCGCGTTTCAATATCCGAAAACCACCGAACCTTCCTGGTGAAGGAGCGTGAAACAGAGGTGAGATCCAGGCTTCTGCTGTAGACAGATCCACGCAGAAAGGTGGGGCTTCCATTCTTTAGCAAACACAGTTCTTGTTCGGAGGCGAACGTCGCTAATATTCTACCCCTCGAGTTTATCTTAAAGCTTCCCCAGAGATAGTGGTGGGCATCTAAATCTCCAGTGCACACCCAAGGCTGCGGAGTCGCTGTCGTGATTCGCCGTAACCGCTCGCAGTCTAGCCGATTTGAGGGCGATATGTAGGCTCCAACTACTGTGAAAGTGAGCTTGCCTTTCTTCACTGTCAGACACACGTACTGGTTTTCATGGTCAGGCGGCACGGCATGATGGACATACGTAAGATCACGTCGTATGAAAACGATTATATTGCTGCATTCTCCGTGTGTGGCGGACGTGAAGCACTCATACCCGGACAGTCTGATGTGAGCTGATAGGGGCTCGCAGATGATAATAATGGGGAACTGATTAATGAGCACAAACTGTCGGAAGTCCGAAACGCGTGACTTAAGTCCTCTGGCGTTCCACTGAAATATTGACGCGTTCCGGACCTCATCACGGAACAACGGCTTCTGGCGAGCCAGGATTTCAACCAAGGGCTGCAAGCACTGGACTCAAAGTGTCCAGCACCTGTAACGCGCTTTGTGCAGACGAATATTTCATTTTGTTCAATATAACGCGAATGGCATTCATCAGAGACCTCAAGATGTTGATGACCTGGAGATCATCAGCCAGCGTCGCTTCAACAGTTGCCGAAGTCATCGAGGTCGTTGCGTTTTGAGGTAGCTCAGCAGCACGTTGAGCCCTCGGTAGCGGAGGCCATTCTTCAGGACAGGGGAGTCTTTCCGCTCTGTTCGTTTTCCTTGTATCCGTCTTGGTGGTGCTATGCGTTGATGCGGCAACCCTTCTGACGGAAGATGGCGTGTCATTATCTGCAGCTGCGGCTTTTCGTGCACGTCTTCGGTGTCGATGCCGACGTCGCCGAAGAACAGCAGCAGCCTTTCGATGCGTTGAATTGTCCCGCACCATTCGTTTGAGGATAGCGAATTCCTTCCGCGCCCGCGGACAATCCTTTGATGAGGCCTTGTGAGCACCGCTGCAGTTAGGGCACTTTATAACATCTATGCGGCAGGCGTCTTCTGAATGGGACTCACAGCAACGCGGGCACACGACGTTGTTCACACAAACTCCCTTTAGGTGGCCAATCTTGCAACACTTGAAGCACTAGAGGGGCTTCGGCACGAATGGACGTACTGGATGGCGGAAATGTCCTACTTTGACGTGGGAAAGAAGGCTGTCTCCTTCAAACAAAAGCTTCACACAGCGTGTTTCCTAGTCTGGAAATCTTCGTAATTAAAGTGCCATCTGTCGTTGGTTTGATGAGTATTGGCAAATCGTCATTCGGTATGGCAACGTCGACGTCATAAATGACGCCCGCAGTACCATCACCACCTGTAGGTATCATTGATCGCACCTTGACATTGTCTATCTCGGCTATATTACGTAGGCCTTGTAGGGCGCTATGGTGGAACACGTCAACTGCTAGGATATTTTTGCACGAGTTCATTCTCACGTCTGTAATCTCATTCGGTGCGATTTTCTCGAGCAGCGAAGAAGGGACCTGCCTGTTGAGGAGCCGCAAATTGGTCGTCGGTCCGCGGGCACGAAGGGCACAGTGTGCGGCCAGCGCTGCGTTGCAGTCGTCATGGTAGAAGCACTTGCCGACGAAGATGCCTGCAGTAGTCTTCTTTTTGTTGTTCTACTCATCATAACTTTGAAGTCATCGTCTTAGGAGCCGTAGCTGTCCGAGAATAGCTCAGTGGCCTCGCTGTCGGTATCGCTTGACGCGCTCCCACGTTTCCTGGATGTTATTCGACCTGATGGCTGTCACCCAGGAAGGTCCTCGGAGTCCTCTTCATCCATTGCCAAGAGCGGCAGCTCCCAGAAATGCAGTGAAACAAAGCAAAAATGCAGAGACAAAGGCACAAGTGTTCTTTCCGAACCAAGTACCAGGAGTCGTCAAAAAGAATGTGAAGCAGTGAATTTGATGCAAATAATGGAAGCAAAAAAGACCACGAAGATTTGCAAGGATGGGAAGAAAGAAATTAGAAGAGAAAATCTGTACGATAACACAAAGTATAGCGGCCTAATGTTTGAGGCTTGAGCTGGCTGCCTAAGAACAAAAAAATCGCCGCATATCCACGAAGTGAATGATGATGAGTGGGCGAAGCACCGGGGGATCAATCGGGTAACCGTGAATCCTTCGTATATATTGTGACACTCTTACGTGCGTTCTGGGTTTACACCTCAAAAGGATTTGGGGCATTCAAGAGGGGTGGAGAAAGAAGACGACGCGCGGCTAACTAGCTGAATCTCAATCGACGAATTAAGGCCGTCGCGACTCACTCTACTTGGCTAATTAATAAACGCTATTTGTTGCCGTAACAGAGTGGTGGAGGTATCTCTGTTGACATCGAAGATTGTCCAGCGACCTCACCTCCAACGGCCGCGCTAACTAGTTTTCCGGAGGTGGTGACGGGTAGCTACGCCACGGAGACGGCGACCGGCTTACGCGAGGAGCGGGTGGTGGTGTCAGGCTGCGATCGGATGCTAGAGAACGATTCCGCAGCGTCTCCGGGTGCTGGCGAGTGTTGCTTCCTGGATCGGTGTACGAGGGTGAGTACGTTTCATCAAGTTGGATCACGGTACCGCCTTGACATCGTAGATCGGTCGAACCTGGGTGGCTGGCGGTGATTGCAGTACCTGGCAATGTAGCCCAAGTCACCGCAGCTGTAGCACACAGGTAAACGACGATCGATGAATGGCTCCTCGAAGCACTCAGCCGTGGGGAGTCGTGTGGCCGAGTGAAGTGGTTGAACCTGCTGAACAGGAGGAACAGTCGGCCTGCGTGGAAACCTGCCGGGGCGAGGGTGTTCTCGTCGTTGTTCGGGCCTAAATGTGCCTTCACGGGGCTATGGAGCTCCTTTGTGGGTGATGTCCGTGACACATACCGACGGTTGCCACGGAGCGCATGATGCTGCAGGCGCCGTGTGTTGCGGGGAATAGGCAACAGGTTGTTGCATGACGCTGCACGCAAGCACCTCGTGTCGCAGCAGTTCTTCACGTACGATCTGCCGTATAGTGAATGAAAGATCGGCGGACGGGCTCTCCTCAACGCTGGTAACGGTTGTCACATTCGCCAGTCATCCAAATTTTGGCGCAATGCGACCAGTCTTCAATGTCCCCAACGTACGGCAGTGACGTACGACATCTGAGGCGGAATCAACGTGTTCCCTGCCTATAAGGAAATTGTAGACAATTTAAGCAATTACTTTAAGGAGATGTCCGACTCGGTCTTCCTCCGACATCAGTGAATTCACTATTTTGCACAGCCTGAGGATCTCTTCGATGTACGTAGTGCACGTTTCTCCAGGAGTCTCAGCTCTTTGAGCTAGGGTTCGCTCCGCGCGTTTGTTTGGCGTAGGAGTCTCCAAAACACTTCTTAATCTCTTCAACAAAGCGCTCCCACGTTGTCAGGGAGTCTTCGTGATTTGCAAATCACATCAGCGCTGTTTCACCCAGAAACAGTACGACATACTCAAGCTGAGGGACAGAGTCCCAACGGTTGTAGCGGCTCACCCGTGCGTAGTGTGTTAGCCACTCGTCGACATCTTCGCCCGCTTTTCCCGCGAACGAGCGTGGTTCCATGTAGTGCTGCAAAGGTCGAACTGGCGTCGACCTTTGAGCTGGTACACCTGGCGCTGGCGTTGGTATACTTCCGTCCTGAGACATGATGAACGTCGTTGGCGAGAGGCCGGCAAGACGGCGGCTCCGGCGAAGTTTGAGATGTTGCGGCTCCGTGGTACGTAGCGTCGTACCCAGCACACTCCACCACTCTGCCGCGAGAGGCAGTCAGCGTCGGCGTGCCGTCGGCCGCTTTTATAAGAAACGATAAAATCATACTCCTGTAAGCGAAGTGTCCAACGCGCAAGCCGGCCTGATGTATCACGGAGGTTAACTAGACAGCATAGAGAATGATGGTCTGTCACCACAGTGAAGGGGCGCCCGTACAGGTAAGACCGGAAGCGTTGTACCACGAAAATCACTGCAAGACATTCTTGCTCTGTGACTGTGTAGTTGCGCTCAGACTTGCTTAAGGAGCGACTTGCATAGGCGACGACGTGTTCTTTGGTGTCGACGCGTTGAACAAGAACTGCGCCGATGCCAATACCGCTAGCGTCCGTATGAACTTCCGTGGGAGCCGCATGGTCGAAGTGTCGGAGAATGGGATGAGAAGTCCGAAGAAACTTCAGTTCACGAAAACTGGCTTCACATTCAGAGGTCCATTCGAAGGGAACGCCCTTCTGGAGGAGGCATGTCAGTGGATACGCTATGTTGGCAAACCCACGAATAAACCGGCGGAAGTATCAGCAAAGGCGCAGAAAGCTGCGTAGCTCTTTTACTGATCGAGGTTGTTTGAAGGCTTCGACAGCAGCAGTCTTCGCTGGATCGGGTCGTATTCCGTCCTTGTCCACTAGATGACCGAAAACCAGTGTTTGGCGCTCTCCAAAATGGCATTTCTTCGAGTTGAGCACCAAGCCTGCTTTTTCCAAGCTGTCTAACACAAGGTCGGGAGGTGCGTTGTGCTAACTGAACGTGCGCCCGAAAGTGACTACATCGTCTAGATAGCACATGCACACTTCCCTCTTGAGACCACGCAGGATGGTGTCCATGAAGCGCTCGAAAGTCGCAGGCGCATTACACAGCCCGAACGGCATCGCATTAAATTCAAAAAGTCCGTCTGGTGTTACAAATGCCGTTTTCTACTTGTCTGCCTTGTGCATAGGAATCTGCCAGTACCTCGACTTCAAGTAGACAGACGTAAAGTAGGATGCTGATGAAAGGCAGTCGATGGCATCATCAATACGTGGAAGTGGATACACGTCCTTTTTGATGATGGTGTTTAGGCGACGGTAGTCAACACAAAATCGCCATGTGCCATCTTTATTTTTAACCAGGATCACTGGCGCTGCCCACGGACTACAGGATTCTTGGATAACATTCTTATTTAGCATTTCGCGGACTTGATCGTTGATCACTTTGCGTTCCGATGGTGAGACTCTGTACGGCTTCTGTCGCAATGGTTGGGCAGATCCCGTCTCTATGCGATGGTGTATTCGAGAAGGGTTAAACGATGGTGGCCCCTGTTGCTGTGAAAAGTCAAACAGTCCGGCTTGTTTTACCAGACTATTCGACACTTCCTGACGCTGGTTAGTGCTGAGTGACTTGTTCATCATGGTTAGAACGGAGGAGTCCGCTGGAGGGCATGCATTAACGGAATGGCGTTCATCTGAAGAATCAGGGGCTTCTGTAAGAATGGCTAGTGACTGCACTTGATCTTCATGGTAGGCGGCAAGTTTCAGACCCTGTGGTAGTATTGCAGGTTCACTGGAACAGTTTACGGTCCATAAGCCTGTGCGTCCGTGAACAACTGACAGCGTGCAATACGGTATCAGCACATTCCTCTTGATGCAGCTCAGATGAATGGACTCCACGGTAGCGTCAAACGTTACGTCGGTGGTAGGGAAACAAGTGACTGAAACACACGCAGCACACAACGGAGGCACTACTGTATCACTGGATACACATAGATAGATAAACTTTAATACAAAGATAGTTTTGTCTTGCCCCAATGGGGCATCGCTAATGGTCGGGGCCCCTAGTTCAGGGCTCCGCTGGCTCTTGCCATCTTCTCTGCTCTCTGGATCAGCTTGAGCTAGTCGTCGAGGGCCGAGCTGGATAGCAGTGCCTCCCATTGCTCCCTCGTGGTGTTCGTGTCATGGTGTTCTATGTTGTGTAGCGTGCACTCCCACGTAATGTGGTATAGGGTTGGTGTGGCCCCACACCACGGGCATTCGTCCCTGTAGGCTGTGGGGTGCATGCGATGTAATATGTGTAGGTTCGTGTAACTGCCTGTCTGGACCCTACGCCAGGCAGTGGCATCCTCTGTCTTTAGTATTCGATGGGGTGGGGGATATCGCAAGCGACTCCCTCTGAGGTAGTTCAGGATTGCTGAATACTCGGGGTCAACTGGGTCAGGGTCATCTGCACTGGGCGTGATGAGTGCTCGGTTATGTGCAAATTCTCGAGCTGCTCAGTCGGCATGCAGGTTACCCGTGATGGCAGCGTGACCCGGTATCCAAATGATGGTTTGGATGGTGTTGTCGTCAGTGTCCTCCTTGGGTATTTGGATTAGGACTTGTGCCGCAGGTCTTGCGATTCTTCTATGTAGGAAGTTGCGGCAGGCCTGCTGGGAGTCCGTGGTTTGTTTGCGTGTTGGCCTTCGCGGATGGCTAACGCGATGACCAGCTCTCCGGCTTCCGTGACCGTGCAGGGGCGGGTTGATGCACTGGAGGTGACGTGGCCTCGGCGGTCGCAGACCACTGCCACTGCACCCTTTTTCTTCGTTCTGTACATAGCGGCGTCCGTAAAACGGGCCGTGGTATTGAACCTGAATGTTTTCTCTATGTACTGGGCCCTCGCTTTCCTCCTTCAGGAGTAAGGTTAGGGTCCATGTTGCGTGGTATTGGGGCAATTTGATACCTGTCCTGGACGTGACGAGGTATCGTGCAGGTTTCTTGGGTTCGTATTGTTGTGGCTTTGAATCCCAAGGTTTGTAGGACTTGCCGGCGTGTGTGAGTCCGCGCAAGTCTCTGTTGTTGTGAGACGTGAAGGGCTTCTGTGAGTTCGCTGAGGGTGTTGTGTAACCCCAGCGCCAATAATTTCTTAGTCGATGTACTCATCGGCAGGCGGAGAGCGGTCTTGAAAGCCATCCTCAAGAGCGTGTCGGTCTGTTTCGTCTCGGATTGTGTGAGATGGTAGTAGGGCAGGCTGCATGTGATTCTGCTCACCACCAGGCTTTTGACAAGTCGGAGGGTGTCCCCTTCCTTCATGCCTCTATTCTTGGATGTTACACGAGATATCATGCGTGATATCGCCTTGACACTGGTTTTGAAGAGCGTAAGGGTGTGTGTAGCACGTTGGTTATAAACTGCAGCCACATGCCCATCACCCTGAGCAATGACGTTTCTGGTATGAGGCTCCCGTTGAGGTGTACCTCGAGTTTTCGTGTTGGGTCTGTGGGGACTGTGTGGTTACCCCGGCCTCGCCAGACTCGCATGAGTTCAGATTTCTCGGGCGAGCATTGTAGTCCCCGTTGGCTGACGTATTCTTGGATGTGGTCAGCTGCAGTTTGCAGCCGTTCTTTTTAAATAAGGGACCCTCTTGTGGTCCAGAGTGTTATGTAATCTGCGTAGAAGTGGTGGCGGAGGCCTTCTACGTCCTGCAGTTTTCTTGCGAGGCCGATCATGGCGACATTGAAGACCGTGGGTGAGATGACTGCTCCTTGTGGTGTGCCCTTGTTGGGAGGGTGGTATACTGCAGTCTCGATCTCCCCAATCTTCAGCTCTGCCGTGCGGTGGCTTAGGAAGCTCTGAACGTACTTGTACGTTCGCTCACCGCAGTTGGTGTTGGCGAGCCCTTCTAGGATTCCTTGGTGTCTGACGTTGTCGAAAGCTCCTTTGATGTCGATTGCTAGGAGGGCATGTCCGCCGATGCGGGGAACGTTGCTGAGGACTTCTTCCTTGATTTGTAGTAAAACGTCTTGTGTGGACAAGCCTGCGCGGAAACCCAACATGGTGTCTGGCAGGTGCTTGTTGTCTTCTAAGTGTCTCTGTAGTCTCTTGTGTATGATTTTCTCGTACACCTTGCCGAGGCAGGATGTGAGCGAGATGGGTCTGAGATTTTCAATTGCCAATTTCTTCCCCGGTTTGGGGATCATGATTATGCGTGCGTGTTTTCACATTGCCGGCACCGTACCTTGTTCCCAGTGTTGGTTGAGAAAGGCTGTGAATGCGGAGATGGCCTTGTCGCTAAGGTTTCTGATCAAGGTGTTCGTGATGCGGTCCGTGCCCGCCGCTGTGTTAAAGGTGGTGGCTGCGATGGCCGCTCACACCTAGTTTTCTGTGATAGGTTCGTCCAAAAGTGGGTTGGGTTGTCCCATGTATGATGTTGTACATGGTTGCGTGGGAGCTGGATCTCCATAGCACTTGTTCTTGATGGCGTCGATGAGGTCTTGTTGGCTGCCTGGGTAGGTATGTGGTAACCGCTCCGGTGCCTTGTGCCCCTCTCCTTTGGCTTTGGTGGGGTCCAGGATGGCTTTGAGTATGTGCCACGTCTTGGCGGTGCCCAGGGTGCCACCGAAGGAGTCGCAGAATCTATACCAGTTCGCCGAGGCGAGTTGCATGGCATATTCTTCTGCTTCCACTGTTATTTGTACTATGCGTGTCTTCGGTTTCCTGTTGCAGTTCTGTGTTTTCCAACGGCGGGTGAGGCCTCGTTTGGCGTCCCACAGGTTTTGTAGGTGGGGATCCACCTCTGGGGTCTCTTCTGTTCTGACAATTTCTTTTGTATGGTGTTGTTTCTGTCGACGGAGGTTGTCGCACTAGTCTTCCAGGTTCGTGATTGTGTCTGTTTCCTGTTCTTGGGCTTCCCTGGATACACAAAGCAGACTTTCGTGATTTGGTGGGCCTTCCGTAAATGCAGCCGAAAAGCTCATATCTACACTAATTTCTCCTGTTCTGCAGTCGACAGTGGCACCACACAGTTTCAAAAAATCAAGGCCCAGGATGATGTCATGTGTAGAATGAGATAGAACTGCGAACTCCTCGTTAAATATTTGACCGCCCAAGATAACGTCCACATTGCAAACCCCGACAAGATGTAACAACTCCCCACTCACTCCACGAAACGTATCAGCCCGGTCCCAGCGAAACATCACTTTTCGTCCTAGGAGGCTTTTAAATGCAAGACTCATCACTGAAACGGTTGCTCCCGTGTCCACTAGGGCCATTGTTGAAACTCCGTCAATCAGTACAGAGTATGCGTATATATATATATCAATCAGTACAGAGTATGCGTATATATATATATATACGCATACAAGATGAAGGGTTTCGCGCCAGACCCGAAGGCATATTGACAAAAAGGAAAAAAGAACGTTTATGGAATATTTACTGACTGACGTTTCGGCCGGAGGACCGGCCTTCGTCGGAGTGAATCCTTCATTCACTCTGACGAAGGCCTGTCCTCTGGACGAAACGTCAGTCAGTCGATATGGCATAAACGTTAGTCTTTTTTGTTTTTTGAATATATTGTTACGAAGAGTTGTGAAGAAATGGTTTTATTTTACAGGAGATGAACTATGATCGGAGCGTTATCGTAGCGCAGTCTGGCCTCTCGAGCTCTTCGTTCTCTTCGTCTTCGCTTCTCTCTTTTTGTGCCTGCCTTTCACATCCGTTACATTTCCCCGCAAGCAGACAAAGGCCGTGGGGCGAGTCAGGATGGACAAGCAGGGCAGAAAGGCTTCAGGCGAGCATTATGAGTCAGCTGAGTTCCGCTTGATCGCCGACCATTGCCCAGGAGGCGAGCTATTACGTAAGTGAGTTCGCTCAGGCGGTCCACAACTACAAATGGGCCTGAATATTGAGACAAGAGCTTTTGGCACAATCCACGCTTGCGTTGCGGTGTCCAAAGAAGGACCAAGTCACCTTTTTCGAAGGATACTTGTACGTGACGGTCGTCGTATCGCTCTTTCGAACGACTTTGCGAGGCCAGAGTACGAATACGAGCTATTCGACGGGCTTCTTCGGCGAGACACAAAGTCTTCGATACAGAATCGTCATTGTGCAAAACGAAGGGTAAGAAAGTGTCCAGAGGGCTTCGCGGTAACCTTGCATACAGGAGATAAAATGGGCTATAGTTTGTGGTTTTGTGTTTCGCCGTGTTATATGCGTAAGTGATGAAGGGTAGCAAGTCGTCCCAGTTCTTATGATTGGAGGAGACGTACATGGCAAGCATGTTGGTCAGCGTTCTGTTTGTCCTTTCAACGAGGCCATTGGCCTGTGGATGATACGGTGTGGAATGCCGGAACAGTGAAGTGCACAAACGAAGTAACTCTTCAATGGCATCAGCAGTGAACTGGCGACCGCGGTCGCTGATGATGACACGTGGTGGGCTATGACGAAGGACCACGGAACGCACCAGGAAGACCGCCACGTAAGCAGCGGTGGAAGAGGGTATGGCTGCAGTTTCAGCATACCGTGTAAGATGGTCGACGCAGACAATTATCCAACGGTTCTTGTTGTTGGATAACGGGAATGGACCCAAAAGGTCAATGCCTACTTGCTCGAACGGCGTACTAGGCGGTGTCAATGGCCGAAGGGGACCCGGGGCTGCGGTGGTCGGTCGCTTGTGACGTTGGCACGTTTCAGAACTAGCGACATAGCACTTGGTTGTTTCGTACATCTTGGGCCAGTAAAAGCGCTCCTGCATGCGGTGTAGCGCTCGTACGAAGCCGAAATGTCCGGATGTCGCATCGTCATGCATGGCGCGTAGAACGTCAGAGCGGAGACTCTCGGGGACAACAAGCAGAAAATGCGCTCCATGCCCGGAGTAATTAGTTTTGTAGAGCAACTCATCACTGACAGTAACGCGACCGCTGCCTTGAGAAGTGCGGGTGGCAACGAAAAGCGGATCGAGGGTAAGATCATTCCGTTGTTCTCGCTGAAAGTCTGCCGCATCAGGGAACGTACAAGTAACAGCAGCGAGGCAGTCGTCAAAATTCTCAGCATCGCTGTCGGTAGTTGCAAGAGGAATCCGAGAGAGGCAGTCTGCGTCAGCGTGACGACGGCCACTCCTGTACGATACCACAAAGTCGTATTCCTGGAGGCGCAGCGTCCAACGTGCGAGGCGACCAGAGGGATCACGCAAACCGACCAGCCAGCATAAAGAATGATGGTCGGTGATAATCTTGAATGGTCTACCGTAAAGATAACACCGAAACTTCTGTACAGCGAAAACAGCTGCCAGGCATTCTTGTTCCGTAACCGTATAATTGCGTTCAGATTTGCTCAGGCAACGGCTGGCATATGCGACAGCATGTTCTGCGCCACTGTGAAGTTGTACAAGCACCGCGCCTATCCCGATTCCACTAGCATCAGTGTGAACTTCAGTCAGGCAAGATGGATCGAAGTGACGCAAGAGGGGTGCTGACGTTAGTATAAACTTCAATTGAGAGAATGAAGCGTCACACTCTGGTGTCCAATGGAAGGCCGCATCTTGTCGCAAAATACTTGTCAATGGGTAAACGATGTCGGCAAACCGGGGAACAAAACGACGGAAATACGAACATAGGCCAATGAATGAGCGAAGTTCTCGTGCTCACTGCGGTGGCTTGAAGGCGCTCACCGCTTCAATCTTACGAGGATCGGGTCTGACGCCATCCTTGTCGACTAAGTGTCCCAGGACCATTGTTTGGCGTTCGCCAAACCTACATTTTTTAAGGTTTAGAACCAGTCCAGCTTTTTCGATGCAGTCGAGAACAAGGCCGAGGCGTTCGTTATGTTCTTCAAACGTGCGACCAAATATTACAACATCATCGAGGTAACCCACGCATATCTCCCACTTTAGACCACGTAGTACTGTGTCCATGAATCTTACGAAGGTGGCAGGAGCATTGCAATGGCCAAAAGGCATAACATTAAATTCGAATAGGCCATCTGGAGTCACGAAAGCGGTCTTTTCCTTGTCGGCAGGGTCCTATAGCTATTGGCCAATACCCCGATCGCAAATCAAGCGCTGAGAAGTAAGAAGCAGCGTGTAAGCAATCAATGACGTCATCGATTCGTGATAGAGGATAGGCATCCTTCTTTGTCACTGCGTTTAGACGTCTGTAATCTACGCAGAATCTCCAGGAGCCATCTTTTTTCCTGACCAGGATTACTGGGGCTGCCCATGGGCTAGACGACTCTTGAACGACACCTTGGTTCATCATCTCCTTGACTTGCTCTGCAATAACTTTGCGCTCGGAGGATGGCACTCGGTAGGACTTCTGGCGGATGGGGTATGCTGAGCCGGTATCTATTCGGTGACGAGCGCGGGACGACGGTAAATGAAGGGGTGCATCTCCATGCGTGAATTCGAATGCAGCCTCATGCCTGGCAAGGGCCTGCACCAGTGCTTGCCGTTCCGATGTACAGAGAGCCTTGCTGATCATGCCAAGCATTAACTCTTCAGAATGGCGATTATCGCAAGGAGAGCAAGCTGTAGAGACGTCCGCAGTTAGTGCCGCTATTGAGCTACATGCGGCTTCATCGAATAGAGCGATTTTCATGCCACGATTGGCGACAATACCGAGCAATATGGCCTGTGGAACCGCAGTTGTAGCACACGGGAGAGAAGCGGTTGACAGCATCTTCCTCGAAGCGAATGCTAGCCTGCTGCGGGCGGCGAGAAAGTTCGTTGTCATGTGAATAATGTGTCTCTGCTGCTCACTGAAATCCGTTATATCGATTATAAGCCACGTCGTGGTAGTAGGGTCGGTGCTGTTCTTGGCGCGGCCTCACAGAAGTCACAGGGCTTCGGGGGTAAAAACGCGGCTGTTCTCGTTGTGGCTGAGCGTAATAAGTAGGGCCTCTGTCATAGAGACGTGGCTGCTGTCGGGGCGCGAGTTCATAATCCTCAATGCCCCTTGCACTCTAAAAAAAAAGGAGTGACCCTTGCTCCCTTAAAGGAGGAACGGCGATGTCCCCAATGTTCGTCTTTAAATGGAGGAACTTTCCTCCCTCATGGCTGGGAGCAACTGTTACTCCCTTTCCAAAACCAACATGGCCGACTCCAGGCAAGTGAAGCCAGCAACACGACCATAGGCTTAACAACTAGGATTGAAGCTACTAGGGGCGCCAATACAAGGCTTCGAGATTCGCACGCACTGAGCAATGGTCTCGGAGGCTACGGGCAATAAAAGATTTTAAAAAATGTCCCAGTTTCGCCCTAAGGGCGAAGCAATGAATGCGATAGCAACACAGCAATGTCATACGAAGTAAGGTGAGCGGCTTTGGTAGCAATATGAATTGTAGTAAACATGAGCTGATTAAGTAAGCAGGTGTGCTGCAGCGTAAGTAGACCGACATGAAGAGAGACTCGATGACCACGAGAAGGCGCGTGTGAAACGGTGGTGTTGATGAGAAGCGCTTCCCGTGGGCAGCGCGTGCGAAGGGACACACCTGTAGCGCTGCACTGCCGATCCGGGCAGCATTGCATGTGTAGCGTGCGTTGGAAAATGTGGCCCGACTATTACTAACTGAATGAACAAGCGTGGTGTGAGCGCGCACAAACAAACATGAATAGATCACACTGAATGACTGCAGACAACGACCGTCAAAACTCTGGCAGCAAGCGGATACGCCGTAGCGGCGAAGGTACGTGCGGTCTATCGCTTCAACGGAAACTGAGCGGCGAATGCACGGCGCATAAAGGTCAGAGCCGTGTGGAGATAAGAGACGGTGCGAGCGAGCGACGAGCGCGGTTGTTGGCAGAGCGACAGCGCCTCCTTTATTTTTAGAAAAATAGAGGAGGCGCTGGCTGGAAGTAACATCGTCGATGCAGCACAAACAACTTGGAGAGCGCTTTTCGACCGCGTCGTACCATTCGAAAGGTAAGTAATCGTGCTTGCTAACTACACGCGTATTGTGCGTGCTCCCCATGTGTGCACAGAATGCGTGAACGTAGGAAATGGTACTCCCACGGCAACAGTAATACCTGTGCTGATGCTTGCTGAGCGCCGGTTGGCAGAATTTAGTTATGCGAGTTTATTGCCTCAATGCGAAATTGAAAATCTTGATAAGCGTCTTCTTCCGATGATAAATATTACGTTCGGAAATAATCATGATCATCATGTGCACCTGTGCGTGAGCTCCCCCTTTTCTGCTGAAGTTGCATAATAGCGACCCATGTGCTTCACCGATTCTTACTGCAATCCCGTTTCCTCGCTTATAAATGCTTCGACGTCGTAAATAATCTCTGCTCATGAGGTTTTCGGTTTAGGAGCAGTTAATGAGAAAAAAATCACAGCTTGCTACTAGTACAGTTTACTTTTTAAGACAAGGTAGTGTTGACATAACTTATATGCAACTAAACATGACGGGAAAGTTGCTCATGAAAGAAAAAAGAAATGAATTGTTTTGTAAAGAAACATTTGTATGTGATGTGCTGCTCCTGCGTGTGTTGAAAATTTTACTGAGATGAAGGGGCCCTATTATTATGTGCACTGTTGCCACCCTGCACTAGTGCAAACATGGTTTTCGTGACTACTTTTAGGTGCTCCTCGCATGTGTTCACCATGTGACAGCTTTATGGGCTACTGCTATAAGTCAACACACAACTTATTTTGTAGTGGCGAGGCTGTGACCACATAACGGAGGGGACTCCTTGGCAATGGCTGCCATCGTGCAACGTGTAATCTGGATGGTCGAGTCAGGTATGTATGAAGTGTACGTGTTCCAAATAGTAGGATCTCGGTATCATTCGTCGATAAGTTAGTCAACGTATTACTCAACACAGCTTAATAAAGTGACTAAATATTTATGCAACTTGCTGCTTATTTTTGTTCATAGCTGTTTTGCGCACATTATCATGTTCTATAAGAAAACTAGACCCAGCATGTTGTGATGAGTATTTTTTCTTTCAACAATCACTTGGCTGCGATTAACATTTCATTTTTTGCTAAGTACACAGTGTATTCATTACTTTTTATTTTGGTTTCATTGTTTTGAAACTGTTTTTCGTGCTGTAGCTTTTATTTCCGATTTTCATCTGTTTATGCTACACGCTCGTGCAGTATGTAAGAATTCAAAGTGTAGTGGGCCAAATTTGTCACAGGTCTAAGCGCACGGCGTGCTTAGCATTATTTAACATTTACAATTATTTGTGATGTTCCCAGAATAAATGCCACTGGCAAATGTACATTCGACGAGCTTGGAACTTCTTGAAATAATACATGAAGTCCAGTATTCACTGTGCGTAGCTACTACACCAGTGAGGTGTTTTCTAGTAAGCTTGCTATTTTATTTTATATTCATGGCAAGCTATTCCGATGCATGCAAGTAGGCATTGTAGCAGTTGCGAGTCTGTCCAGTTACATTGTTCTTCGCTTTACGTCAATACAGCATAGACCACAGAGTTAGCTGGTAGATAGTTCAGTGTATTGATACTGTCTCATTAAAGAAGCACACTACTTCGCACATAGTGCTTAAATGTCTGCTTGCTCTTATGGCATTTGCTGGTTATTGCAATGTTGCTCATCAAATGCATTTGATTTCAACATGACCACACAGAACATTCTGATTGACACTAGTGTAATTTTAATAGTGATAATCAACCAGCCAAGGCTTAATTCTACAGCTCTCAAGAATTATTTCTAATACTTTGGGTTTCTTTCCATGTGTTCTGTTTCATCCTGTGTTTCATCAGAACAGTGGGCAGCCCTTTAAAATTATTCATTCTACATGGCGCTGTTCAGGTAGAAAATGTTAACCAGCAAGTCCAAATTATAATGCTATCGGTAAGACTTCTATTACTGGGTGGATGAATACAAAGTGCTATATGTAATTGTAAAAGTATTTTTGACAAAAATACCGGTGTATAGAACAAGCTCCATATGCACTGCAACTCTTATAGTGTTAAGTTTGGTAGGCAAGTATCTATGCTAAGTATACTTGCACATATACTTTCTACATATTAGCTAGTATTTTAGCTACATGAAAGAGCGTATGTTGTGACTGCTGAAGTCAAATTTATGATTGATGTGCCTGCCTGTTGAGCGAGCATACTGGCCTTTCGAGTGAAATGGGATGATTAACGTGTTCTCCTGGATGCATGTTGAGGCACCAGCCGGCCAGTCTGCCCCATGTACATTTGACCCATGATCAAAGGAATAGACCACACTAGCATTGACGGACACAAGACAAATTTGGTGGTATCTCTAACTAAGCAAGCCTCGCTTAACTGGGTGCCTTTCTTACTTCGCCTGTGGGCTGCTATGCGCAACAGTCCACAAGTGAGTTCAGAAAGGGGAGCAGGCAAGCGAGGTTTGCTTGGTTAAGGATACCACCAAATTTGTCTAGTGTGCGTGGCAGTGTGCTGTGTTCCTTTCACAGGTGGTTAAATGTATACAGGACAGACTGGCTGTTATCTAAATACGTGCCAAATAAATCACCACATTTCACTTGAAAGGCCAGTATGCTCGCTCAACATGGCCGTGCATTATCATGATAGGGCTTCAGGTCGGATTAAGATTGTTCATCTGTTTTCACAAACGGGGAAAGACTGCCAAGAGAAATCAGTGAGGCACGCCACATAAATGATACGTGTAAGCCAGCCGCGTTATCAATGCATGAAAAAGCACTCTTTCTTGATGACAAGCGAACAAAATTAGTCTGTGCTTATCCACCTTTTTTAATCAAATACTGTTTATCGTGATTTTATGCCTTTGTATTACAACTTTCGCCTTCCCTCTGATGGGACTTGCGCAAGATATAATCACACATCCAGTTTTATTGTTATTTTGAATCCTTCCATCAAAATAAAAAGTCCCTTTTTAACAACATTCATGTTGTACGGTTTCCCTTCCCTCTCTGTAAATTATGTCATCAAAAGTTACGTGAACTGAGCGGCAAACTCATAAGGATACTCCAAATTGCACATAGCCAACACAGCTGGTTCTCAGAAAATGCACAAATATGGTGATAGGTATCTGTTGGCATACTGTAGCAATAGTAGGTGCAAGCTAGCTTACACATTGTTGCAATACTTCAGTTGTCACATGGCTACAATGCTTAAGACACCAAAGCAGTAAGTGCACAACAAAAACAGGCAGGCACATCAATCATAAATTTGACTTCAGCAGTCACGCTCTTTCATGTAGCTAAAATACTAGCTAATATGTAGAAAGCATATGTGCAAGTATACTTAGCATAGATACCTGCCTACCCAACTTAACACTATAAGAGTTGCAGTGCATATGGTGCTTGTTCTAGACACCGGTATTTTTGTCAAAAATACTTTTACAATTACATATAGCACTTTGTATTCATCCACCCAGTAATAGAAGTCTTACCAATAGCATTATAATTGGGACTTGCTGGTTAACATTTTCTACCTGAACAGCGCCAAGTAGAATGAATAATTTTAAAGGACTGCCCACTGTGCTGATGAAACACAGGATGAAACAGAACACGTGGAAAGAAACCCAAAGTATTAGAAATAATTCTTGAGAGCTGTAGAATTGAGCCTTGGCTGGTTGATTATCACTATAAAATTACACTAGTGTCAATCAGAATGTTCTGTGTGGTCATGTTGAAATCAAATGCATTTGATGAGCAACATTGCAATAACCAGCAAATGCCATAAGAGCAAGCAGACATTTAAGCACTATGTGCGAAGTAGTGTGCTTCTTTAATGAGACAGTATCAATACACTGAACTATCTACCAGCTAACTCTGTGGTCTATGCTGCATTGACGTAAAGCGAAGAACAATGTAACTGGACAGACTCGCAACTGCTACAATGCCTACTTGCATGCATCGGAATAGCTTGCCATGAATATAAAATAAAATAGCAAGCTTACTAGAAGACACCTCACTGGTGTAGTAGCTACGCACAGTGAATACTGGCCTTCATGTATTATTTCAAGAAGTTCCAAGCTCGTCGAATGTACATTTGCCAGTGGCATTTATTCTGGGAACATCACAAATAATTGTAAATGTTAAATAATGCTAAGCACACCGTGCGCTTAGACCTGTGACAAATTTGGCCCACTACACTTTGAATTCTTATATACTGCACGAGTGTGTAGCATAAACAGATGAAAATCGGAAATAAAAGCTACAGCATAAAAAACAGTTTCAAAACAATGAAACCAAAATAAAAAGTAATGAATACACTGTGTACTTAGCAAAAATGAAATGTTAATCGCAGCCAAGTGATTGTTGAAAGAAAAAATACTCATCACAACATGCTGGGTCTACTTTTCTTATAGAACATGATAATGTGCGCAAAACAGCTATGAACAAAAATAAGCAGCAAGTTGCATAAATATTTAGTCAATTTAGTAAGCTGTGTTGAGTAATACGTTGACTAACTTATCGACGAATGATACCGAGATCCTACTATTTGGAACACGTACACTTCATACATACCTGACTCGACCATCCAGATTACACGTTGCACCACGGCAGCCATAGCCAAGGAGTCCCCTGCGTTATGTGGTCACAGCCTCGCCACTACAAAATAAATTATGTGTTGACTTATAGCAGTAGCCCATTAAAGCTGTCACATGGTGAACACATGCGAGGAGCACCTAAAAATAGTCACGAAAACAATGTTTGCACTAGTGCAAGGGGCAACAGTGCACATGATAATAGGGTCCCTTCATCTCAGTAAAATTTTCAAGACACGCACGAGCAGCACATCACAAACAAATGTTTCTTAACATAACAATTCATTTCTTTTTATTGCGATATTCCACCGTATTTCTGCCGTCGTCGTCGCCGTCGTCGTCGCCGTCGCCGTGAGGTTCCGTATAGATAAAATCTCTGCCGCGCGCCGTATGCCCGAGCGGAAGCGTGCGGGGATCGCACGCTGTCACGGAGAGCGAACGCACTCAATCTTCCACGCGGAAGCAAGGAAGCGGGAAGCGAGCGCCGGTGGGAGCGGGGGGGGGGGGGGGGGGGGGGCGCATTTTTACTCTGCCAACAACCGCGCTCGTCGCTCGCTCGCACCGTCTCTTATCTCCACACGGCTCTGACCTTTATGCGCCGTGCATTCGCCGCTCAGTTTCCGTTGAAGCGATAGACCGCACGTACCTTCGCCGCTGCGGCGTATCCGCTTGCTGCCAGAGTTTTGACGGTCGTTGTCTGCAATCATTCAGTGTGATCTATTCATGTTTGTTTGTGCGCGCTCACACCACGCTTGTTCATTCAGTTAGTAATAGTCGGGCCACATTTTCCAACGCACGCTACACATGCAATGCTGCCCGGATCGGCAGTGCAGCGCTACAGGTGTGTCCCTTCGCACGCGCTGCCCAAGGGAAGCGCTTCTCATCAACACCACCGTTTCACACGTGCCTTCTCGTGGTCATCGAGTCTCTCTTCATGTCGGTCTACTTACGCCGCAGCACACCTGCTTACTTAATCAGGTCATGTTTACTACAATTCATATTGCTACCAAAGCCGCTCACCTTACTTCGTATGACATTGCTTTGTTGCTATCGCATTCATTGCTTCGCCCTTAGGGCGAAACTGTGACATTTTTTTTTCTTTCATAAGCAACTTTCCCGTCATGTTTAGTTGCGTATAAGTTATGTCAACACGCCTTGTCTTAAAAAGTAAGCTGTACTAGTAGCAAGCTGTGATTTTTTATCTCATAAACTGCTTGTAAACCGAAAACCTCATAAGCAGAGATTATTTACAACGTCGAAGCATTTATAAGCGAGGAAACAGGATTGCAGTAAGAATCGGTGAAGAAGCACATGGGTCGCTATTATGCAACTTCAGCAGAAAAGGGGGAGCTCACGCACAGGCGCACATGATCACGATTATTTCCGAACGTAATATTTCTCATCGGAAGAAGACGCTTATCAGGATTTTCAATTTTGCATTGAGGCAACAAACTTGCATAACTAAATTCTGCCAACCGGCACTCAGCAAGCATCAGCACAGGTATTACTGTTGTCGTGGGAGTACCATTTCCTACGTTCACGCACTCTTTGCTACCACGATGAGCATGCACAATGCGAGTGTAGTTAGCAAGCACGATTACTTACCTTTCGAATGGTACGACCCGGTTGAAAAGCGCTCTCCTAGTTGCCGGTGCTGCGTGGACGATGTCACTCCCAGCCAGCGCCTCCTCTATTTTTCTAAAAATAAAGGAGGCTCTGTCCCAGCATACATGCGTATAGATGTTGAGACAAAAAGAATCATTGAACAATCTATATCGTACGTTATAGTTTAGCATAGAAAGAAATTTTATAATATATTTTCGAGGTTCTTAAACGTGCATCCAATGCACTATACGAGCGTTTTTACTTTCCGCCTAAATGCGACCGTCACGTCCTCAGTGCCTGAAGGCGAGAAGCGAAATATCACTGAAGTGGAACGTTTCAGAAGACGTCCCCAGTTGTTAGCCGTATTTCTGCGTATTATGTGGAATAGAGAATCGCGCGGCATCATTTCACCATTACTTCGCCTACAAGAAGCACGTGTATCGCTTTCACACAAAGGCCGCTGGCATTAGTGCCGATGAGCGTACACCTGACTGGCTGTGGTGAAGCAACTGGAGAAAATGCATCGTAACTCATGCCTCAACTTCATCTGATACAAACAGTGATGACACTGCTTCGAATTTTGACTTCATTGCGACAATCAGGGAAGCAGATAGCGATGTTCTACATCAGAATCATGGAAAAGTTGAAGCTACCGTTGAGTACCACAGATGGAATTTTCACCGTTGTGAAAGTCCTCATTTATGATGTCATAGAAGGGATGTTAAAAAAACTGCAAAGCTCCTAGAGGAAAAAATGTGGCACCGTGCACAAGAGAAAACCTGGCATGCCAAATGAATGCTGCGGATATTATTGTCAATATATTTTCCGACATGAGAAAAAAATACATTTCGGAGCACTTTATTGACGCTGAAGCTACTCAGATGCCACTGCAGACTGGCAGTTACAATGACTTTACATGTTATATTTCTATCTCTAAACTTAACAAATTTCCTGAAATGCGAGGACTTGCTAGAATGCATTTCACAGTCCGTGTCAAAATCGCAAGATGTGCTCTATGACTTTGCTGATGGCAATGCATTCAGTCAGTACCGTCAGCTTGCACAGGATGCCATTCATGGCACTACGTTTCTGCTTTTGTACACTGATGAGCTGGAGCTTGTAAACCCTCTTGGTGGTGCTGCTGGACGGCACAAAATATTACCAGTTAACTTTTCTATTTTGAATCTGCATCCTCGGCATCGGTCAAAACTCAGTGCCATTCACTTGCTTCTAGTTGTGGAGTACCGTGTCATGCTACGACATGGCCTGGCCTAAGTGCTACTGCCACTCGTGCAGGACCCAAATTTAATACAAAAGAATGGAGGGGGCACTGTTTGCACTTTAATGTTGTGACTGTGGCATTCTCAAGAGATAACCTCTCAATGCACCTCTTCGCATGTCTCCAGTGCTGCTTTAGCAGCGGCACAGTCTGCCATTACTGCTTAGCTCAGCACAGACAATTGCGGATGCTGCATAATTTGGATGACTGTATCGAGAGGACAAGTGCAGCACACAAGAGCCACCTTAAAGCAGTCACACTTGACCCAGCTATAAATGGGCCCTTGTACGGCATTACAAATGTATCGCCATTGCAAGGCCTTGAAGAGTTTGATGTCACTGAACAATTACCTCCTGATGCCATGCATGACATACTTGAAGGGGGTATTGACTGTGTTCTTTCCCACGTTTTGGAAGGTTTAGTTGCTGACGGAGTGATCCGCAAGCAGGACCTTGGAAAAACATTGTCCTTCAAGTATGGCTTTCATGACAAAAAGGCCATACCTCCTGCCATTAGGGACACATTTCGTAGTGGCAAAGCCAGCCTTAGGGGATCAGCAAGCCAAAAATGGTGCCTCTTTCGGCTGCTTCCCCAAATATATGCAGAGTACATTCCTGAAGGCAACCCTCATTGCATGGTGTACTTGGCATTCAGGCATCCCAAAGCCACTGAGAAACCAGCACTCTTCAAAGTTCACTTTCATGTAGGCACAAAAAGGCACTTAAAAGCGGATCCTAACGGCATATACTTCTGTTGGCATTTATATGTCACAGGCACCTTCCCTTCAGGATGCTCAATGGCTGGCTTTCGCATCGTTTCTGCATATTGAAAAAATAGCTATTTCGCCCCTGTTTTGCTTATTGATGCACACATGCCGAAACCCATCTTTTCTTATGGCTGCTGGTGACATTGAACCCGGGTTGACGAGGTGGAACGCATAGAAATGCATGTGGTGCGCTGTTGAAGGCTGTGGTTTGTCATGACCCCTTTAGGTGCAGCATGCTTTCTATTTATGTGCCATATTGTCTGCATCTTCGAGTGTTACAGATGGATAATAGTCACCACGGTCGATTTTATTTGTAAGGCAAGTTACAATAAAGAATTGCTATGTATTGATTTGCAGACATCAACTGTGCCACTGTACGTATTACTAGTTGGCTTTGCATACAATGTTGTAGAAGTGTACTTTTTTGTTTTTTTGCTTCTGGAAGAACCATAATGTATTTGATCAGACTATTGTGATGCCTTAATGAAACTGTGGCAGACACCTGCTTAATTCTTCCACAGAGTCTTAAAACAGTTTCTTGCTCAGGTAGTGTGCTTTTGTTCATCTTAGTATATTTGTTTTTACTTTTGCTATATGTTAATTACATTACTTTCGTTTTTAATCATTGTAGTGTGATTCTTTAAAAATGATTGGATGGCAGTACTTTTGAATTGTGCAGATTTATTATGTTATTAGCTAGTAAAAGGTGACAGACTCTTAAATGGCAATTTGGGCTTGTTGATAATTTATTACAAGCAGTAGATGTATAACACAACTATGTATAGGCTTTTAAGGACTGGCACGGCAAAGTAAGGCTGATAATTATGTGGACTAGTGGGAAAGAGGGATTTCATGAAGGAGTAGCTAAAACTAATTCAGGACAACAACGATTCGAAAGCATTTTTGATGCATAACACACGCTCGTGACATCTGAACATGCAACATCTCACCTGTAAAGCTTGTCAGTTTGGCTGACAACACGTTAAGTTTGCTTTCGTTTGAAAGCAATTTTAAATTAAGATAGTGACGGAGGCAAGAGTAAATAAATGCACACTTTATTACAGCATGGCAAGATTGCTTTATTATCACACACCTTTGCCAGCAATCTCGGTAATTTTTAAGCAATCAAGATTGGTGGCATTCAACAACATTGATGGAAATTCATAATACAAGTAATTATTGCAAGACATCACAACAAAGCAGCAAACACAACAAAATCGGCAATTGTGTCATTTATGGTTGGCTCTGGCGTCTGTATTTCTTTTCAGAAGCCATGCAGGTTATAGAAGCAATTAAGTCGCGTCTTTTGATGTGCTGAACTTCCACTTCGATGATGTACATATAAAGGTCCAGTACTTGTTCCAGTTAGCCATGTATTCTAAAAGGAATAAAAAATTGAATTGCGAAAATGTCATTCTCAAATGCAGTAACGCATGACACTGAAAAAAGTGGACAAAGTTTTTTTCAAACCGAATATGATGTAGCATGGTGCATGAAAAACAAATCAGATCACTTGGCCTTGCTTGTTTTGAACCAGTAAACAACATAGTTAAATAGCTGTAGAATAATATGTTACGATTTGCATAAAAACTTGACAAGAGACTACAGTTGCTTTCAAATTCCGCCCCCACCGCAATCGGCCACAGGAACCGGAGTCGAAGCCGCGACCATAAGGAAATAAAGCACCATAGCCACTGCGGCCATAAATTTCAGTGGCGATCGATTTCGGGATACTATCGGTCACTTTCTGCACCGCTTTCATTACACGTACGCGTTTCCACATATTTGTTTTTTGTTAACGCAACTTAATAGGTACTTTCGCACTAATAATAATCGCACGACAGCCGCATGTACCACGAGAATAAAGAAAAGAAATATCCTTAAGCATTATCCCGTACATGAGCAAGAAGATCTAGATTACCAATACATTTTAAGGTCTTGCTTGCATCCCGGTGCAGTAAATACTGTCTAAAAGGACTGCGTCTAAAATTTATAGCCTATTGCTGAGAGGAATTCGTATGCGCATACCAATGATCGAGAATAAAATAACTTGCCTGTTTTGCGATCAACCTTCCTCCACCGACGTTCATGATATCGCATGCGCTTCGTTGCGCGATGAAGTATCCATGCAGCACATTGAAGGCACTCAAACACAGTCAGTGGGTGAAGTGATCGCCTATGGTGCTCGTAGAGATGGAACCGATCGGTCGCAGCCGATGAAATCGCAATGCGCTACACGGGATCATGGCGCAACTCATTTTCAGGTCCCGGGGTGCTCGCGCTAAGGGAGGAAAGTTCCTCCATTTACGATTGCCGCAAGAGGGCGCAGCGCGTGAACCTTGATCCAAGGAGGAACTCGCTGGCCTGAAGGAGGAACAGAGCCCGTTGCTCTATTCTCACTCACTTTTTTTAGAGTGCGCCGCAGTATACGGGGAGAAGGATGCCATGTTTGGCTCGAAATCTGGTGGTAAGCAGAAGCTATGAGTGCCTTGGTGTGTCATTGCGCGTGCAGGCTGAGTTCTTCCCGAACTATTTGTCGGATCGTTGATGCAAGATCGAGGGGCTGGTTGCTCTCGACGCTTGCAACTGTCGTCAAATTGGCTAGCCTGCCAAACTTCTGCGTGATGCGCCTCGTCTTCAATTGCTCGAAAGTGCGACAGTGCCGAATGATGTCGGCGACGGAAGCCAGGGTGTCTTTTGCGATGAGGAAACTGTAAACATCCTCAGCAATTCCTTTTAGGATGTGCCCGACTTTGTCTTCCTCAGACATCCCAGAATCTACCATCCTACACAGTTTTATTACTGCCTCAATGTAGGTAGTGCAGGTTTCGCCTGGCACTTGCGCGCGTTGCAGTAGCGTCTGTTCTGCCCTTTTCTTTTTCGTCGCGAAGTCGCCGAATCGCTCTTTGATTTCAGAAACAAATCTTCCCTATGTCGTTAACGTTTCCTCGTGATTGTCGAACCACATCAACGCAGTATCCGTCAGAAAGAACACGACGTTCGAAAGCTGAGAAGCGCTGTTCCACTTGTTGGCGGCACTCACCCGGTGATAATGGATGAGCCATTCCTCGACGTCTTCGTCCGGTCTTCCGGCGAAGGGACGCGCATCTCTCAGTTGCTGAACGGAACTGGTCGGCGCAGCAGTTGTAATTGGCCGTTGTTCGTCTGCGTCGTAGGACATAATCAACTCCGGTGTATTCGGTGGGAGTCCAGCAAGGCGACGGCTCCGTCGAAGAACTTGTGGTTCAGCCTCCGTCTTCGGGTGTCGATTACCCAGCACCTTCCACCACAGCTGTTACGAAGAGTGAATAAATGGTTTTATGTTACAGGAGATGGACGATGATCGGAGCGTGATCGTAGCGCAGTCCGGCCTCGAGTCTTAGTTCTCTTCTTGTCTTCTCTCTTTCTGTACCTGCCTTTCGTATCCGCTACAATATATATATATATATATATATATATATATATATATATATGTATATACTGTACATGTGTGCACTATATACAACGCTTATACAGCTCTTGTGCACCGCAGCGCCCCTCGCGGACTTCATGCAAACCAGCGCTATGGACAACGAACGACAAGGGAGGGACAAGGCTCGGCCCTAAGGTGCTTCGCCCCTAAAACATGCAGGAGCAAACACTTGCATCAAGATGAGGCATGTGTATTAGAGCACTGCACGGGCCGGATTTTTCGGCCCGAGCCCGGCCCAGGCCCGCTTTACAAGGCCCGAGCCCAGCCCGGGCCCGTAATACAGAGCCCGAACCCGGCCCGGGCCCGGGCGTAAATGACTGAGACCAGCCCGGGCCCGGCCCGGGCCCGTGGTTCCAAGCCCGAGCCCGACCCGGGCCCGTGCTATTGAGCCCGGGCCCGGCCCGGGCCCTGGCGTTCATTACTAAGCTTAGCTATGGCCCGCGTGTGCATGACCAGGCCGGGCCTGTAAAAGAAAAAAAAAATATTTTTTTACTTACAGATTGTACCGTATCTTTCGGCCTCACGTTCTCGAGGTTTAATCAGCTGCAGTCTATAAGCAATAAAAGGCCGAAATCTTTGTTTCTCCTACGGGAACATCAGTAATCCGGCCCATTGCCTGTGCTGCTATTTTTCCGCTGGTGCCCATGAACTTACCTTGATTTTTACGATATGGTTCTATGATGTCATTTAGTATGCAAATATACAGGGTGTTTCATTTTAGCTGAACGAAATTTTTAAAAATTGCCTGTTGCAGATTGCACACTTATATAATAATCCTTGATCTAAACTACTCGATGAGGCGGTCATTACTTCCACGAGAAAACAGAACGCCTAATTGAAGAATTAACATAATTACACTAATTAACTTTTTCATTAATTATTTTATGGCGCATCTTTCAATTTACGAATTATAGCCGCTGAGTTCGCAGGCGTATCCACTTGGAACGAATTCTCAGGACTGAACCAGTTTCGAGATAATAATTTTCAAAGTGTCTGACGAAATCAATCAAATCAAATCAATTTATTCTCCAATTTAATGCTGGACGGTAATTTTGGACAAAAACTACATACGTAGCTTGACGTGACCCAAAACACCAGGCAAGGCAATAGTACGTCAGCAAACAGTGTGCGCACATGTACAATAATTCACATATATTTCCGTCACGGCGAGTTGAGAGAATCGTGAAAAGTTTTAACATAATGCATTTTAAACAACACTACAATAGCAATCGTCATCATCATCAGCCTATATCAAATATACAATAGCAATACTAGCTATACAAAACAACGCAACACCAGCTATACAACATAGCATGAGACTGAATTTTACATGATTAACATTTGCTAAGAAAACGAAACAGGATGTACATTATATACTCAGAGCCATACACGAAGGCAGAATAATAATCACATCAGATATTTTACAAGCTACCAACGTATGGGCTGAGTTCTTTCGTACTGAAATTATCGACATTTTTGTGTTTGTTCAAAGTGAATGGTAGGTTATGTATTAACGACTGATGCTTATAGTGTTCTGAAGTATGGAATTGACCATATCTCAGGATTTCTTGTGTTCGCATTAATGCGACGACGCTCTAAGGAGGGTAATTGTTTTATGTAGTTCCAAGCTAATTCTGACATGGATGGCCTAATGGATGGTCAAAAACGCTAATTAAGTTTCTAATTATTCATTTTACGGCACATCTTTCAATCTACGAATTATAGCTGCTGAGTTCGCAAGGCGTATCCACTTGGACTGAATTCTCAGGACTGAAACAGTTTCGAGATATTAATTTTCAAAGTGTCCGACGAAATGAATGGGCGTTCCAGTTAACTATTTGAGGAAAACGCTGTTTTATGCATTGAAGCACAAAAATAACTGGCCTTAGCGCTAAAATAATGCAACAGTATCGACACTGGTAATAGTGCAATCGCAAAAGCGGTAACATGGAAATGGTTTGAGGAGTGGTTCTTTGTATAATTTATTTTTCCTTACGCGGAAACAATGTTTGTTTTCGTGGAAAATAAAAATAGCGTAGCTTGCACTGCCGGCGCAATGCTAAAGAGACAGCGGAGCTGATAGGCACCTAGCTAGTCCTGGCTTTTGGGCTAGGCTAAGCACTACCAAGTCATCCCCAGCATTCCCCATAATTTATTTATAATTGATTGATCATCGATTAGCTATTGATTAGCTTTCGATTGTCTATCGCAAGATATTGGTCACGTATTTGGGCTAGGCTAAGCACTACCAAGTCACCCGCAGAAGTTTCCGGAATTTATTGGTTATTGATCGATTTTCGACTAACTATTGATTGGCTATCAATTGCCTCTCGCTGACTGACTAAGTTTAAGTAGTCCCCACCATTCTTAGCTAGACTTATCCACGCTCAGCTTCGCTAGTTCACAGGTGTATGTGCCATTGCGCTTGGACCCTTTCTACAATGCTACCAGGATCGGCACATTTTTTTTTTTTTGATTCAGCAGGCACATTGCGCCCGGCTGAAACAGCTCGGCTGTTAAAATGAGAACATCAGCTGTTTTACTATTTTCTTCGATAAGATATAGTCATCCGATAAGATGTAAAGTCAATAGAGCGGTGTGGATCAGAAAACGGGGATAACCGATATTCTAGTTTACATTAAGAAGAAAAAATGAAGCTGGGCAGGTCATGTAATACGTAGGATGGATAACCGATGGACCATTAAAGCTACAGAATGGATACGAAGAGAAGGGAAGCGCAGTCAGGACGGCAGAAAACTAGGTGGGGTGATGAAGTTAGAAAATTCGCAGGCGCAAATTGGAATCACCTATTGCAAGACAGGGTTAATTGGAGATCGCAGGGAGAGAGTGGGCATAAATATAGGCTGATGATGATGATGACAGTCATTTTGCACGTGTCACTTCAGCTTGGTACAGAATGCATTGAACCATGCAATGCATAACGGTCACGTGTGCTCGAAGGCCTACTTAGGTCCTTTATTGAGCGGGCCCGAGTCTGGCCCGGGCCCGTGGCTTCAAGCCCGAGTCCGGCCCGGGCCCGCAGCCTCAAGCCCGAGCCCGGCAAAAAAACGCTTCGGACGGCCCGGCCCGGCCCGCGGGCCGGGCCGGGCCCGGGCTTTCGGGCCGGCCCGGGCCCGTGCAGAGCTCTAATGTGTATGCTTCAGCAAAAATCCGGAGGACATTCAACACACCCTAATTGAATGTGAAGGGATCCACCTAGTTAGACCCGTAGGTAACCTACACCTTCCACAAGAGCTTGGCTTTAAAGTGGGCCGAAACATAAACGGCCAGCAGTCGAGGTAATCAAAAGACGTTTAGAGTATTGATAGAAAAAGAGCACGGAAGAGATTGATATGACCTGATCCGTTACAGGCATATCTAGCGGTATAAGAGAAGTTTTGAGAAAAATTAAAAAAAAATCAAGGGGATGTATGCAAAAGTGCGAGAATGAAACTATGTATAGCATACCTGACTAACTCAAGCTGGCTAAGTAACTATTTGTCACCTCCCCGTTTCAAAGGGGATGCCAATAAATCATCATCATCATCATCGAAGAGCGAGAGCGTTCGCACGCACCAGCGCGCTATGCATTTCAGAGGCCACTTACAGGTTTCGCGGCGGCGACGCTAGATGGCGCTGAGTGTTCTTAGGGAAGCGCGAACGAGGAGTCCCGCTGCGGCACACGCCTCATGCCTAACTTGTTTCGATGTCGGCAACACGTTGCATCGTGATTCAACGCGAACGCACTACGTCACCGTGAAATGGGTTCTGGGGCAATTTTTTCTAACTAAACTTACTCACAATTGCGAGTGCGTATGGCTTAGAGGCATTAAGGGCTAGCCATATTGGAGATGTCTAAACTATAGGTTGACACAGCGCTAGCTGTTTTTATCATGGTCAAGCTGTATCAAGCTACCTAGTATCCGACTTGTGCTTTCTTGCTATTTACTCTAGAGGATAAGCATTACAATGACCTGCCACCTGGTTTGTTTAGCTGCGAAGCGGATGCAGCACGAACGCAGCACTCTACAACTACCCGAATAATGCCCGGCGCTGTAGTTCCACCTAATATTTACACAAGAATACTTTCCGCCTTGATATAGTAGCACCGAAAAAAACGTTAAGTACCTATAAGTAAATTTCAAGATATGTTTTATTACGGCGGCAACAGGGACACAAGGCTCTTTTCTGTCATGTTCACTGGTGCAGGTAGTGTTTTCGGTAATGACTGTTGCAATTATCTTGTCTCCCAGGATATTTCATGTGTGTGCACTGAGGCCAACGTACAGTGACGTTTCCACTCAAACATTCACTGTTTGTTTTGGCGTGGACGTTGTTTCCGCAAGCCGCTTGTTAAGCACACACTGTGCGCAGTGGGTCACCCGCCGCGGTGGCTTAGTCAGCTAAGGCGTTGCGCTGCTGAGCACGAGATCGCGGGATCGAATCCCGGCCGCGCGGCCGCATTTCGATGGAGGCGAAATGCAAAAACGCCCGTGTGCTTGCGTTGTAGTGCACGTTAAAGAACCCCAGGTGGTCAAAATTAATCCGGAGCCCTCCACTACGGCGTGCTCATAATCAGAACTGGTTTGGCACGTAAACCCCAGAAAGAAGAAAGAAGCAGTGGTTCGTGCATGTCTCCTTTTGCACTTGTCATCTCCAGCCGCTTTCGCACTTTCATCTTTATGTCGTTTCTAAAATCAGTACACCTGTTGAGGTACCTCTACTTTCAAACCGCGTCACATAAGCGATAGAAATTCGGCCAACGGGTATGTGCAACTCGGTGCGTGCCGCACTTCGATGAACCTCCCTGAGGTTAACTTGGCTAATAAAATATCACCGTGAAAGGGTTCTGGGGCAATTTTTCTAACTAAACTTACTCACAATTGCGAGTGCGTATGGCTTAGAGGCATTAAGGGCTAGCCATATTGGAGATGTCTAAACTATAGGTTGACACAGCGCTAGCTGTTTTTATCATGGTCAAGCTGTATCAAGCTACCTAGTATCCGACTTGTGCTTCTTGCTATTTACTCTAGAGGATAAGCATTACAATGACCTGCCACTGGTTTGTTTAGCTGCGAAGCGGATGCAGCACGAACGCAGCACTCTACAACTACCCGAATAATGCCCGGCGCTGTAGTTCCACCTAATATTTACACAAGAATACTTTCCGCCTTGATATAGTAGCACCGAAAAAAACGTTAAGTACCTATAAGTAAATTTCAAGATATGTTTTATTACGGCGGCAACAGGGACACAAGGCTCTTTTCTGTCATGTTCACTGGTGCACGGGTAGTGTTTTCGGTAATGGGCAATAAATATATTCTTTCAACCTTTCCTTTTCCTGAGAACGTCTCCTCCTTGTTGGGCCTTGGCTTCATGCTACGTAAGAACGCACATGTAGTCCTAAGCCTGTTTTATTTCGGAGGTGCTAAATTCGGAGACTCACTGATCGATTTCACGACCTGAAGTGTCATATAGTTTTTGTGAGTGACACTTTACTGTTGCAATTATCTTGTCTCCCAGGATATTTCATGTGTGTGCACTGAGGCCAACGTACAGTGACGTTTCCACTCAAACATTCACTGTTTGTTTTTGGCGTGGACGTTGTTTCCGCAAGCCGCTTGTTAAGCACACCACTGTGCGCAGTGGGTCACCCGCCGCGGTGGCTTAGTCAGCTAAGGCGTTGCGCTGCTGAGCACGAGATCGCGGGATCGAATCCCGGCCGCGGCGGCCGCATTTCGATGGAGGCGAAATGCAAAAACGCCCGTGTGCTTGCGTTGTAGTGCACGTTAAAGAACCCCAGGTGGTCAAAATTAATCCGGAGCCCTCCACTACGGCGTGCCTCATAATCAGAACTGGTTTTGGCACGTAAAACCCCAGAAAGAAGAAAGAAGCAGTGGTTCGTGCATGTCTCCTTTTGCACTTGTCATCTCCAGCCGCTTTCGCACTTTCATCTTTATGTCGTTTCTAAAATCAGTACACCTGTTGAGGTACCTCTACTTTCAAACCGCGTCACATAAGCGATAGAAATTCGGCCAACGGGTATGTGCAACTCGGTGCGTGCCGCACTTCGATGAACCTCCCTGAGGTTAACTTGGCTAATAAAATATCTGCCGTTGAGTATTTGCTGCTCGGTGATGACAAAATTGATAAACATGATCCTTTCTTTTCTGTTGTGCCTTGACGTAGTACATAAGCCTCGTCAGTGTGCGCAGTAAAGTTGTTGGGAGTCAGCGCCCCTCTTTCCTGTCCGTTCTCTAAGTGCCTACGTCAGTCGTCGCGCTGCTAACTCAAGATAGAACACTCTCCCACTTTCGTGATCTTTTAAATTTTTCCGATGTTCTGGACTTTGCGGCCGCCTCGCTAGATGGCGCAGGGTGTGCCGTGAGATCGAGAGAGGAGCCCAGCTGCATGCACGTTTCTGCGTTGGCACTGCGGTGTGCCGCTTCAATCACTTCAATGCTAATCGCAGTGGACACTTGTCGTGAAATGGATTCTGCCGGATTTTTTTTACACTTGATCGTTCGAGTGAACGATTCTTAGTAGAGCCCAGCGGTTCTGCACATCAACAATGCGTGCTCTTCCATTAACGAGGCATAAAAAACAACTTCACTAGGCAGCTCCTTATCGCTTCGCTTCTGTCGCCATCTTCGTTATTGTTGACGCGGTTGTTTTCAGTCTTTTGAATTCCCGAGTAGCGCAAAATAACGTGATACTCTTAAGGTCTACGTCTAACGAATGGTCATTCATCAACAAGATGAAGCGTTGCGCAAACCACAGTTCACACAGAAATCCCCATGCGCAGAAACAAACACGAAGATTGCACTTGTGGCCTTCACATTCTGTCACGCCCGTCCTTTAGGCTCACGCCACGTAGAGGAACGAAGAATGGCAACAGGAAAGGAGGAAAATTTCTTCATAATCGCTGCCCTGGGAATTGATGATCGCGATGGCGTCATCCGACACATCGTGATTCAATAGCGGCGGCCTAGTAGCGCTGTATGAGCAGCGCTCTCACAAAGAAGAAAACAACAATCGATCGCTTTACGTTTGCCCAGGACCAGAAAGGGGAGGAAATGAGCAATAGCAACTGAAAACCCGTCACGTGCCGGGAGGCGCGCGTCATTCACCCTCGTAGACGTGTATCGTCTTCACTGAGCGCTTGAGAATTCAGCTCTCCTCGTCACGTGCAACATGGAAACGCGCGTCGAGCGTAGCGGGCGTAGCTGCTCGCAGAATACCTGCGGTACGCAAACAGCGATCAAGTAGCAGAACCACGAGCCACGCCAGCAACGTGGCGCGATCGAGGGTAGCATTATCTCCGGAGAGGCACGATCAGAAAATGCTGACGAAACTCACGTTCATGGGATGAGGCCTAGGTGAGTGCGAGAGAGAGAATTCAGCACGTCCTTCGATCGGCGTCAAGCGGTTGACCTTTCGATCCCGGCAGTAAAAAAAAAAAAAAAATAACACCCATTCGGAGTATCGTTTCCGAATGGCGGCGTGAATCGGCGTTTTCCTTTTGCGGATGAGTGGGCTGACCTCTGTCCCCGCGCGCTAGCGACTCCCCCGAGACGGTCGCTGCGCATTCGTGCTAAAAGCACCTGTTCAATAAGACGTCTAACGTTTATAGAGACGAGAGCAATGATACTTGACTTTTGATCGCATACCCACCCAAGGAAGAAGAGGTCGTGCGCACACTCCGTACGTGTCTTGTTTAGATACGCCTGTATTATCGAACATCGCGGTTCGTTTCCATGATGCCTTGGTCAAAAAATGTTGGCACAGACTACGTCACTTTGCTGACGTAGCCTCACAGAGATACCGTGCAGTAAACGTGCCTCGCAGCACGTTTACTGCACGGCATCTCTGTGACGACTGCAAACACCTCGCATTCATCCGGCCCCAATACCTACCGTTTACTGGAACAACTGCCGATCACATTGCTGGCCACTTCGTTGCGCAAGCACCCCGCGGATTTGTTGTTTCGGTGTTACGAGCAGGTTCCACTGCTTTATTCCCCGACTTTTCTCCGTCATCGTCGAGTCAGCCGAGCAGCACGGGCTCCCACGAGCAGCGGTTGTCAGCGCGGAAGTTCTTGTAACGCGTTACCTCAAGCCTTGCTGCCAACACGATGCCGATGCGTTGTTTCCTCGCAAGTGCCTCTCGGCGCTTCTGTCAAAGAGTACCTCACGAGCGCGCGAGACAGGGCGTCTGGGATGTTTCCGACACCCTTGTTGTTGTTCGTCCGGAAGGTCCTGGCCTTCCGGGAAGAAGCTGTACGGGCACGTCGGCGTCGTGCAACACGGGGACGCTGTGGGAAGTTGTTATGAAACGACGTCCCGCAGTCTACGCAGTGCTAGGAACAGGAGCAATAGAATTGCAGGGGGAAATACAGATGACTTCCTTTCCTCGGTCCTACGAGCAGCGTCGTGTGCAAACGCGACTAAGCAAAAGAACTTCGCCGTGGAAGAATAGCGCCAAGACGATGACACCAGAGACCAAAAGAAGGGCACAGGACCCGTGGCGAAATTCTTCTCCGGCTGTGTGCGTTTGTGTCATGTGCACTGTGTTTGCACAATGAAGTAGAACCAACTTGGCCAACTCACCATGTTGCTTCTGAGCAAAAGAATATCGCCGACGCGGTGGTACGTGCTCGTTTGGGTTTTGCGTTGCCTACGGTAAACCCATTAAAGTTGCCTATAACAACGCAAAAAAAGATCAGAAAAAACGTGTTTGCGTGTTTGAAATGGACTTTCGATTAGACGACTTAAGTTATTTTGTATACGCACTGGCTGCTCGAGCAGCCAGTGCATACACAATAGTTAGATAGAGATAGATAGAGATATAGATAGATAGATAGATAGATAGATAGATAGATAGATAGATAGATAGATAGATAGATAGATAGATAGATAGATAGATAGATAGATAGATAGATAGATAGATAGATAGATAGATGGATTTGAGTTGCTGAATCCGTTCAGGCGCCCATAAATTCGGTCAATTGAAAATTTCGTTTCCCAGCACTTCTTGCAACTTTACAATTATTAAAAGTTACAGTTGCAGAACGAATTCAGTTTTTGTTTCTCGTGAGTTTTGCCAAATTAACAGAATCTGGACTCGATTCGAGAAATCTATACAGAAACGACAGTTCTATAACAACATCAGCTATTTTTGTTTAGCATAATTGGGAGGCGCACCCATCCTGCCACATGAGAAATAACACTGATTTAAAACATCGTAAAAAATCAATAAAAGACATGAACCCGCTATAGTTGACGACACACTGACACGGAAAGGAAAAACCCAGCCATCTACCTTCTTAACTCATTTTCCTAAAAAATACTTATGAACTTCTCAACGCAAGTCCAATAAGAAGTGTATCGAGATTTAGTGACATCTTTGAAATATTACTATTTTCATCAGTGCCTTTGCTTTTGATGCACCAAGTGTGTGCGAAGCGCCTCAAAGGCTAATAATGCTAATCGGCCAAATAATCGTAGATGGTGAAAATTTACCCTTGTTGGTGGCTATTCGTTTGTTAACTCCGACGAAATAGAAAGTTCGACTACTCTGAATCGCTTCCGAAATTGTAGGCAAATATAAAACGCCAAGAAAAAAATAAAAAACGCAGCAATAATCAAAAACATCTCGTAAGTGTAAGTTCGGATTCAAACACTTCGTTCAATTATGGCTTTAGACGTCCCAAAGCTGTGCACTGGGCTATGATGGACGCTGTAAAGTTGAAAGCTCCGAATTATTGTTGACCACCTGGAGTTCGTTATCGTGCACCGAAATGTGACTACACGACCGTCTTCTGCATCCCCACCCCCCATAGAAATGCGGCCGGGAGTGGAACCTCATACCTCGTGCTCAGCAGCGCAACGCTATAGCCGCTCAGCCACTGCGATGGGTAATCACTTGATAAGTGATACATTTCATACAATGACTAGACAAGTTATGTTGAGACTTGCAACGTTGAGGATATTTAAAAAATAGAGAATGACGGTATTCACTTGAAAGAGGCACCATGTATGCGGACGGGTTCCTTAATGAGAGAGCTTCTCAACTGAATGAAAATTGGATGGTGGGTCGAACCCTGCGCCACCACCTTTCCGCCGCAGTCACCATGCCAACTGAGATAACTGAGGGGCTCGCAGATGGCCGGGCGAGAGTGAATTGTTCTCATCCAGAAGCTCCGCACTTTTGAAGAAACATAAAATTCTGAGTGGGTAACCATGTGCTGTAAGCTTATTGAAGGTCAAATATGGCACTTATCTGAACGAAAATCCATGGAACTTAACCAATGCGCATAAAAGAGGTTCGCTCTAATTTCTCGAGTAAAACCAGTGATGTAACTTGAAGTTATCATAGGATTCAGTGCATGTGATCCCAGCTAACGTTCTGCGTTGCCCTCGTAACGAAAAAATCAGACAATGCTCTTCTTATTTTTAAAACGGAATTGAATATACTATATAAATTATTAAGTATAAATTACCCGATGTTTATATCATGCCGTGTACTCACAAAGAAAAAATAAGCTTGCAAATTTCCGCAGAGCTCCATCGCAAACCAATGTTACCGGATTTCAAACAGTCTATAAATTAGCCTTCCCCCTGCATTCTCCGTAGCCTCCTGGTTTACCTCATTTGATAGAGCGAGTGCCCCGGAAAAGGCGATGGTTTCGGCATCAATCTCAAGACCAGTAGAAGCGTGCGGCTGAAAAAACACTTGTCCGGTTCTTGAGATCGAAGCCGAAACCAATGCTGTTCAGGGCACTCGCCCTATAGAATAAGATAAACCAGGAGTCAATAGCCAATCCAACGTAAAAGCTAATTAAGAGACAGTTTGAAGTCCGGGAACACAGGTTAGCGAGTGTACTGAGCAAATCCGCAACGCTAGTAATTTAATTTCCATCTCCACGCTACGTGTAAACATCAATGCTAGCTTTCCCTTTTGTAATTTATTCGCCATATTCAATCCAGTTTAAAAGACAGAACTGCATTGTCTTACTTGTTCATTACCAGGAGAACGCAGAATGTTAGCTGCGGTATTATACTTTCAATTGTGTGTTACCTTCATATAAAATTAATGTTTTACTCGAGAATTTACAGACTCGTAATCGTGTTCGTAATCATGTCAAAGATGTCCGAACTTTTGGTCTCTGCGAAATTGGTAATTTGATGATATTTGCATATTTCAACGCAATTAATTGTGAAAGCTAAGGTTTAGTGGCCTCGTGCAGGACCTATGTCGGCACTGCGAACGGATATAGTGATTACAACGATTTTCTAGCTAGAGCTGGATTTGCGCGACGAGCAGAATCTTGTAGTTGTTAACAAGGAGAATAAATGCCATGAACAGGCAACGGGGCAATCGGGAAATGGAGAGTCATGTATCGATTACACCTAAGCCTCAGAAACGGTTTACGACCCGCTTGACATAATGACGACAGATAAACAAGGAAAAGATAGCTTGAACAGTGATCATAACTGTCTAACCTTATACCTTGGTTGAGATTCCTACGCAAGACAGGAAACAACAGCGGCAGAATACTTTAAATTAAATTAAAAGCAAATAGCAGAGATCAGAAAATGCAACGAGAAGAAAATGGAGGTCGTTCCTACATCAGTCAAGGATTTCAAGAGCTGGTAGACGTCATGCCGCAGGAGATAAGACAAACACGGCTAAGTAATTGTTGGAGCGGGAACGGGAAACCACGGGACCTGCTGGAACACGGAAATAAAGCAAGCTATATAAGAGCGCAAGGAGGCGTCTAGGGACCATAGAGAAGAAAAAAAGCGGGGATTACACGAAGGATAGGTACTGCTTAGAAGAAACATGTAGCGAGAAAAGAAAAAGGTGGCAAGTGTACTAATGCCAGAAAAAAACTAAATTCACAAGTGAACATCAAAAAAGTACATGAAATTCGCAAAAGTGATAAAGGCGCACGAAATGATGCTGGAACCATGTAAGGGCGCTAAGAGCACTAACTAAAATTGGCAAGCGTTTATAACGGATATAAAGCACTCGCACACGGCAGCTGTCGGTCACTGCACGGTACTGCTTAACGTGATCGCTATGTACCGGATTGGCAGATTTGTTCGCAGTACATCCAGGGTAAGCGACATGAATTCTGGTTTATCCCTGGTCTGTGCTCTATCCTGAATCTACGACAGCGGCTCGGCACTTCGCTGTGGTACGGATGCGTATTTGGACAGTCGGACAACAGGTATCGAGACAACTGTTCTTCAAGTCCGGAAGAGGGTCAGTTACAAAAGGACAAATCGGACCCGCATTCCTCGCACACAGCAGATGGGGAAGACAGCACGGTGCTGCTTAACCTAATCGATATCCACCGGATTCGCAGTTTGTTGATTTTACACATTTTAGGCCTAGTTCTGTCCGCTGCTGCTGCTGCTGTGTCACAACTTCGTTAGCCGTTACTTTATTATGATGTCAAGGTTGACTGTCGTGTCATGAGCAGCTGTCTGGTAATGGGTCGTTTACGGCATGCACTGCGTGTGGGAGCGTTCACTCCCTGGGCAAGTACTCTGGAATCACTGTGTCTAGCTTCCTAAGTAAAGGTACTGCGTTGAAATATGCTAGGCTAAGAAAGTAGAGGTGGTTCGCAGACGCGTCTCGAAGGTCCTAACATTGACTAGCAGCTACAGGAGTTTAATGATAAAATTTCCGTATCACTTCCATTAGTGACAAAACTTGATGCTTTATCTGAATTGATAAAGAGAGTAAACGAAATTGAAGAATCTATTCAACACCCGTAAGACAAGGAACACCCTATTCTTGGAAAAATTGAGCAACACAGCAGCGACGTTACCGGATTAAGAGGAAGCTTTAGTTCGGGGGCTCCTATCTGAATGCATGGGAAAGGAGAAATCGCTTTCCTCAGCAACCACTGCACCCAACGTGATGAGGTTTATTGCATTTGAAAAAAGGGTTAAAATGGACCCTTGGAAGCGGATTTTTTTATTTAGGCCGTGGCAGTCATGGTCATGACTATGACTTTTACCGGCATCCTTTAGTGTTTGCTTCAAATAGTACCCACGTCCGAACCAATTTCAGTGGTTTTTGAGTGTTAATTCTTTTCACTGGGTCATTGTCATGACATACATAACACGCATGTCATGACATTTATTTATGTTCGTCATACACTCCTGTCATACTATGTCAATTTTGGTACCTGTCAAGTTAACTAAACGACCATGAGAGCACCAAGACGTAATCGGCTGTTTCATGACGTACATGGCATGGATGTCATGACATTCATGTCATGACATATCATTTATGTTCGTCATATACTCTTGTCATAGTATGTCAATTTTGGTAGATACCAAGCTAACGAAACGACCATGAGAGCACAAAGACGTATTCGGCTAGATAGATACTATCAAAGTAGCAAATGTTCGCCAAGAAATTGTTTCGCATTTAATACAGTACGTTTCAACCGCTAACACTCAAAAACCAATGGAATGGGTTCGGATGTGGTACTAAGTGAAGGAAAAAGCTAAAGGTTGATGGTCGAAGTTATAGTCATGAGCATGACTATGGCTTTCGCTTTAAGCTCTCTTAGGTGTAGCAAAGGGGACTCCTGAGGACTCATGACGTGAATGTCATGACATGCGTGTCATGTAGGTCATGAAAGAGCCGCCTTCACCTTGGTGCTCTCATGGTCGTTTCGTTAACTTGGTAGGCTCCCCACACACTGCTTCGCATAACATCGATTCCTACAGGGCGTGGGATCTGCCGGCTTTTATTTTGTAAATGCATGTAGCTTGAGAAATAAGGAACTGTTTTTTTGTCATCGTTAAATAAACGATTCATATGTGGGTAGCGATGTGGGCTTGTTGGTACATCTTGGCTAAAGGTGGTTTAGCGGAGAGAAACACGAGGATAAAAGAAGGCACATTGGACGCGTGCAATGTGCCTTCTCTTTTGTCCTCGTGTTTCTCTCTGCTAAACCATCAAGATTTCGATGTGCTTGCCATCAGTGAGACGTGGTTCCGTAATTGTTGTGACGTAGTACAGATTGAAGGTTAATGTTAAACAGTGTAGAAAAGTAACAGAATAGGTCACGTTGCTCTATATGCAAAATATAACGTTTCGTATTAGGTCTTTTCTCAATTAACCACTCTAAACTAAAAATGTCAGTCACGTTTCATCAGAACTGCTACTTTTTGCAGCGAAGCTGTTAGCGTCTCGTTGGTCGGCATTTTCCGTGTCCGCGTCCGTGGGCAAAAATGGGGGCCGATCCCGGAGGTTTGTGCAATACCGGGCCGAACCACGGCGGAGGTGAAGCAGGCTTCAAACACTCAGCAACAAGAAGCGAAAAGTGCATACATTCTTTGGAATCACGCATGCAGCATACAGTTAGTTACAGCATTAGTTTCCATAAAAAGAAAAATCACGAAACAAGCATCCGAACCACTTATTTGATTCATGAGGGCGTTCTATGCTATTTCTCTATGCCTGCGTCCATGGCGTAATGGTTTCTATGTCGCGCTTCTGTACTAGAGGTCCTGCGTTCGAATCCTGCCGTCGAACATTTTTATTACTGTTCATTTATTTGTTGTGCAATGCTTTCTTGCAAATGATGAGTTTAGAAAGTCACGACGCCGTTTGAAGGCCGAGGGACGAAGTTTAGGCAGATTCGCGTACTTCCCATAATTCCCACGCTCGCTGAAGCGCCCCAATTGCAGCTGGCTCCCGTAGGCACTCCCGTTGCAGCACTGGTACGGGTAGGCCACGCAGAGGCAACAAAGCCATTACCATTAGTCTAAAGTCACAAATAATTTAATGCATCCATCAGCAGGTGTAGTGGTCTTGCAAGAGCTTCGCTGGGCATCCACTTTCCCAGGGCTGGGATGGCGAGTAAATGATTTTTGGCGTAAATTACAGGCTGGATCAGATGACAAATTCTACTGCGATTTAAAATCTATATTTGATACCCTTTCGACTGAAATGCTGCCCACAATATTTCTTGGTTCGATGTTATTCAAATGTCTGCTTCATCCGCTAAATTTAATTACATGATCCTCTCATGTACTGTTTCTAACTTTACCACTGTAGCTACACATATTACACCTCTCAATGAAACGCTAATAGACCTGTTCTTGACGAACTTGGATAATAAGATACCTACGGCAGGTACAATGATAAGTGACGTAAGTGACCATTTATCACATTCTTGTTTCGTTAGAGGAGAGACCTCCCACTTGTTACGTGGCGAAAGGAGACAGTAGAGTTGTAAATGAAATGAATATCAGCTTTTTCCGATGGTAAGTGGCGTCAGTAAACAGGAGAGATATATGAGATGTCGACAACGTTACCCCTATGTACCACAGCTGCTTAAAGAAAACAATAAACCTTAAAGATCGTTACCCAGCGTGGTGACGTCCTGGCTATGGTGTCGCGCTGTTAAGCCCGATGACGCGGCTAGAATCCCGGCCGCTCACGCCGCATTTCGATGAGGATTTCGATTTTAACGAAATGCAAAAACGCCCGCGTGCCGCGCATTAGGTGCATCTTAAAGAACATAAGGTTGTCACATTTATTCGAAAGCCCTCCACTACGGCGTGCCTCATAATCATATCGTGGTTTTGGCGCGTAAAACCTTAGAATTCATTTTTTTATTATGGTTTTCTAGAACGACGATAAAAAGAAATTTTAAAAATGAAGTCGAGCTTGGATGAGTAATAATTTTTCGAAGAGAATTTAACTTCGTAACGCACTAGAGATGCAGATGTATTAAAAGCAGGCAATATCACAAGAAATAACTAAGAAATGAAACGGCCATTGCATATTCAACCAACAAATTTGCTAATATTCATTATGATTCACAAAAAAAAACATGCCACACAGCTGAGAATTTATTAGGCAGAACCGAAACACGTGTACGGAATGCAATACAATTAGGAGAACCGGAATTATTCTGGCAAACTCGTTACCGATGAGTTCAATGGTCATTTTTAAATTTCGGGACATCTTTATTAACAAGGGAGGGATGATTTCATAAAAGTATGTCAAGTATAATGAGTCACATTCTTTGTTCCTGTATCCTACATGCCCTACTGAAATGGAGAGCAGCATTAAATGCTTCAAATATAGCTCTTGTGGTTGCGATGGCATTAAACCTACCGCAATAAAAGCTGTCTCTGACCAAATTAGTGAGGCGTTGCGACTAATCTTATACTGCCTACTGCAATATTTCTCGACCAGATGCAAATAGCAAGAGTTTGTTTTGCATAACGACGGTGCTCTGATCTATATTGGTAATTATCGACCGATATTGAATCTGCCATTTCTTTCTAATCTTGTTGAGAAATGAATAACGGCCGAATAATTCGTCATTTACAGAAGTACTACAGTTCTTATAATAATACAGATTTCAAAAGAGAAACTCGGCCGAACTTGCACTACCACAGATCTGTGAAAAGCTAGCCAGCAGCATGGAAGAACACTTTTGCAGTTTAACAATTTCTTTTAGATTTAAGCAAAGCATTTTATTCTATCAAACATACTATATGTTTACACAACACATCACGCTACGGCATTCGAGGTACCGTGCTAAACCTTCTACAAAGTCATGTATCTAATCAGTCGCAATTTGTCGCGGTAAATAAAGTAGTGTCAGATAAAAAAAAGCAAATTACTTTGGTGTGCCATACAGGTCTATTTAGGTCCTATACTATTTATCTTATACATAAAGGAAATTCTTTGTATTCTTCGAGCTACTGACAAGGTAAATATACCTGGTAGCGAAGCTTCCATAGAAGCCCATACGTTCAAAACATGGTGGTTTATGGGCAGTTCAAAGGAGGTTTAAACTCCTTGGGCGGTTCATGGGGCTTAGTGCCACCTGTGTGAGGAAAGAACACTTCCGGCGGAAGAAAAAATAATGTGACGTCCTATCCGTTAAAAACAGAAGTGACGTCATTTTGTTCTCAAAGGCGCGAAATTTGTTTTCGGAGGCCTGCCATTGGAGCTGTATATTCAAATGCCCCGCCATTCGACTTGATGGGCGTTTCGAGCTTTCAGCGCGGAAAGCGATGCAGGAAAAGTTCAGCCGCACGGGTGTCGAAATCGCATTGCTAGACAGAACATACTTTCTTTGGAGGCCGACGAACGCTTTGGGCGTAGAACGCTCGTCCTTTCGTTGGACGCCAAACCCGTCGGCCAGCACTGTCCCACGAAAACAACTAAAGTAAACAATTATCTCGCGGTCGAAACTTACTGCTTTTCACTGAACAGGTTAAGAAATATTGAAAACTACCTGCGTCACGAAATTCAGGCAAACGTCGAGAAGCAAAGTAGCACAACATGCGAGGAAGGCGTACTGTAACAGGTGAACTTTACGAGCGCGCCTTTCTGCACACTTCAAGAGTGATAGCGGCGTCAAAACCCGCCGCCATCGGTGGGCGCTCTTACGGTGGGCACTAAAAGAAAAATGTATTTATTGATAATGATCAAGAAAAATAGAGTTCTCTTCTCGCCATGCGTATATAAAGTTGATTAGGAATTTTATTTTCGTTGAATGAATCTAACTGCGTCTCGACTTAATTATTAAACACTTCTTTTCTTTTCCAGTGTTTATTCCCTCCAAACACAGTCGCGCTTCAATCGCTGCTCTCATAACCACCCTAGCTGATGTCGGTGACAATTCGTTCTGAACCGCTTTTCGCTCGAAGCTTCGCAACCGATGTGGATCGACCTTGCTTCTGACATGGGCGTTTTCGCTGACGATACAAACGTATTTGTTGCTTCGTCAGAATTATCATCCCAAATTTTAACAAAAACACATGGCTTCAAAACTTATTTAAGTGGTTTGACGCTAATCGATTAGGTTTAAATGTATCCTAAAGAATACGTATTGTATTCTCACCAATTAACAAGGCCGCGAATGTTCCCCGAACATTATTGTTCATGTGACAGATTGTTGAGCACGTTGCTGAGCATAAATTTTTTGAGTAATGTTTCATGACCTCAGCTGAACCTCAGCTGAACATCCCACGTAAATCACCTTGTATAATGCACAGTTGATTAGGTTTTGGATCAAATATGCATTTTTGTCAATTCATCTAATACAGCAACTTCATTTTAGTCCAGTTTACTCCTGACTAAACTATTGTTTATTAGTGTGGGGCCTATCATCTACAGCTGCATCGCACAGCCTCTGTATTTGAGCGCCACAGACTATTATCGGTTCAAGCCTTATATAATCTGCGCTTATCAGAAGTAATATTTTCGCAATTAAGAGTAACCGTGAATCATTCTTTTTCGTATGCAAAGACGATATCACGTTACAAATTTACACACTTCATTCGAAAAGCTGGGAATTGCTTTATTTTTTATTTCATTTATTTAATATTAAGTTTCTTAATGCCCTGTTACAATAATTGACATGACGGTAGCAGTATGGAGGTTTTGACAGTATCACAGAATTAAGATGCATGCACACAACAATGAATTCACGTAATACAGCGGATCAAATGCATAAGTTCAGTAGTACCAGATGAAAAAAAAAACACAAGATGTTACAGTAATAGCAAGAAGCTTAGCAAAAAAGCTCACTAATAAAGCATGAAATACCAAAAAAACAGTGATTTGGCCTCTCTGAACGATAGATTACTTAAGTCAATATCCGATTTACTGCAGAAGTTGACGTCGGTTGCTAAAATGCAGCTTAGAAATTGAAGGCCGTAATTATTCCTTACGCACCGCACTGCTTACCACCGCATTGCTTACCGTATGACACGGCGCGGCGTGTCAGCGTGGAGTTTTCCAGCTGACCTCGCACGCGAGAGAGTGGCGCTCAAACTTCTCAGGAATAATAGTTTAGATTGCTATATGGATTCGTGCACACACGAAAGGCCTAAACAAGGAGTTTAAAATTATGCCGATTTGTAAAATATTTTACCGTTGTTTGCTTCAGTGTGTGGGAATCTTGTTCATGATTTTTAAAAAAGCTATTCGCATGGTCTGATTCTTCAAAGAAAGCACCTCGATGCACCCTGAAGACATGAGAACTTTCGCTTCATTTTTCGCTACGCTTGGCTCGTGACATTATCTGCTGCCATTACTGAACACGGACGATTGATTTTCGCGACTGCGTGCGATCTTTGTCAAATAAACTCACGTGCACAGAGGCTTGTGCCGACTTGTGTAACACGTGCGAGATTCAACAACATTTTCCATTTGTTAAGCTCATAATTAGACTATTATTGTAATCATCGTAAATTTGCAATATTGCAGCCGAGCAATTTCTGCCATGAACACAATCTCCTCGACAACATTTATATGCGCAACCATAAAGGTATGTTGGGCTGCTGAGCACGAGGTCAGGGGATCGAATCCCGGCTATGGCGGCCGCATTTCGATGGGGGCGAAATGCGAAAACACCCGTGTACTTAGATTTAGGTGCACGTTAAAGAACCCCAGGTGGTTAAAATTTCTGGAGTCCACCACTACGGCGTGCCTCATAATCAGATCGTGGTTTTGGCACGTAAAACCCCATAATTTAATAATTTTTAACCATAAGGGTACTAGGAAAATTCGCACTTACTGAATAAAATTATGGGACACCGACGTCCGGGAAAAAGATTAGCACAAGTTAACGACGACCGGAGTGGCAAAACTACACTGCGCAGCGCTGCTAGTCAGGAGCAACAAGATAGCGAAAGTATGGGGCCTTTCTTACACATGCAGTAGGCGGCAGGCTTGCTTCTGCTGTCCGGAAGTGATAAAAACCTATCTGAACCATAATAGGCAAGCAGACTACAGTATAAGAGCAGAGTCGCGAAACAAAGATTCCGGGGTTTTACGTGCTCAAAACACGATATGATTATGAGGCACGCCGTAATTAATTTTCACCACCTGGCGTTCTTTAATGTGCACCATGAGCGTTCTTGCACTTCGCCCCCACCGAAATGCGGCCACCGGGGTCGGGATCGGCCGACATTAGACAAATTGAAAGGAAGAAGAAAAAGGAAATTGAGCATCGTGTAGCCTAGCCGATTGCCCTTGCCGGTTCGACTACACTATACGCCGCAATGACCAAAGCCTTTGAAGAGAATATTGTGATCACTGGCCCAGCAGCAGAAAAATGTACGTCGCGTGACCAAGTGCAATTTGTCGTGTGCGGTGTGTCAGGGTGTTTCGCTGCATTGGGCCTGCTCGAAAGGCATTGCAGCGACGAAGAAAGTATCCGCGTAAAAGCAATGAAAGGTCTCGGTGCTGGTGACAAGGATTGCAGAGCATACTTCATGTACGACTGCTTCGAAGTGAACGTCACGGAAAGCGCTCCCGCCCTGTCTCACTCATAGCATAATCCGCATTGCATGCTGTCGGTGCCGACGAAGACGCTGTACAGGCCGGGTTGGCCGGTTTGCTAGATACTAAGCCTCTTAGATATTACGAAAACCGTGCGCTACTTGTTCGTGGTGAGTCAAAGGCGACCTGCGTCGGCAGTATCGTTTTCCGCAGCTTAACGCTTACATTTGGTCAAGTGCCTGTTCTGTTGAATCGTATATTCTTAGAAGTGAGTCTTACGTCTGACGCGCGTTCATAATCACAGGCTGCGTGTAGTTTCCTTTCCTGCGCTGACTTGAATTTCGGCCTTCAACAAAATGCAGGCCGTCCTGATGTTCAGTAATGAGTGTTTAGACTACCAACTTTCACCTTGAACCTAAGCCCTAACTTGATTCTACTACTAATGTAAACATCTCTGGCGTCCTTTTCTCTTGTTTTTTGCTGGTGCTCAGTGTACTAAGTGGTCACAGCGTTTGATGAACTTAGGACATAACTACTGCAAATACTTAACTCGGATTTTATCTCTATAGCCAACAGCTTCAGTCTCGATAGCATGGAGAAATTAGCCAAAAGTGACGCCCTGTGATGCGTGGCGTGCCGTCACCGACAGCCGGAAAACTCTCTATTCATACGACATTAAATTTGCCACGAGGTGCAGCGCATGGGTTTTCATCTGCCACACTTCTATATAAAATATATTACGGTAGCCTGCAAATAGCAATGTATTGCGAATTCTGAACAGTATTTATTTATTTATTTATTTATTTATTTATTTATTTATTTATTTATTTATTTATTTATTTATTTATTTATTTATTTATTTATTTATTTATTTATTTATTTATTTATTTATTTATTTATTACGTACCTGCATCGCCCACACTGGCATTACAGCAGGGGGGTACATAACAAAAAAAAAAAAAAAAGCACACACCAATAACATCACAGACGTAAGAACGGTAAGAATCGTCATTGTTTTCGATGCTAACAATACCAGGTGAAAGAGCATTCCATTCACTTATGGACCGTACAAAAAGAATACTGAATGTTGCACACCTGAAAACAACCTCACGGGCTTTCAATGTATTGTCGTGTCTCTTCGAGATGTAATAAAACTTTGAAGCAAGGCTCTGGACGAGGACTGGCAGCACAGTTTAAATAAAAGCACGTTTAGAAGAACAGTTCATTTTATAAGTACAGAGTTTACCCACTAAAAGAATTAATGCGTGTTCGACACGCTCCTCCATCGTCTACGCTTAGACGTAGCCTCCACTCCTCATTTCTTGTGTCGCATCAAAATACGAATGTTCCCACATTGGAGTTACTGTGACAACTCCAACGCTTCATGCAAGGGAATTATACGATACGTTCCACTCAGCGAGACACAAGACCTACTGAACCGCAAGACAGTCAGCCCACGCAACTCCCTAGCACAGGCAGCAAAGCGGATAAAGGAAACAAACACGGTAATCATAGCCTTCGACGGATTTCGAGTCCCAAACTACGTGAGATATGACAATGCCCTACTCAAATGCACGTTATACCGCAAGCAAGTAGATATGTGCTACGTCTGCGGCAGGCTGGGACACCGCGCCGTTGTATACCCATCGCCAGATGAAACCATCTGCAGGGGTTGCGGCGTACCCAACCCCACAGATACGCATCATTGCACTCCCAAATGTTCACTATGTGGAGAGGGACACCTCACAGCCAGCAGAGAATGTATGCATCGTTTCCAACTACCATACGTCGTCAGACGACGTAGAATTGAAGAGGATAAGACATCGGTCAGGACTGAAGTAAACCATCCGAATTCATTTAAGTTATACGAACAAGAATTACCCCAACTTACTCCGATACAAATTGAAATGGAAGCAACAGTTCGAGAAAGGTCAAGGTCAAGGAACAGAACTAAGGAATCAAGGAAGACCTCCCGGAGTCACTCCAGAGGCCCAAGCAAGGGCAGGTCTGGATCAAGAGCCCAGTTAAACCATCAGACGCAGGCCAACGGTAACCTGGACGAAGCAGAAACGAGCAAGGACGGGAACGCTCAAGTCACCCGGGCCCAAAGGCTGCAGCAAGACCAACAAAAAGGGGTAGGTTCGGTTTCACGACCAGAGCATAAAGACAATTTAGTCATAATCCGAATGTTAGAACACGATAACCTAGAATTGCGAAAACTAGTAATCAGCTTGATGGAGGAAATCAAACAACTTAGAGATACACTTGCAACGGCAGACAAAAGCAACGCTGTGGAGACCGAGGCAATGAATGTACCAATAGCTGGCCAAGTTTCCAACCCAGCTAAGAGAAAAGTGATTTCCGCTACACAAAGCACTAAATCATGTAAAGCCAAGACGGAAACCAGGGAAATCCTTGACAATCTCGCAGAAAGCATGAACGCCCTCAAGGAGGGACAGAATAAGTTAGCTGAGCAAATTGGACACATCCGGGACACAGTTCAGGGACTAGCCCGTAGAGTCAACACACTAGAAACAACTGAAATCAGAGCATGCCAAAATAATGCATGCCAACAGCAAGCAGGCCAACAGCATGGCCCTGCACACTGAGGCTTTTCGAATTTGGCAATGCAACTGTAGGGGCTACGCTCGCAAAAAGGCTCCCCTTCAGCAATATATTCGAGCAAGGCAAGATAAACAGCAAATTATTCTCCTTCAGGAGACCAACATGGTCAACCCGACGCTCACCGGATACAACGCAGCAGCAGAATCCCGCGGACGTAAAGGGACGACGACATTAATCAGCAACCAGCTGGCTCATATACAGCCTGACCTAAACCTATCCAGGAGCAATCTAGAATACATCATGACAGAAATAAGCCGCAACAAAACGAACACGAAGAGTCTGTTCATTCTGAACATTTACAGCAACCCTAAAGATTACTCACAGAAATTTAAACAACTCTTCAAACGAGCATACAGCAAGGCTGGTGAAAACCCACTGGTAATAGCTGGCGACTTCAACGCCCCCTGTAGCATATGGGAGTACAAATATGACACAGCTAAGGGCAAGGACCTATGGCACAGTGCCACTGAACTTGATCTTACTCTAGCTACAGACCCAACCTATCCTACCAGGACAGGCACCTCCACTTGTAGAGACACTACACCGGACTTGACCTTCGTCAGAAACACCCCTAACTACTGCTAGAGAAATCTCCTTGAGGACTTAGAAAGCGATCACTACATCAATGAGATAACATTCTCGGTGGCACTGCGAAAGGCCAAGGTCCACACATATGTAGATTGGGTAAAATTTAGGGAAAATAGAGCGGACAAGCTTAAAAGTCAGCCCACACCAACGTTAGGTCAATGAATGGAACGAATCAAGGAAGATATTAAAGCAGCTACATCCGAGATAGAAACAGACCTACCAATAAATAGCATGGATAGCCACTTAGCACATATGCTCGAGGTCAAATAATCGCTCAAGACCAGATGGAAAGGACAAAGACTAAATCGCAGGCTGAGGAAGCGGATCTCGGAACTAAACAAACAGAAGATTACGGTGCCCAAACTGTCAAGAAAACAATGGGATGAGGTATGCAACACTATAGACGGGCAAATGAGAGGAAATGGTACATGGAATCTACTGAAGCACCTCTTAGACAATGGCAACAACAAATCTAACCAACTCCATGTTCTAGACAAAGTCATACATGAGGCACTACAAAACATCGCGGAAAAGGACCTTCTCCACAAACTGGTGAACAAATACTTATCGTTCGCTAACACTGGCAACAACAACAAATATCCCGGCTACATCGTAACAAAAAATGCAATACTAGACCAAGAGTTCGAGGTCGAAGAGGTGCGAACCGCACTACAAGAGCTCAACAGCAAATCAGCATCGGGCCAGGATGGCATTACCAATAAGATCATCAAGAATCTAGAACCGGACTCAATCAAGTTCCTTACTGAGGAAATCAACACAGTCTGGAGACAGGGCATCCTTTCCCCCACATGGAAAACGGCCCTAACAGTCTTAATACCAAAACCCGGCAAAATTCCCAGCACAGATAACCTAATACCAATCTCGCTCACATCATGGGTCGGCAAAGCTGCAGAGCATGTTATCCTTAATCGCTTCACCAAATACCTAGAAGACAATGAAATTTACCCACATTCAATGATCGGCTTCAGAGCGGGGCTATCCACACAAGACGCAATGAAACTCATCAAACATCAGATCATCGACAACGACTCCAGAGACCTAAAAGCCATCCTAGGTCTCTACCTCGAAAAAGCATTCGATAACTTATCACATGAGTTTATACTACAGACTATCTCGGAACTCAATCTCGGCAACCTGCTCAGGTTAATGCGCGCCTTCGCTTTATGCCACTTCACATACGTAGCGGCAATGCACAAATGGAAAGCCTTGGAGAAAGAAAAGCTAAATGTCCAGCTCAGGAATATAGCCAAACACGCGCTAGGTATCCCTAACTGCACAAGCACGGAACGCCTAATGCAACTTGGTGTACATATGCATGGAATCCCTCTAGGGATTCCATGCATATGTCAGCTCTTTCTTAACCAACAGAACAGCAACGCTCAAGATAGGAGAGCTGACGTCGCAAATGCTCACCCTAGGTAACAAGGGCACACCACAAGGAGCGGTCATTTCGCCTACCCTTTCCTTCCTAGCCCTGTTAGGACTATGCAGAAACCTCAGCGCTATGCAAGGCATCAAGTACACAATGTACGCAGATGATATCACAATATGGTGCACCGGTGGTAGCGACGGCTTTATTGAAACGCCTTTACAGGATACCATCAATGCAATTGAAGAATATCTGGAACCTTCAGGCCTGAGATGCTCCCCAGCAAAATCAGAACTACTCCTATACACCCCAACTAGGAGCGGACCCAAGCCACAAGGATGGTTCTACGCTAAGGACCGTAATATCAATATTCACACTGGAAATGGCAGCACAATTCCGATAGTGGAATCAGTCAGAGTTGTTGGCATGGTAATCGAAGCAAACGGAGCCAACACTAAGGTGATGAACAGGCTAATCAACAAGACAGACAACGCTATGAGACTGATCAAAAGAGTGACCAACAGACAACAGGGTCTCAAAGAAGACAACCAGCTCAGGTTAATGCACGCCTTCGCTTATGCCACTTCACATACGTAGCGGCAATGCACAAATGGAAAGCCTTGGAGTAAAAAAAGCTATATGTCCAGCTCAGGAATATAGCCAAACAAGCGCTAGGTATCCCTAACTGCACAAGCACGGAACGCCTAATGCAACTTGGCGTACATAACACACTAGAGGAGATTACAGAAGCACAAGAACGAACTCAAATCGTGAGACTATCAAACACCAAGTCGTGTCGAGCCTTACTCCGAGAACTAGACTGACGCAGCAATCAATGATCAACTCTCCGTATTCACACATACCACTGGACATTCGCAAACAATATGAAGTCAGACCATTGCCCCGCAACATGAACCCTGAACACAATATAGAGAGAAGACTAGCCAGAGGAGCCTGCCTACTCCGGACCATTCGCAAATAAAAGCAAAGAGTTTGCTTCGTAGACGCCGCGCGACATGTGGACAGAAAAGCTTTCACTGTTGCGCTGGTAGACAACAAAGGCAAAACCATAAACTTAGCCACGGTCAACACTGACAAACCAGAAGTCGCGGAGCAAGTAGCGATCACTCTAGCACTAACTGATAGAAGTAGACCATACATTTATAGCGATTCACGAAGTGCAGTCCGAGCTTTTCAGAAAGGTACAATATCACAAGAGGCATTACACATCATCAAAAAGAGCAAGATCTATTACCACTCCTTATGCTGGTTCGCAGCACACCTAGACAATACAGAGAAGACCCCCCCCCCCCCCCCGAATCTCAACGAGATGCCTCATAAGAGCGCGCGATTACTGACCCTCCGCGACGCCACCTTCGAGGGTACAAACCATCTGCAAGAGAACAGGGATGCCCCCTCTACATACAACGAGCTCACAAACCATTTCTATCTCAGCCGAAGAGAATTTAGCACTCCACACCCCACATTAAAAAGCCACAGGCACTTACTTTAAGACTGCTACAAACAAACACTTATCCCACACCAAGAAGACTACATTTCTACATGGCCGACAAATATTGCAAACTGCTGTGCACCACTTGACTTAGAACACATGCTCTGGTCGTGCAACCGAACCAACGAAAATTTAGTCAAGGATCGGGACAGGCTAAAGGCAGCGATTCGCAGCCCGGACCTGACCGAACAACTATGGGCCGTCCAGCAAGCCCACGACGCGGCCAAAAGGCTCTGCCTGCCGGTCCCAACGTGGGAGCAGCCCACCTTGTGAGGCAACTAACAACTTGCAGGACCTAATAAATGTTTTCCATCCTTCCTTCCAACGCTTCAGTTGAGCATTATATCATACGATGTCCTTGATATGACCAACAGTGAGATCGCCTGTGTGACCATCTGCGTGACCATTTGAACATCCTTCTTTTGACTGACGTTCTGCCACAGTTCCATCACAAACGACATAGAATAATAATGTAAAATACAAATAACCGTTGGAACGTGCTTACGCATAGTCACACAAAGTTTAATGTAGCGAATTGTACCTCACAATACACATACTTAATTCGCATAGCAAGTAATCTCAGACATGTTGTTAACGCTCTAAAAGCGTTAACAATATTTCTCGAAGAGAGCGGCATTGTTGGCCGTTATTAACGCTTATAATGTTCCTTTTATTGAAATGTCGCTGTAAATATGTATGTGTTTGTGGATTATGTTATGTTGATTATTCTGTTCTGACTATATGTGAATATGCATTTACATGATGTGTGCACCACCCGCTGATTAGACACTGTATGGTAAGGTGCCGTTATTATTTGTATTCTTGAGACCTTGTTCTGCAGTGCCGTGGAGTGATTGAACTTCATTGTATGTACCGCGGTTTTTTGTTTGTTTTTTTGTTTACGTAGTCTTGTAGCTGTGCAAACGTTGCTTTATGAGAAGGTTATTTGGCATGTACCGTAAAAACTGGACTATAGGTCGAACCGGAATATAGATCGACCCCCCAACTAACCAATTCTAATAATGAAAAAAAAAATCTTTTTCAATGGCAAGAGCACCGAAAGACACCCTTACCTTTAAAAAAATGCGACTCAGCCGGTTGCACAATGGTGACAGTATTTATTTAAATGCTGCTCCGTGCCGTGATGATAAGGTGCTGACAAACACGCGGGTCGATGGTCGCACGATACGAAGCCCACGGCAACCTGGCGGGTTGCCGTGGGCTTCCGCGTACTGAATCGCCTTTTTCTTAAAGGCGACGGTGAATTGCAGTCGGCTTCCGCTCATTTCGAAACAAAATGTGAAAAAGGAGCCTGAATGCGATGGCGAAGGCAGCTGCTTACTTCATCTGCCAATTGTTGCAAGACTTCCGTAGTTTTTCCGCCAATGTCCGGTATATAAGACGAGGGTCGACTTTTCGCAATGGTTTTATTGCGATAGCAATTATATGGACACTTCAACCGGATTTCTGCCGTCGCCGTCGCCGTCGTCGTCGCCGTGAGGTTCCCTATAGATAAAATCTTCGCCGCGCGCCGTATGCCCGAGCGGAAGCGTGCGGGGACGCGCACTATCACGGAGAGCGAACGCACTCAATCACCCACGTGCAAGCGAGGAAGCGGGAAGCCAGCGCCGGAGGGATCCCGGGGGGGGGGGGGGGGGCGCACTTCTACTCTGCCAACAACCGCGCTCGTCGCTCGCTCGCCCGCGCCGTCTCTTATCTCCACACGGCTCTGACCTTTATGTGCCGTGCATTCGCCGCTCAGTTTCCGTTGAAGCGATAGACCGCACGTACCTTCGCCCGCTGCGGCGTATATACGCTCGCTGCCAGCGATTTGACAGTCGTTGTCTGCAGTCATTCAGTGTGATCTATTCCTGTTTGTTTGTGCGCGCTCACACCACGCTTGTTGATTCAGTTAGTAATAGTAGGGCCACATTTTCCAACACACGCTACACATTCAATGCTGCCCGGATCGGCAGTGCAGCACTACAGGTGTGTCCCTTCGCACGCGCTGCCCACGGGAAGGGCTTCTCATCAACACCACGGTTTCACACGCGCCTTCTCGTGGTCATCGAGTCTCTCTTCATGTCGGTCTACTACGCCGCAGCACACCTGCTTACTTAATCAGCTCATGTTTACTACAATTCATATTGCTACCAAAGCCGCTCACCTTACTTCGTATGACATTGCTGTGTCGCTGTCGCATTCATTGCTTCGCCCTTAGGGCGAAACTGTGACATTTTTTGAAAAAAAGTTCGACCTATATTCCGGTTTTTACGGTATTCTTGTATGTTGAACCCTGTATGTTGTAAGTTAGACCCATTCAAGAGCTAAGGAGTAGCCGGCGCCTTACTTGCGCGTCAACATCTCCTCATATCATATCAATAAAAAAATCTCAGTTAAGCTTACAGCGCAGTGACTTGCAGTTGTGTTCTCTACAATGTGCTTCTGTTTTAACGGGTCGTGTTATGCTTATACATACATGCATACACGAAGAGACTTGTGCGAAACCTTTCACTCTAGTCTGAAGGGTGACCGTCCTCTAGGTACAGACTTTGCTTTCGGTGCTGATGCCCGCAGAGGCATTCCTGTACGCTGGTGTTCTTGTGGGCGTATCGTGCTTTTTTGATATGTTCTTCTTGCTTTTTCTTTTTCAAGGCGAAAGCCTTATATGTCTTATGGTGACGTCTTCGTTGCATGGTCGGCGACGAGAGCTCTGTTGCAGTTTTTAAAGACTGCAGAATTGGACAAGTGGCTGTAACCTGATGTTTACAGTGCTACAAGTGCTACTGTGCTGTGCAGTGATTGCATGCGGTGACCGACTGTGACTGCGTACCCGTGCTCCTCTTCTTTCACTATATCTACTTTCCTATCACTTTGCTTCCCCCTCCCCTCTCTCCCTAGCGTAGGGTAGCAAACCAGACCTTGCCCTCTGGTTGACCTCCCTGCATTTCCCCTTTCTTCTCTCTCTCTCTCCGTTTCAAGGCCGTTTCAAGGCCGTTTCGAAACCGCCTCGTCGACACGAAATGGTCCTCTTAACATAAGAGGCGATAATGCGCACAAAACCATGGTTAAGGGTGGAAGAATGATTAAGCAGCGCGGTTTTCTTTCTGCACCGCGGAAACAAAACCAATGAAAAACTCTTAATAAGAGCACAAATGTATTCACGGGATGATGGGGCAGATATTGTGGAAACCGATGGCAATCTCTGCATCTCTACGTGAATTTGACTTCAGTACCATCGTGCTTCAAATTCACAGATGCAGTGTGTTTTTAAATTGCGTAGTTCAATGGTTAATTAGGGGGCGTGTGAGAATATTAGAACTTGTGAACACGAAACAAATAGTCATTGCTATTCGATTGGTTTGAATTTGAGAATTCACTATACAACACTGTCGAATATTTGTGTTCGCTCAAATACTCTAAGGAATAACAACAGTTTCATAGTATACAAGGAGAAGCAGCGATGTACATGTAAGTGGATACTTTTCCGAATAATTCTGCTACAGAAGAACCGCGGTTATTATGCAGACGCACTAGTTTCCGAGCAATCGCATGGAATACATCACATCCGTACAATAGTTTCGAGACCTTAAATAAGAATGCCTAGCCTTAGGCAGCGTACAGATTTGTTGTCTCGGTTTATACAAAGAAATTCATTTTCCCTTTACTAATTTCCCCACGTTTCGGTTCCTTTAAAGTGGCGTGCGGCGCTCTAGTATTATTCACTTTGCTCCTTCAACAAACACTGCATTCTGCGCGGACCTGGTGGCGTGCTGCTGCTTGCTTTATTGCTGACTTGGTGATGGTCCACCAGCCACAGTTACCTTTCAGTTTTTTTTTTTTGTTTTTCATTTACAAACTTCTCAGTTGACCAAACGTTGACTTGTTAACGGCATTACATTTATCGAAATAAGCCTTTTTTGCCAAACGAATTCCATGCAACATTTGTGTTTCATTTTGTTTCGAAATTAAAATATTTCGGATTGGATTCAATGTTCGAAGGTCGTTTATATTCAATGTTCGCATTCGACTTGGTTTAAAGAATTCACTATCTGTACCCACCTACAATTAGCGAATCTATGTCAATTATTTAGCTCGGCATTTCGATTTTTCGCAGAACTGATGTCTTGCTTTTTGAGCAAGCCAACTAAACTTGTGCGGTGCTCAATTTTCCGAAATCAGTTTGAAATCATAAAACGCACACAGTGCATTCAAATACACGCTCTTGTCCATTTCGGCACAGCCTACAATGACAATGAAAAGTGCATTTACGACATCCTTTTCTTAGAATCATTTTCAACTTGATCAATAACAATTCATTAGTTACGACGTTATATAAAAAAGTCGCAGTTTCGCCCGAAAGGCGAAGCATCTATTGCGATAGCAAATTAGCAGAGAGCTATTCGGAGTAGGGATAGTAGTTTTATCGGCTGCATAAACTTGGACACATTCGCTTACTCACTGAATTAACAAGCGTGGTGTCAGCGCGCACAAGCAAACATGAATAGATCACACTGAATGACCGCAGACGACTGTCAAAACGCTGGCAGCAAGCGCAGCCGCCGCAGCGGGCGAGCGATCGCGCGGTGTCAGCTTCAACGGAAACTGAGTGGCGAATGCACAGCGCATACGAAGGTCAGATCCGTGTGGAGATAAGAGACGATGCGGGCGACTGCCACCGCCGGGCAAAGTGCAGATGAGTTGTGCAGAGGAGAAGTTATTGACAGAGGAGAAGCTGCCCCCCGCCTCCCTCCTTCCCGCGCTGCCTTCCCGCTTTCTTGCTTTCGCGTGGGAGATTGAGTGGCAAGTTCCCCTTACGCCTGGTTGCAAGATAAGCCTTTGGTGCCGGAGCACAGCGTCACCCCGCCTCCCTCCCTCCCATACCCACACGCCCTTTCGCGCGACGGTCGCGTTTGCTTTCCGCCGTGCGTTCGCTCTCCGTGATAGCGCGCGGGAGAGTTCACCCTCCGTGGTAGAGCGCGTCCCCCGCGCGCTTTCGCTCGCGCATACGGCGCGCGGCGACGATTTTATCGCCCTTGGAATCTATACGGAACCTCACGGCGACGGCGACGATGACGGCGACGGTGACGCCGACGGCAGAAATCCGGTTGAAGTGTCCATATAATTGTATAAAACTTCTTCAGTGCCGCGCGAATGATATTTCTAGTACTGGGAAGTGTTGACGGTCTCTTGATCACGCTAATAAGCTGACCGCACACGATCGTTGACAAGAAATAAAAATAGCGGTGGCAAGCCGATGAGTGAGACTTAGAAAGCTCTGGCTGGATACCTTGCAATGAATGTCGGGAGTGTTATTCGAGAAGAAGAGCAATAGAGGAATGCGTTTTTTATAACGAACAAACTGGCCTGAAATCTTGTCGGAACCACATTGTGCTTCTGTGACCCTTGAATTTTATGTAAGCAGAAGTGATCAAATGAACGGTTGCAGGTCCTTGCTGTCCCGGGAGGCTACCAAACAAACAGTGTTTAAACCAAAGAGACCTCAGCATGATAAACATTTACTGCACGTATGTGTACCCTTTGTTAAAACCTTAAGGCACAAGCGTCATTCAATCAGCGGGGAATTATTTTGAACTGGCGTTTCAGTGTGTCCTCGGAGGGGCAACCTACAACAAAGCCCGGTGCTGACATTTTCATTTGATAATGAAACTGAAGCCCATAGGCTAGTGTCTCCTCATTGAGCCTACTTCTGTACTGTAAACACGAGCTCGTATAATGGGATCACTCATCAAAACCTACATTCCTTGAGGTAAAAGCCAGTGGTTGTATTCACGCACACCTAGAATGCGGCGGAAAAACGGAACCGACTGATTGCGATGGGAAACAATATGACGTAGGTCAATACCTACCCCACAATACCGAGGAGCAACATCAATCTAGAAGGCTGCAAATTGAGTTTTCCGTTTCATTGCATTCTTGTACACGTATCATGAGAGCTACTGGAAGCCAGTCATTTCACATTATCATGAATGACATTACTCTTCCTCCCTTGTCTCGGAGAGCACCTTCTGCCGCCTTCATATAACGGTTACCGAGGGACATATTTTGCTTTTATAAGGAACCGTGTCTACCGTTGTTGAATTTCTCGTGGTAATTTAACCTACGCACGGGTTTCTTCGTTCATAACATTTTTTGTTACGGACACGTTTCACTCGTAACAAATGAAGTGATCACTAGTTTCCTTTAATCGCGTGTACCGTTTAGAAAATTATCTCCAGCAATCCACGATTTACGCATGCCACTGTCCTCACTGTTTTCTTCAACTGTGTGACAGAACGCTCCCCCTCGCCTTTCCAGGTATCAATGATCCGATCGAAACAATGAGGACCTGCGCCTCTATTTATGGCCCGCCTCGTTCACACGATGTTTTCCGAACGCGAGCGCCGCTTCCGTTCCGAACGATTGAGTCGTCGTTGTATGCGAGGAACGGGCCCGAACTGCGGTGAGCGAGCGGCGCCGTCGTGCCAGTGACCTGCCGCGACCCCCGGGCTCATTTGGCTTTCGTGAGGGTCGCGCGCGCAGTCTCGGTAAAGGTTGCGATAAGGCTGTGGCGCGTGCATTCCAACTGTCTTTGTTCGAAACAGCCAAAGAGGCCCCCGATAAGCGAGTAGGGGTCAGCGGAAAAGCGTTCTAATAATTATCCCGACAATCGGGACACAGCTGAAACGCAGACACATAGGCAGCAAAGAGAGCTACTTACTTTCAGCAAAGTTTATTTGAGCCGAGGCATCACGTTTTACTTTATTGAGGAGCTCTCGATCACATAATCCGCCACTGTTTCCCCGCATTCCTTATTTTGCCGATTTATGTTTATCGAAACTGCTGGGAAGATGTCTCTACAATCGGTATCATCCGGCACCCGATAAGATTCTGTGTAAACTGACCAACAGCACTTGCACCAGCGGTTCGCCCTTCTATACAATCTGGTCTTTAGTTCCGCAATCTTAAGCGGTGTTGAATCGAGGCATTTCATTTCTTCCTGGAGAGTCCGCAACGAAGAGCCGCTTTGCCAGCTTCTGGACGCCAGTGCTTTCACGAGACTTGTATGCGACAACTAGCCCTTTGGAAAGGCCTATAGAAGGATTTATCAAAAATGTATCGCGCATTATGTTCGAGTTTCTTCATGACTCTGCATCGTTGAGCACGTGACAATTTGATGTCTGCATAAAACCATGGAAATTACGGGAGCAAAGATGACTGTACACCTTAATGTTCGTTCAAGGTAAATAAACTCGCACGTAATTGAGCTCAATCTGTCGGTTCTCATTAAACGAGCCATGTGGGTGTACTGGGCAGTTTACTGACCCGTAAAAACACGCACACAGGCACATTGCTTTTTTTGTCTTGGATTCTAGGCGCCAGCTAGTATTGTCCACGGGGTAGATCAGTTCTACGCTCTTCCGTCCGATTATTTCGCATTCGGGACGATGAGGTTTGTTATCTGGTCATGCTTCATAACGAGTCATTAAGGAGTTCAAAATACGGTCATTTCAGAGGCTTAAATGTCACACGCCGGTGCAGTCACCGTCATGCATACTTTTTCCATGCACAAATTGATCGCGACGTCATCGACCAAACCCATTACGATATGATGCGCGCCTTATCAGTTGCCATTTAGCACAATCACTGGCACCCTCCTAGGTGAACACTGAGATAACGGTAACACCGGCTTGATGAGCTCAGTTAAGTAAAACGCTAGCCACTGCATGGGGAAGCTTCCTCTTGCCCCGTATGTAACACATTGCTGATGTGGCGCCTCGAATATGACCTCTGTTCTCTCGATGCAATGAGCCTAGTGATTGGCTTGCATGTGCTGTTGTTCTATACAATCAGTAAGCTACTCACGCTTCGGTGTGATAAAGATGCAACGAAGGCGGGGAGAATTATCTGTATCGAAAATGCTATTGTTGTACGTGATTCTGTAATGAAGAAATTGTCTCCTATGATAAGTAGTGTCTCGGACCTCAGTTGGTTATGCGGCCCTGGCCCGTAGTGTAACAGCTGTTTTTTTTTTTTTTTTTTTTGGGGGGGGGGGGTGGTGCACACACCTCAGTGGCTCGTGTAAACGATCCAGGCAAGCTCTTTAACGCTCTAAGTACGTGAACTCTAAACGCCTCATTAGATAACTTATATGTAGATTGCTACGCGCCGTGGTTGCTTAGTCGCTATGGTGTTGGGCTGCTAAGCACGAGGTTACGGAATCTAATCCCGGCCCCGGCGGCCGCATTTCGATGGGGGCGAAATGCGGTGAAATGGGAACGAAATGCGAAAACACCCGTGTACTCAGGTTTAGGTGCACCGGAAAGAACCCCAGGTGGACAAAATTGTCCGGACTCCCCCACTACGGCATACTTCATAATCAGATCGCGGTTTTGGCACGTAAAACCCCGCAACTTTTTTAAATGTAGATTGTCCCAGCTAACACTAGCCCAGCTATTATACAAAAATAAAGAATTTAAAAACGTGGTCCAAGGTAAGACTGACGGTGTTTGGTTGTCCGACCTCTGATAACTGAACACCACGAGTTTTTTCATGGCATCTCGTACTATAATTTTTAATCGTTTTTTTTTTCGTGGAACAGCTTGCCTAACGTTAGTTGGGACACAAATTGTATTTTTCATTGTGGTCACTATATTGATATACTGCAAGTACTAAAGTAATTGGAGTGAAGCCCATCATTGTAATTTATTTCAGCATGTAGTTCAGAAGCTCGAATTACATGCATTGTCAAGTCTATTTTCTGAACATACGTGTTCAAAACTCGGTTCAGGAAGTCAAGTATTTGACCAAGCAATCAAACATTACACGCCGTAAGCACTTTTTTTCGCTATATTATCGTCAGATTGTCTCCCAATAATGGTGCGGTCAACTTGTGCATAGAAATTGGCATTTGTGCATGCAGACTCCCAATAAACAATAGACCTAATCTTATGGTAATTTCAGCGACAGGTATGGCGCAGCGAGCTGGAGTTTCGAGCCAGCGTTCTGATTCCTCACGCCCAAATCAGCTAGTTTGAAACAAACTGTCCGGAATGATCCTCATGATCAAAGATACTGCTGCGTGTTTTCAGCGATACATTATTCACTGAGTCTATGTTTCCGCAATTATCGACACTTCAGCTCAGTTTTTTGTTACTACTGTCGTTTGTCGTGTTTGAATAGTTCATGAACGTTAACATTGAATGGAGAAGCAGCCATCATGCGAAAAAAAAAACACAACATTACACGCCGATGCTTCCGTGATACTCTAAGGCCCATGGTGTATTCCTCCATACCAAAACAAGACGACCTCTTTCTCTGAAGGCGCTGAAATGCTCAGATGCACTTTTTAACTTCTGGCATAATCACCGCCCCGGCAGCAGAGATAGAGAGAGCGCTCCAATTCCAATTGAGTTTATCCGAAATGACCGGCGGAACTGTCAAACACGCCGCAAAGCTTCCGGTGGATTAGGATTCCTCTGGTTGCGGCCCAAAAGGTACACAGTTGACTGCTGGAATTCGCCATCACCCGCGGCCCGCGAGTGATAGGTCGCGAGTGAGGTGGCTAGTGCCAGCGTACGCGAGTCGAGAGTAGTTCATTATGTTAGGTTGAGAGCCAGCTATAGCTTGGGGCCAACTAAAATTTTCCAGTTCAAAGTACAGTGAAACAAAGAAATGATCATTAGACAACTCGCTGAAGATATTTAACAAGAATACATCTGTTTAAACGAGAAAGTTTAATTGTATTGTCTCTTAGAAACACGGTTTTCTTTTACGGCGTGCAAATTTCCACGCTATAAATAGTTGTCAAAGATTGGTAGATATGACCATACCAATTCTGCATCTAGCACACAATACAAGACAAGGACAGAGTGAAAAACTGACGAAGACAGGTGCTGCTTGTACTAGCAAGTTCATATCGAACCCATTCGGTACCAAGTACAGATATCACAGTTCTGTTGTTCGTTTAGGGCAGACAAATATGATGTATTCATTTGAAGCTTACGTGGAATGTTTACACGGTTTACAAGAGTTCTGCAAAAGTCCTGCTCACAAATTGGCGGTGCACTTTCGAGTGATACATATTGTATCGATTTCGTCCGCTTTAGTACTCTCACTATGGGTGCAGTTCACAGAATTTTGATGTCCTTTTATTGCGATAGCAATTATATGGACACTCCAAAGCAGATTTCTGCCATCGGCGTCGCCGTCGCCGTCGCCGTCGCCGTGAGGTTCCGTATGACGTCAATGGAGATGAAATCGTTGCCGCGCGCCGCCGAACGCTGTATGTGCAAGTGAAAGTGCGCGAGGGACGCGCGCTTTCACGGGGAGTGAACGCACGGCGGAGAACAAACGCGCGTTCTGTGCCGTGCTCCCTTAAGGGCTGCAGAAGTAGGCGTCTCTTTCCTCCTTTACAATCACCATATATGTAGAGCAAACGCGCCTTCTTCTGACGCACGAAAGGCCGTGGGAGGGGGGGGGGGGGGGCAGGGAAGGGAGGCGACGTTTAGCTGCGGCACCAAGTGGCGTCGCCGTCGCAGTCGCCGTGAGGTTCCGTTATGACGTCATTTGGGAGATGAAATCGTCGCGACCGCCCACGCCGAACGCTTATGTGCGAGTGAAAGGGCGCGAGGGGCGCGTCTTTCACGGGGAGGGAACGCACGGCGGAGAACAACGCGCGTTCTGCGCCGTGCTGCTTAAGGGCTGCAGAAGTAGGCGTCTCTTTTCTCCTTTACAATCACCATATATGTAGAGCAAACGCGCCTTCTTCGGACGCGCGAGAGGCCGGGGGAGGGGGAGGGAAGGGAGGCGACGTTTAGCTGCGGCACCAAGTGCTATTTATATCAGAGGCTCCAGCAACAGTCACCAACGCCGCACGCATTTTGAGCTAACGCGGGCAAAACGCCGATGGCGCGTCGACAACAGTTCTGCGTGTTGTTGCTACCAAAGCGCCGCTCACCTTACTCGTATGACATTGCTGTGTTGCTATCGCATTCATTGCTTCGCCCTTAGGGCGAAACTGTGTATATCAGAGGCTCCGGCAACAGTCACCAACGCCGCACGCATTTTGTGCGAACGCGGGCAAAACGCCGACGGCGTCGACAACAGTGCTGTGTGTTGCCGGTGCTGCTGCATGTCCAAGTTTGAACGGCGGATAAAACTACTATCCTTACTCCGTATAGCTCTCTACTAAGTTGCTATCGCAATTGATGCTTCGCCTTTCGGGTGAGACTGCGACAACTTTTTTTTAACTCTTGGTTAGAGTTGCGGATTTGACGCTTTCGTTTTATTGCGATAGCAATTATATGGAGACTCCAAACGCATTTCTGCCGTCGCCATCGTCGTCGCCTTGAGTTTCCATATAAAGTCCAGGGGCGATAAAGTCGTCGCCACGTGCCGTATTCCGCATGTGCGAGTCAAAGCGTGCGAAGGTGAGTTTTCAACAACAGTTAGTACGTTTGAATGAGGCTGGGTTTCGAAACCATGTGATTGTGTCAATTTCCGAAGCCTTGCTCAGAGCAACGCAGTCAGGAGAGCATGGTTCGTTGACGACAGGCAGCGCAGAGTCAGGTATAAAGAAAAATTTCGCCATAATTCACTGCCTATCGCCTAACCTGAAGAAGATAGGACGTCGGGGAAAGGTCGACATTGTGTTCTCAGCTTCAAATAATCTTATCAGCCTGTGTGCAAAAACAAGACCATATGGTACAATGAAGGATGCGTGCGAAAAGCAGCACAGAAAAGGGTACGTTAACTGCAGGAACTGTGTTATTTACAGAATACCTTTGCAATCTCGGAGGAGTTATATCGGCCAAACCGGCAGATGCATCAATGATAGGCTTAGAGAACATGCCAATAAAGTTAACAAGCCTGCGGCCGATGGCTTCCTCGCAAGTCATTGTCACAAGTGCGGATGCGGCGAGCCCCGCTTAGAAGATACCGTCATTATCGGGAGAAGCAAATGCAAACTAACTCGTCTAATCATTGAAAGTGCTCACATTGAAAAATCCGGCGATATTTGTGTTAGCAAATCGTCTCTGTCACTATCACTGTCACACTATCTCTATCTATCACTGTCACACTATCACACTATCACTATCTCTGTCACACACACACACACACACACACACACAGTGTGTGTGTGTGTGTGTGTGTGTGTGTGTGTGTGTGTGTGTGTGTGTGTGTGTGTGTGTGTGTGTGTTTGCGCTACAAGAAGAAAATATGCAAACATGTATCTTGAAAGCCATCTGCTGCGAAGGCAGAGTCCTTGCTGCCTGCGCTGTGTCCTCGCGGTTCAAAAGGGTACAAGCGTACCCCGGCCTGGCGTTCGGCTTCCTTCAGGGGTGATACGCTTGGGAAAGGAGCCTGCGCCCTGAATTCCCGTCGAAACCAACGTGAGCACGGAAATAAAGTGGCGTCTGGGCCGCTCCCATGGCGGTCATTTCCCATGTGGCGCCCCAAGCACCTATTGAGGTGGGGGCGCCTTCGGGTTGAGGTCAAACACCCCTTTCCAAGCGTTGAGTTCCCATAATGGCCGAGCACCAGGCCGGGAGCGCGCTTGTACCTATTTTACCGCTAGGTACCCGGCGGCAGCACTTGCCTCCCACAGCCGCGGCGGATGCTCGTCTACAAGGCCGTCTGTGGTTGGACAAGAGGCGCCCAGAGACAACAGCTGAAATCTCTATTGGGCCCTCTTTCGAGATGTGGACCCCCACGACAGCCGAGCACCAGGCCAGGGGACATCTCTACCCATTAGAAAAACCGGTGGGTTCCCGGCGGCACCGGGATTTGAGCTCGGTACCTCCCGCATACGAGGCGGATGCTCTATCGCGTTGACGCGAGCGGCAGGACGAAGGTCAATCCGCTTTTTTAATTTTCCTGTGCTGCCCTCTGCCGCATGCCGCCGGAAACGCTTTGGAAGGGTGCCGGGACTTTTGCCGGTTGATTTGTGTACCTGCGCCCATATTGAGTGCGTATCGGTTGCGCGTTTCGTGGATCGCGAATGATTATTCATGGCTTCTCCCGGGCACCGTGTAGTTCTTGAAGCCACGTAACACTCACCTAGTATATATATATATATATATATATATATATATATATATATATATATATATATATCCCTGCCATTGGCTCTCTCCCTGGGATTTTTATTTATTTATTTATGTTTTTTTTTGTTTGCTCTCTCTATCTCTCCTTTCTGACCTTTTTTTGGCGCCTTCTTTCTCTACCTGAAGATATAAAAAGACTGTTGCGAGAATTTACTGTATCCCTTGAAAAAGGTCGGTCCACCGACCGAAACTGTTAGGCAAATAATGAACCTAAGATAACCGCGAAGTTGTGCTTCTGATTTTCCTATATATATATATATATATATTGAGTAGGCCTGTGTGCGTTGTTTTGTTAACAGTGCGACCGATAAAGGCCCGCTGCGTTCCGTCTGCCGTCGCGGCTGCTTTGGAGTTTGTTGTCGCTCACTTCTGCACTGGCACCTCGCCTTTTTTAAAATTCTTTTTCCACGTTAGTTTGACATTTCACATAAATGAGAATTCTTCTAGCGCACAGCCTTCCGCGTCGGATTTAGCAAAGTGGTGCACTTGTTTACATCGAAATCTACAGCCACAGATTGTTGTTAGGTTCAAATATTGAGGAAAAGGTGCATCGCTGATATGACATCATGTCAAAACGGAGAATAAAACATACATATCTGCGCACATGAGCCGCGTTGTTCAACCGTGAGACGATTCAGTATATCGCTGAGCCACTTAAACAACGGCGACTGTGATCCAGTTATATATATATATATCTGGTAGTTAACTTATTACTGATTCTCGCTTTTCTTTAACTTCATAATATATACTTAGAGTTTGCGCGTGTCATAAAGCATTATTATAGAAACCTGTTCTCGCATAAGCCATCGGTGACACAGTATAGGTATATTCCTGAGCGAGGCGGTTGTTTATGCTGCTGTACCTAATGTACCATCTCTTGTTTCGCGTTTGACGCAGAGGGAAACAATAAATCTCAGGAATTAATAAATGTATCAGCATGACAACACCTGCAGACCAACCCGTGTATGTTGCGAATGCGACCGGCAGCCTACAGGAACGGTGACGTACAAATGTTGGCACAGCCGTTGGGCACAGCGCTGTGTCCCCGCTTGCAGCTTATTGTGTACGCGCCATGCGAAGCGAAGAATAGTTTATTTCGAATCGCTAAGGCCAGAACTGAACTATAAAAGCAGTTTCCTTCGTCCTAACTTGCTTCAGTTCAGGTCCGCCTGTAGCGGGTGCACGAACTCGACGGCGCCAGGCCTAACCTTCGCTGAACGGGATCAACATTGGCTCTAACTTCATGTGCACGGCTTCAGAGGGTTGAAGCTTGTGCATTTCAACTTCGTAGGCATGTTTTGACTCACTTTCAGTGCGATTAATTATATATACAAAACGAAGGCGTTGCGGTTATCGCGTATCAATTCGACGGCCGATCGAGCGGGGTTCGGTCGAACGATGGTCGGAACCCTTATTTTATCGGAGCCGTCGACGAGAAATCCCGTCGCAGTACGACAACTCGCGCTCGTCCGTTGCGTCTTCAAGGCCTGGTGTGATAAAATCGTCTGAGCGACACACTGTGCTGAATAGTCGGCCAATCGTTGGCGTGAGCGTCTTGTCGGTCTCGTATATCGACCCAGTGTTACCGCGCCTTAAACGAGTACGTGAAGTCAGGCTCTCACGCCGCTACTACCAGCAACCGAGGACCGACGCTGCAAGACGTCTTCGTCAGCAACGTGATGTTTTTAAGTGTCGTCCAAGTGTAACGCCGGGGTTTATCGATAAATTTGATATTATAGCCGTTAATGAAAGGCGGCAACTATGTATACGTGGTTCCATGTGCAGTGCGGACGAAGCCCTCGCCGCTTTATGTTTTAAAGTGGAGTTGCAGTCACGTTTTCGGTACCGCACTTACGTCGAGCTACCAGTGGAATTTCAACGCGATACACGATACGAGTGTGTGCAGTAGCGCGCTTCCGAACAACTTTTTTTTGTGTGTGTGTGTGTGTGGGGGGGGGGGGGGGGGGGGGGGGCAGGGGACTTTCCCCCGACATGGGGCCGCGCGGCATCGCGCGCGACCCTTCCAAAACGTTTCGCGACTAACCCGCCAGGACAGGGCGCATGCGCCGTCGGGCCGTGAACAAGGCGGATTCACTCACTGCTGCGGCCGCGCTTACTCACTACATAGTTTTGACAGTGAGTTTCCGCGGTCATCGAGTGAGGTGCTTTCACGTTTGCTTGTGCGCGCGTAACACCATGATTCTTAATTTAGTTAGTATGCTTATGTTTGCAAGTTTATACGGCGGCTTTACGGCCGATAAAACTACTATCCTTACTTCGTATAGTTGTCCGCTAGTTTGCTATCTCAGTCGATGCTTCGTCTTTCCGGTGAAGCTGCGACTTTTTACTTTTGAAGTTTATTTATTTTCACAATTTGTCCAAAAATAATTACCTAATAATAACTTGTTTCTCAACCGCCGATAGATCTTATCTTCTTGATGCCAACTCAACAAAACTAATCAAAATCGGTCAGGTCTATGCCATCCAAAACTGTCTCCGTTACCGGTAATGTGCATATACGCAGATGAGCTCCAGATGTAACGCTTCCTTTTACAATAAGCCATCAGTGAGAAAAGTTCGCTAATTTAAAGCATAATAATTGCAACCTTATTTCATTTCACTTCATTTATTTCTGAAAGTGCCCAAGAACAGCTTAAATGAAAGGATATTCAGCAACGCTTCATTTATGGTGAAGGATACGGAGACAGTATTTTCCGCGGGGAGTATTAGTTATTTCTACAAAGCTACTATTTTGTTAAATAAAAAATGTGTGCATTCCTGAAACTTGGAAATTGCATCGGGAGCTGTTTTAAAGGCAACCAACCGACATTCATAGCAGCCTGTTACGCCAACCTGGCTTTGTTGATCTCAATATCATGACAACCTCTCCACGTGGTTATTTGTTACGTCTGCTATACACAACATGAAAAAACGTTATGATGATGTCAGCGTGATTTTTAGACGCACACCGAAATGTCACTTTTTCAAGATACAATAAACTCGTAAACACTCGTGAAGCCGCTCGAAAGTGTTCCTATCTGGCACGGGAAGGGGAGAAGGCATGTTATTGCCAATGGATGTCCTTGTTAGCGACGACAAGGTCAAGTAGGGTGAAGTTGGGTCAAGTCAAAGTCTGCCTTCGTTTTTTCTAGCCAAGAGACATTGTGTAAGCGTAAATTTTATTCCTGGTTACTCGCCGTTCCTTACACAGCCCTACGTTCTGTTGGCTCATTTTCCATAGCATAGATTACCTGCGGTTTGCCGGCGGTTTAGGCTGAGGTAATAGAGTGACCTCATTGTGAACCTGAAACAACTTAGATAATTTCGCGGCGACCAGTCCGGTGACATGTCTCGTTTTCCTTGTACCGGCGCATACAATTTGCCATCGTTACCACAGTCATTTGAATTCAGCGTCGAGCGTAATAAAACGTCTTTGGTTAAGCTGAAGTGGTGGATCGCGCTTCTGAGATAGAAAACGAACGTACATTGGCAATTTCTATTTTACCAGACATTTCAAATTACATAAAAACGTCTTAAAAATAAATCTTGGTTACTGACTCCACTGTTCAATTCTTGTAGCTGATTGCTGCAATGCTCAAAGTGCGAGCACTTTTTTTGCTGAGTGCACTCTCACTTGGACCCTCAAATCTCATATACATATTTTTGCAAGTCACTCCCCCACTCCATAACCCCTGAATTCGCTCCTAATTCACACTTCATTCAATCTATCCATCTCGGTTTTACTTCCATCACACTTGGTTTGCTTAATACTCCAAATTTCTAATTTCATCACTCTTGAATCACCCTATCCCCACTTGATTCACCTTCATTCAATCTTAATTCACTCTCATTTATTCTTCAGTATCAACTCATTCTATCTCACCATTACCTTTCTTTTGACTCCTATCACCAAACTAAACCCCTTGAATTCACCATCAATTCACTCTCAATTCACCTCGTTCACCTCTCTGTATAACTTTTTTATCATTATCATTACCATCATTACCCATTACTATAATTAATTCTCGGTTCTTGGCCACTTTTCGGGTTTTCCGACCCATATTTCATCTTTGCCATGTTAATTATCGTAATTCATTTATTGACTGTCATGGTCAGTTATCGATATTTATTATCCTCACGTTATTACCTATCGATTGATATGTAATGTTACGGGGTTTGTAATGATCTTGCTGAGTTATCGATTTCTTGTACATGTTTTTTACCGAGTTTTTGTAAGAATTTCGGCTCCACTTTTTCAAGGTCACCTCAAAACGAGACATACAAGGCTCTCGCCTTAAAACATAACGCTCTCTCCTTAAAAAAAAGAAAAGGAAGCCCAAAAATCACAATAGCTAGACGTAGTATGACGCGCAACACGAATGCGCATCTGATTCAACCTTAGGTCCCAAATTGAGACAGGTAACTTAGGCCTTCATTCTCTTAACTAGTGAGTATTGCTTTTTCGTCGTATGAACAAAAGTGCCCATGCGCTCAAGGAAAATATGCAAGTCTAAGTTAACTTTGGTGTTGACCTCTGTCAGTGTCAGTCTCAGAACGAAGGCTATCAGGCGTGGAGCATACCAACCACAGCAATGTTTCATTCAAAAAATTAATTGGGAGAACCTGAATGCGTGTACCGTACATGTAGACGATGTACCACCTTTCTTCCTTGTTTCAATACCGTATCCTGTAAGGTGAATGGTTAGGAATCCATCCCGAATTTCACGCAGTTTCATTATTAACCACCTATTCATGAGACATTTGGGATTGCGGTATGTTAAGCCAGACGCCTATTTAAATAAGAAGCTCGACAATCACTGGCGTGCATTTGCAAGCCTTACTCACACCTTCCATTTTCTCCTCATCATCCGCTGGAGGGATCGTTGCGTGAAAAGCTGTCGCCAGCTTGACGAAGGCCCATTGCATTTTGGCATGAAAAGCCTCAGAAAGTGCTATAAAACGTATATACATAGGTGTTATAGTACGTACACCACAATAGACTGTGATAATACGTGCCACATATCCATAAAATTCATTGGGCTTAAATACTTCACTCGGCTCTTAACCCATTTACTGCAACAGCAGGAACTCCCGTAACTCTTCGTCCAAAACTGCTGCAATTCCGTACAATCTCCAACAGTTGTATGCTAAAACTGAGCACCCTCTATTACAATACAAGAATATGATACTAGCCGTAATATACTTTCGGCGAAGCTACAGGCTTTAGATAGGAGGCCAATATGACTAGCAAAAATCTTTGGTGTTGGGCCACTCGAAAACATGAAGCATAGTGCTACATGCGCTTGAGAGAAGTTTATTGTAGAATAAGCGATGCCTGATAGTCATCCAATCCGTTTATTGTACCGTGCGTACGTCTTGGTTAAACGCTGTACCTGTGATTGCGGATGTATTGCTGAAACTACATATTTTGGTTCACATGTTTCCTTTTAGGTGCGAAGCACCTTATGCGCTAGGGCTGTCGGCGTCTCCTGTCGTCGTCGTAGTCACGGTAAGCAAACGGCTCGTGCTCGCGCTCGGCCCGTGCTCGTGCCACTGCTCCCGCGTTCGTCGTCGTCGTCGTCGTCTGCCACAGGTGGCTGTGTTGCCGCTCATAATTCCAGCGTAGAATTTCACTTCTGTCGTCGTAATGGGGAGGCCGCGTTTACGGGGTTATGAGCCATTGCTTAAGGCAGTGTGAGCCCATTAGCGGTGCATAACTGCATGCTTCGCACATCCCCAGGTTTCACGTTAGTGGAGCTGCATTTAGCTCAATGGGTCATTTGACACTTACGCATAAAATTTAATTCAGCGCTCAAACCGAGTCTGCGACTTAACTCGTGCTAACTGTAATAACTAATAAATGCCCACACCACCAAGGGGCAGTACTCGTGCCAGCCAGCAGCGATGTTGTTTCAGCATTTCTGTGGCGCTTGGTGTCCGTGTTAACGAATGCCGGCAGGCAGCGTTTCGATGGGGGCGACATGCTAGTATACTCGTAATTTTAGATTGAGGTGCACGTTTAAGAACCATAGGTGCTCAAAAAAATTTAGAAAAAATATCCGGGATCCTCTTGTACGGTGTGCCTCATATAGAGATCGTAATTGTAGCGCGTAAAAACACAGAAGTTATTTTTTTTAATTGTGCTTTTAAAGTGCTTTATCACACGTCGTGTAATCCAGCTCTCGCAGTTCACCTACACGATGCGCACTTAAAGAGGGGACATTTAGTTAGGCATTGTTCCAACATTGAGCGCTTCGAATTTGAGATCAATTTACCCACGCGCAGGTAGTAGCCAGTTTTCCGATTCTCTCTTTTTTTTTTCATTTACCCACGCTGCGGTCAGACAGTAGCGCCAGGTTTGTGTCCCGGAATAGTGCGAAAAGATGACCAACTTAGCTCGCTTTCATTTCCAGAGGATAGCATGCAGCTCACAAGAGAGGCACATACAACAACAAGGACCCAAGAAGAAGCACTGACACTCGCCACTGACAACATTAGAATCAAGAGAAACGTGGCTAAGAAACGGATGCATAGAGCCAACGTACACGTTCAATTCCTGAACCGGGATCGCTCGTTTTTTTTTTCGTTTTTTTTTTTCAATTGCAAAATGTTCTCTTTGAGAAAGTCACCCAGCTTTTCTTCGTAGCATTAGGCTGCAATCAATTAAACGGGAGCATTATTTTTATTATTATTGTAGCCGATGGCAGGGCATCTCAAGTTTTTTGTAAAGAAATTTGTTCTGCGTTCGAAAATACGGCGCCTATTAACTAAATGCAAGAAACCTGCGTCAAAATCTATTCACACAGGTGCCGTATGCAGGGCTGTGAGCTTTCAGAAGGTCAGTGCACACTTCCTACTATTTTTCCAGCCAATGAAGGATTTAAAAAATGGGAATTAATAAAATAGAGCGAGTGCCTAAAGCTCAGCGCAGCACCACATACAATACAGCTTAGCATGAAAATTCGGCGCTATAGAGTGATGCTTTCATCCTTCGTCCCTTGGTCCCGTACAAAGCTACACGCTTCCACTACTGCATGGTTGCAAACGCGCTACGCCCGCTCATAGCCCGTGCAGTTGGCAATAGCCGGATGTTTTTATAACGCGGAGTTCCTTTACGCTCGTACAAAAGCCATCTTGCAGCGATGTACGGCATATACGACTCTCCGGCGCGCGTACGTTCATCAATGAGACGACCGTGCAAAACACGGAACCCGATTCCTTCGGCGCTCTCGCTTTCGTTTCTCAGTCTCGCTCGGGCGTGTGATTTCCCTTCTCCGACGGATGCGTTTGCGCATGCGGTCGGGAGAACAAGCGGCGAGTGACCCCAACGGCCTTGGGTCAGCTCTTGGCCAAAGTGTGCGAGCTCTGTAGCCATGCTTGCGTTGGCTGCCTGCCATGGAAATGAGGGAAACACGAGCGCTTCTCGCATAGCTCCCGCTCGTCTCGAACGGCCGCTCAGACGTGGCCACGTGCTCGACGGTCAGCTGCGGAGGCGAGGGGGCGGCGGCGGTCTCTCGCAAGCGCCGTCACATAATTGACCTTTCAAACCTCAAGCCGACCCCCGCCCGCGCGCCGCCGGTATCCGCCTAGCCGCCGGTGTGCGAGAGTGTGACGCACGAAATCCTCGTTCGCGCGTTATGTCGTTTGCTCAGGGGGACGTGTGCGTAGTACGTGGAATATAATGCGCTCGCTGTTTGTATACCCTCGATATCAAGCGGCGCGGCTCTTCATTACGGCGTTGTCCGGCAGCCGCCTTGACCGTCGGCAGCGAGCTTAGGGCGAGCGGAACTGACCCTGACGGGAGAATGCTGGTCCGTGTAAAATTTCGCCTCACCCTATTCTTTCTAGTGGCCCTTCGGCTTCGTTATCGAGGACGCGAAACCTCATTTCTGCAGTAAGCTTCTCTGCCGAGCCTCGACCACTCAGAGGGCGATGTCTGCCCGCGAGGACCTATCTGCCAGTGCTATACTGCCTAGGACACGAGGTTTCCACAGTCAACTCAGCGCTCGCTGTTTAATGCAGCGCTGCAGCCGCGAAACCTGCGTGCAGGCACTGTTTCTTCAAATCCATAAATTCTATCAACGCCGTTGTCTGGTTGACGAAATTTACCAATCCTTCCATTTATACGCTATCAGCATTGGCACATATATGGGCCCAGTCATACATGTCATTCGTCCCTATATTGGGGCGAATGACATGTATGGCTGTGGCACAAGCTACATGGCTATGTCACAAGCTACACGTATCCCTCCAACTTTTTTACAGCGGTTAGACAGATATGACAGTTCTTTTGTACATGCACTTCCGGCGAATTCGCCGGTTTCGGCGTGTTTCGCGCTAAAATACACCTGGCGAAAGCACGCGGCACAGCTAAATACACGCTTCCCACTCGTCAAGGTTGATGCTGTATGCGTTGCGGTGGAGATCAGCCGGCGCAGATCGGCGTTTCCATCGCTGGTGCAACAGCTGCCGCATCTACTGCCGCTATATAGCGTTGATGCGCGCTTTACAGGAGAAGAAGAAATCCTTCTATTTCATGCTTCTCGATGTGGTACTGTGACAATGTGGGCTTCTCCAAAATGGAGCAATGATGCAATTACGCTCAACTGCTGATCCGCTAGATTGATTGGTGGGATTGCGTCTGTGCTGCAGCTGTTGTTCGTATATTTCGCACTTACCAACATGTAGGAGCCGATACTGCAGTCCACAAATTAACAAGAAACGTTAACTAACTCGAAGCAGAGAAGCGCAACTCTTCAAGTCGTTTTCATTCGTCGGTTGGGAACAAGCGCAACTGAACCGTGTCGTACCGTTTGCGTTGTCGCTCACAAGCAGTTCCATGTTTGCGCTTCTTTAGTATATTTTGCTTTAATCATACCGCTTACGCAGACCACTAATAGAAACCGCAAAATTGGTAGCGCGTGTTATGGCGTCATATGAGATGTCAGACTTCTGCATACGTTTGAAAGCATATACTCGAAAGTGTCCGTGCACATTTATAATTTGATGCTGCTTCGTTGACTCAAAGTAGTGAATGCCGTTGAATGAATGCTGCTGCAGGTGAGGTTCTACGAAAACGTGAGAGATGCACTATTTCACTTCGATGCCACTCAGTGACACTGCGACGAAGGCTAGAACAGAATGTACGCAAAATTGACAAGAATTAGCCTGGACAGTTTCCAGTCTCTGGTTTATATTACCAGTACAGAATCGGTCGAAAGTTAGTCGTTCTTAGCGTTGTCGTAGAATCACCGATTTGATACGCTAGGGCACCCGGATTCGACACCAAGTTGCTACAATTACAAAACCATTACGCGGCGTTTAAAAAATGGGCGGGAAAAACTGGGGGACATTATGTGTCTTAGCCGCGATTCACCCGCTTCATGTCTGGAGCCTTAACGCTTTGTCTCTGAATGCCTTGCTCATAGACACTGGCCTCGGCCAGACACATTATTTTACTTGTTACTGTGTGTGCTTGAGTACTATGTATGAATGCGTCATTTTATGTCACCGTTTCATGGTCTCCTATAAATATAAATAATATTCAAATAGAAGGAATTACGTCTTTTAGGTCACTTCTCGCATATTTTTCAGAGACTGTGAAATGGGACTGCCACATTAGTCAATTAGTAAACTGCCTACAGCTACGCTGGTACCATGCGTCGTCTCTGTAGCTTAGATGCCTTGTGTAATTCGATGTTCTGTGCTTTAATTCATCGTGAAATTCTTGCTTGCGGGATGATTTCACTTGAAAGCATGCATATATTGACGGAATTCGAAAAGAGAGCAATACGTTCGTCTGAAATGCACCGTATCTCTCCAAAAGAGGTCCTCTGTTATTAAACCTTATGGTTGTAAAAGTCGCTTCTTTGCCCAACTTTGTCGCTTGTATAGACTAGCGAAATTGATAATGATGACACATTTCTGAGATTGTCTTCCTTACTGCAGCACGAGCCTAGTTTATAAGGTACGTCAATCTTAATTTCGGGAAGTTAATACGAGCAGAATTGATTATGGCCAATAAAAGCTCACATTTTGGTTAGATACATTGTTAAATCAAATGTTCAGCGAAAGTTGCCTCGACATTTCTCCACTGCGTTGAAAAGACCGCGTGATATATTTTAGGATTGAATTGGTGTTGTGTTACGATTTTCTCGCAGTTTCTTTTGATTTTTATAGTTTCACTTTTCTAATAACTCTTATAAAACACTAAGAAACGTTTGTCGAACTTTGTTACCGTAACTCGCTCGTGGTTCATATGCTTTTTGTCGTATATTGTGGGCCTTTATTGCTCACTTCTTCATCATCTGTATATTATCATCATCATGCGTGTGCCCTTCATCTTCATCGCGCGTGCGGGCGCATCATCAGCGTGGACTGTGTCGAAGGTTGTGCATGCCGGTTGTTGATGCCGCCCTCCTTCGCTGTGTCTTTGGGGATAAATAAAGGTCCGCCCTTACTGTGACGTCACAAGTGGTGGAGCTGCTTCTTGGTTCCCAATCCTCTGCACGCCTGGCCTACTCCCTGGTGCTTCGTTCAGGTCGCCGCTTGTGCCCACTGTCCGCCGGCATGTCGCAGGACGAGCAGCCTGGTGCTTCTACCCTAACCATCCCGCCTCCACAAGCCGCACCTTCTACGATCATCAGCGGCCACCAGCGCGATCCCCATCTGTTCGCTGGTCTTCGCGGTGAAGATGCTCAGGACTGGCTGGATGATTACGAGTACGTACGCTCTGTTTATGGGTGGGATGACCTCCTCAAGCTCCGCCATGTCTCGTTCTACCTGAAGGGTAGAACGATAATCTCACTTCGCACGACCATCAATCATTTTCGTCTCAACAACTCGCCGACTCGTACTGTCGACGTATTATAGACCACCTTCGTGGAGGTTCACGCCCACCTAACGCCCGGCCTCGTCGACAGCTGACGCAATTCAAGCTGGAAAACTCCGTGCTGTACCGCAATATCCCCCATCCTGATGGACGATGCTAGTTGCCCGTACTACCTCGTTGCCTTCTTGCGCGTGTCCTTCAGGCATTTCATGACGATTTGACTGCTGGCGACCTTAGCATCCAGAAAACTTACGAGCGCATAAGAAGTTGATTCTACTGGCCTCGCCTGTCTACCAGTGTGGCGAGATTCGTCGCTTCCGGCGCCATTTGTAAGCGCCGAAAACGGCCAACATCAGCTCCTGCTGGGCAAATACTACCAGTCTCATGTCCTGCGGAACCATTCGAGGTTGTTGGCATCGATCTCTATGGGCCACTTCCCATGGCTCCAGCCGGTAGTCGATGGATAGTGACAGCCGTCGACCACCTGACGCGCTAGGCCAAAACAGCTTCCGTAAGTTCAACATCGGCTTCCGAAGTTGCTACCTTCATTCTTCAATCCATTATCCTGCGCCACGGCGCCCCTCATGTCCTTCTGAGCGACCGCGGAAAGACATTCCTTTCAAAACTGGTAGGCGAAGTGCTCAGAGCCTCTGGCACCACTCAGAAGACTACATGAAGTTATCATCCTCAGATCAACGGCCTGACTGAGCGGTTTCATCGTACGCTCTCTGACATGATAGCCGCCTATATTCAACCAGATCACAGAAATTGGGATGCAATTTTGCCAATCGTCACCTTTGCGTATTACACTGCCGTTCAACGCACAACCGGTTACTCGACATTCTACCTTGTTTATGGCCGTTCACCCAGTTCCTTTCTCGATGTTTATTTCTTCTCTGCCCCTGTCAGTCCATCTCGATCTTCCTGTGAAGAATACGTTTCCCGCCTCGTCCATTGTCGCCGGCATGCCCGCGTCAAGACCACAGCCAGACAACGGGACCGCAAGGATCATTGGGACGCATGCATCTCATCCCATAGTATTCTGCCAGGCTGGCGATGAAGTGCTGCTCTGGACACCAGTTCGCGCTCCTGGGTTGTGCGAGAAGTTTCAGTGTCAGTTTATTGGCCCCTACACGGTCCTGGAAATGACTTCTCCAGGTAATTATCGAGTGACCCCTGTTGTTTGCTCAACTGACCGCCGTTGCAGCTCTACCGAAGTGGTCCACGTTTCTCGCATGAAGCCCTTCACGCGGCGTTCCCCGTATCTTTAGGCAGCGGCCAGGATGGCCGCTCTCGCGCGAGGGAAATTGGTGTGGGCATTTATTGCGCACTTCTTCATCATCTGTATATTATCATCATCATGCGTGTGCCCTTCATCGCGCGTGCGGGCGCATCATCAGCGTGGACTGTGCCGAAGGCTGTTCATGATGGTTGTTGATGCCGCCCTCCTTCGCCGTGTCTTTCGGGATCAATAAAGGTCCGCCCTTACTGTGACGTCACAATATATATTATTGCGATAGCAATTATATGGACACTTCAACGAGATTTCTGCCGTCGGCGTCGCCGTCGCCGTGAGGTTCCGTATAGATTCCAAGGGCGATAAAATCGTCGCCGCGCGCCGTATGCGCGAGTAACAGCGCGCGGGGGACGCGCGATATCACGGAGAGCCAACGCACGGCGGAAAGCAAACGCGATTGTCGCCCAAAAGGCCGTGGGGGTATGGGGGGGGAGGGAGGCGGGACGACGCTGTGCTACGGCACCAAATGCTTATCTTGCAACCCAGCGCAAGGAGAACTGGCAACGCAATCTCCCACGCGAAAGCAAAAAAAAAAAAAAAAGCGGGGAGGCAGCGGGGAGGGACGGGGGGAGCAGCTTCTACTCTGACAACAAATACGCTTGCACTGGCTGTGGTGGCCGTCGCCCGCACCGTCTCCTTATCTCCACCACGGCCGGGCTCGCGCGCGCACTAGCGAGCGAGTGCGCGCGCCAGTCGAGCCCGGCCGTGTCTCCACACGGCTCTGACCTTTATCTGCTGTCCATTCGCCGCTCAGTTTCCGTTGAAGCGATAGACCGCACGATTCTTCGCCCGCTGCAGCGGCCGCGCCAGCGTTTTGACAGTCGTTGTCTGCGGTCATTCAGTGTGATCTATTCATGTTTGCTTGTGCACGATGACACCACGCTTGTCAATTCAGTTAGAAAGCGAATGTGTCCAAGTTTATACGGCCGATAAAGCTACTCTACTATCTACTGCAAATAGCTCTCTACCAATTTGCTATCGCAATTGATGCTTCGCCTTTCGGGCGAAACTGCGACATTTTTTTGTTTTCCAACTGGAACTCGGCAGAAAAGCGTGCTTGGGTCCTCACTTATATCCGCTTTGATGCTGCGCTCTGTGTCAGGTGGCCAGTTCCCCTCAAGCTGTAATTACAGCCTTTTTTTCTTTGTATTCCTCGCAACTTAGTTGCGAAATAACTGCAATCAGATTTAGTTCTATCTATTTGCACTGTGTGGACAAATGACCAGGCAAACATGTCCCGCATCCATTTAAGAGTGTTTTTCTGTCCATATGTAGGTTGATACCATTGGTGCGACTGCCCTCCGAAATCAGATGGCACGTAGGAGCTGCTAGTGGCCAATGTATTCCGTTCCGTCTTAACGTGCGAGAAACGAAGAAGCCCGTCGTCGGCTCGCTGGTCCTTCTGATGATGTCAGTGCTGAGAGCTCGCGCGCAACCTTGATGATCCAGACTGGCTCGTATCCCACCATCACCTCCTGCAGCACGGTGATGCTTCCGTCTCGGCTCAGTCTATACCTCGCACCTTCGTAGTCATGGCCTGCCCAGTCAAGTGAGAGCCCTATACTCCTGGAGTCGCGTGACGATTGCTGTACGAACGTATCGCCTGTGACGTGCAACATATCCGGCTTGCGCTGCACCTGTGGCGGCTGCGTGACTCCTAACCAGCTCATTTTAGATTGCCCAATAGTTACGCAGCGCTTCGAAACGCCTTTTCCTTAACGTGCTCGTCGTGGGGTGTAATGCCGTGGAAAATATGTTATTCCCGAGTGATCGAGTATCTCGCCGCGACCAAGTGCACCAAAAGGATCTTGAACTATTAAAGGCATTTAGGCTGAACTGTTCGCTTTTAATAAATTACGCTCGTTTGAATATGCTTCGTAGCTCTGGCGGCCCAAAATGGGCGGCGCCTATTTTTCTGCACGTATTCTTTATCGTTCGTGCGCTTTTACATAGCTGTTCGCCAAACTCAATGGCTACATTTGTTTTCTCTCTCGATGCTCTCCTTCCCACGCGTTATTTGGGTTAGATTCCTGCGCGAAATGCCTACGCGCTTCATAGAGTACACTGCAACTGTGTTCCAACTCCCTCCCCCCCTCCATGATTGCCATAATTTCTTCTGCCTTGGAAAACTTCCTTTTTTTCTGCTTCTCTTGAACTGCGCAGTTGGGCATTATGGACCTTTGGCAGGCAGTTTCTATCTTCATACTTTTTAATGGTGACAACCACAGCACAGATTACTCGTTGATGTTTGCCATGACTAGCTTTGCCATCTGAAATGGCCGTGTAAGAAAACCTTGTTTGGAAAGCAACATTATCGCGTACCCTGCTGGGTGCGATCTGATATCTGTTCCGCTGCACACGTCAGTACGTTTACTGTGCTAGGCAGTTATCGGCTAGGCTTCGAGTTATCCTCGAGTTATGCTCAAAGCCAATGTTCATGAATATACGTGGTTTCGATCACAGAGTCCCACTCTCTGAAGCGGTTACTGTGCCAATAATTCATGAAGGATTTTTTTTGTTTATTAATAAGACGTGAGACCAATCCTCTCGCGATTAAAATAAAATGTTGCACTATGGGTTTGCTCTACGAGTTAAGCAAACGATTTCATCAGGCCATATCAAATATAGCATCCCGTCTTCCTTGGTTTAAATTAGGCCTTAATGTTCAGTAAACCATGGCCAACCGAGCAAGCAACACTGCTGATCATCGTCTTCTCCCATCTCACCAAGAAATAAATTGCTTTCTATAAAGTGGTTGTAATGGGCAACCTCAAAAATGTGAAATTCATTTTTTTTATTTATTTACATTAGTCCTTAAAGTACACAAGTGAAGATTTAAAATTAACCGATCACCTAGTTGTTTTTTGCGATCCGATCATATATGCGGTCCAATATCGCTTGACTGAAGAAAGACGCACCACAGACGAAATTGAATTTCTCTCAAAATTGACTCTAACGCGATAGCGTTAAGGGCCCCGTGTCGCAGAAAATCCGGTGACGGCGGGGGCGCGGGCGCGCCGGTGTCGTTGGCGGAAATAATCATCCCGAACCATCTCGGCCTTGGCGCAAGGCGTCAGTAAACAAAATTAAATTTCTCAAAGTAAAATCCGTCAGAAAAATCGTGAAGTGCTACTTCACCACAACCGACAGACGTGATAGCGTCGGATTGTAATTTTAATATGAGAGAATACATAATTATCTTACGATGAAACTAAAACGCAAACGCTTTTTCCAGCATTTCTGCAATTCGTGCGGAGGCGCGCTGCGGTTTTTCTTCCTTGCAAAAACACTAACCAAATGGCGCTCGCCTCCTCGGTAGCAGCGTGCCCGGAGGCGAAGTTGGACAAAAAAGCTGCAGTTGCCAGGAAGCCTGATAAGCAGCCAAGGATCATTGAGTGCTTAGACGCTTGAGACGAAGCTTAAAGCGTCCTAATTTTTTTTTTTTTTGTATTGCAAATCACTTTGTACCTCAAAATTTCGCTAAGCATCACTCAAGATTGCTTTTATCTATTCGCATTAACTGGATTGAAACAAATAAATGTGCGCCTGTGATACTTGACCACCAAACTTATTTGCCTGTAAAAAAAAAGGAAAATACTTGCACTGTTGTTTTAGTTTCCTAGATCACTACATGCAGGTCCCATTTAAGATACGCATCAAAAGCGTGCAATCGCTTTTGTGATGGAAATTAAACTCTGAAAGTATTGTGAAATGAGCCAATGTGCTACGCTGAGAGCGCACAAAAGTATTAGCCTGCTTCATGACTTCCGACATTGCCGCAACGTAGGTGGCCTTGATGCTCGTCTCCGAGCTCCCGCGTATCTGAAGCGTACCCAGACCGTATGCCTGCATTGCAGCCTAAGTCCACGCACGCGCGGCCGTCTTAATCCCTCCTGTATGTGCCGTTGTACGTAGTTGCCGTTGTTCCTCGCTTATTACAGGCCTGAGAACTACTAATTACAGCAAAGTACATTGTTGGGTGACTTGACGCTTAAATGCCATCGTATAGCCTGTGCGAAGAATAGAGACACGAACAAAATTATCGACACGAACACATGCCGTTGGGTTTGTTCGTGTCTATGTTTTGTTCGTTTCTGTATTCTTTTCGCTGGCTATACAAATTACACCATGTCACCGACAACCCAAATCGCCGCTTAGCATGAAATAGCCCACTTGCAGGAGTATTAAGTGAGAACAGCTGAGTAGGGCACAGTGGCATTCAAGGGAAGACCAATCTTTAGCACAGCTCATGTGAACATGCGTTTAGTTGAATGACCGGAGTAGCGCCGCAATGAAGCTGCTGAGCGCAGTTAGTACCTCGGGGCTGCCAGGCCTGATTTTGTTTGTATTTTTTCCAGTTATTGTTATAAATAACAAAAAGTTATAACTGGAATGGAAAGCTTCAAGTTGCAATGACAGGTAGTAAGAAATTATTTGCGCTACGCAACACCTCGCATGCTTGTTTTCTCACCGTGTTTTGTTCTTCGAATTATCTAATTGCCCGCTTTAGTCACCACATCCGGGGATGCTAAAACATGTGTGCTTACGCTGCAAAATTCGTGTTGAATTAGTGTGGCTTGCATAGAAATTGCACATTATTACCGTATGAATAACCATCGAAAGTTTTCGAATTTTGAGACCGGACACGGAAGCTTTCAGTAAGGATGTAGTGGAAGATGACATGGGCAAAAGTAGTATCTCGTCGGAAGCTTCCGGCCAAAATGGCTCTTACGCCATCCGTCACCTGGGCCCTGGCACAGGCAAAATGTCTACCAATAAACGTTACCCAAGCGCCCGGCTCCTGTGGCAATGGCAGGTGATCGATACTGTGTCCGAATAGAAGCAAGATGTGCGTGACAGCTACTACCATTGGATGATCGATAAGTTTGCAGACAAATTGCCGCAGTTGTTGCAGGACGCCGATTTGCACGTTTCTATACTATTTCCTATGACTTAACTTTCTTTTCTCATTACTCCTTGCAGTAAATCCTCCGAAAATAAATCAGTGTTCATCTGCCTATCATGTGTCTTTGTGCACCTTTATGCACTTTTATGCGTCTCTTAAGCGATGTAGTAAAATATCTTCAGCCTCTAATGTGGCGTTCAATGCACGACCTTCATCGCTCATTCCTTGTGTCTTACACCGCTTGGCCGGTCTCTGTACTCAGAATAACGGGAGCAAATATTCGAGTGAGTAGTGGGGGCTTCACTAAAAGCCTAAATTGAATTGGAACCAAATTTAGTTCTAACAACATCTTCAAATAGTTATTGCAATGTCTGCTGGGCCACAGTGTTGAGAGTTTTGGCCACTCCCATTAGATCACACGGAGGCTGCCATCCGCTTGTCACTAGTGACAACGTAATGCGCGGTGCTGAAGTTATTGCTGTTGCTAATAGAGAAGGAGAAGGCCATGGTGCACTGCACTTCACCGGCCACTGCAAACTTGTTGATGATGATTTCTTGAAACATGACACATACCCACGAGAAGGATTGGCCACAAAGACATATTATTTTAGATATAAGTAATCAAACTTCGGGAAAAAAAGTACGAGACAAGAATAATAAAATTAAAGGCTGAATAATGCAAGTACTCAGTGATTGTGTTGTTCTATGAGCGTTTTTGTTGTTCAGTGTTATCAGTATCTTTTCTTGCGCTCTTTTAATTTTACTGTATACCATAAACTAACTAGCCCAGCAGCATGCCTTGACAATAATTATAATTGCTGGAAAATTAAAACAACATTTACAATCAGTAATAAATAAAGTAATAAGTGATAAATATGGCAGCAGAGACGACTCTCCTGGAAACTTAACCTGCAGGATGCTTCTATAAAGTTCTGAGGTGCACTGCAAATTGATCACGTATTATTAGTTAGTTATTGTAGATAATACGCGAAATGTGACAGTCTGGAATCAGCCATCTCAAACATATTCTAAAAGTAGCAATGCTGAAAGCAAGAAGAATGAAATAAATTTAGCAGAATGAAACGTATTACACTACCCGCAATATATCACTCATAAGCACAACAATCAGAGTCTGACCGAACATCAGGCACGCCGGCACCGTCGCCGCTGCCCAATACTTAGAGAATGGCCACCGTGTTATTTTACACATTAGGACAAACACGAGCACACCGTTTCGTACAAAGGCAGTCAAACATCTTCGCCCATTCTCGCGCAAAAATCGTACAGTAGAAATTACAATAAGCACAGAAAACAATGTTCAGGGGAAAGCATACAGGCTTAGTCGAATTTCTCACGAACTACCTTTGAGTCTGAAAGACGTTTATCACTGCCTATGATCAACATCTATTTCAGCGAGCATGTTTTAACAATGGAGCTATGTCCTTATTGGATAACAGTGTTATGCTGGAAATTGCTCACACCCTCTCTTCTTTGTTTTCCCCTGCAGCGGCCTTGAGAGTGATTTTGTATGGTGTAGTCTACAATGATAAACGCTCTTACTCGCATATTGGCGTGAGTCTCCTTTTAGCCAACTCCACGAGGAATAAGGTCTCAACTCCTCCGATTCGGCGTGATACCGTATACCAGTCATCACGATGCAGTGATCGCGGATTACGTCATCAATGAGATAACTCAATCTGTAGCTACTCTGTTCGCGCTCCATTCCGTGAAAAAAAAAAGGAACAGAAATAATGACCGTAAGCGGATGAAAGTAAAGGGCACACCATATCTGACACCGGAAGCAGCGGCCAGACAGGTGAGGTGGGGAAGAGCCGACAGAACCGAATCGTTGTTTCGTTCACCGAACACGCACGCAGTCCCTTTTCGGATATGTTCGCGCGCGCGTCCGGGCCAAGACTGGCCCGGCACCTGCGAACGCAGCCCTCTTGACACCAATCTCGAGTCTTGTCCCGTTGCAGGGCCACGTTCGCAGGTCAACGACGAAGAACGTGCGGCTGTCCGTCAAGCGACTCGTCTGCGACGCTGCATATCAGACCAGACGAGTGCGGCACAAGACCTTCGCCGACCTCGCCAGAGGGAGTGGAAGACAAAAGACAAAAGAAAGCAGCAGCCACCGCGTGGTGCGTCGTCTACTTTCACTCGCAGACGCGCAGAGGGCTGGTGACGTCGCGGAAGTGATGCTTGCCGCCCGGTGAAGTGAAAGTGTGAAGGCCACTCCGACCAAGAAGAGTGCGAAAGGAGAGGAGGAAAGCAGGCTCACGCGCTGCCGTGAATGCACGTGCCCTGCTCGTCTCCATTTAGCGGCGTGTATAACAGAGACGGCACGTTAGAGGAGGAGGGAAGCACGAAGAAAAGTGTGCGCGCCGGCGAGCTAGACGCAACATGATTTGGGAAAAAAGCGACGTGTGATACACGGGAGGAAGTGACGCAGCCATTCCTTCCCCACTGAGATCTCGCCGAAACAAGTGGGAGAGATGCCGGTATATAAAGAGCCTACCTGGTCAGCTCTGACAGCAACTGCGAGTCGCGAGCATCCTAGAAGCGTCGTCGTACAAGAGTGACTTCTCGACGTCAACGTCTTGACAGCCCCGCACGGACTAAAGCAGACCAAGCAGACGCCCCTGCCTTGCCGATCGACAGATCACTGTGAGGTGAGAGATCAAGGGACGCGCTTCACCGTAATTTCGTGAGACACATATTTTAATTCCTGCTATCTCACGTCTACATCTTTAAGGTCGTTTATAACCTGCGTTTATATTGCAACCACCGGGAAACTTTTGGGGAGCTGATGTTTTTGAAGTACATGCAAACGGTGAAGGAATTATTCAGCAACGGTAAACGTGCCGAGTCCATTGCTATTATGTTAATGAAGAGCCACCGAATGCACCTACAAAGTGAGTTTTTCTGTATTTAGTAGCTGCAGCGTCTCACTGGTGAAATTCTTAACGTATGCATCTGCCTTCTACGTCAGTATTTGAACTTTTTAGTGCGTTCTACAGCCGCTCGTATGTAATGCAGTCACGCTACGCAGGCACAGGTATAGAACGTAAAAGCCAGCGGCACATGGACATGTGTTGTGCACTACGTTCTGCTTTACCAATTTCTTCAACTTTCAGTGGTTCTACGCGATGCAGCTCAGAGAATGGCCATCCCTCCTACGATTGTTGCGTTCACTACCATTTTAAGTTTGACTTTCATTTCCAACTTCTAAGCACACTAACAGAGCGAACTTTAGTGGTAATCACACTGTGGCGTGCACCACTGGCATGCACCACCAACGCGTCAGTTTGTCAAATACTAACTTCTTTTATACAGCGATGCAGCATACAAAATTATATCGGCGTTCGCAGTACTGTACTGCCTAGTATAGCACTACAGCATTAAGGCGCATTCGAATACGGTCTGCTTTTTTGTTCTCTTGTTTTATTCTGGGCCCATTTTAGTTTAGTTCTTTCGCTCGTTTTGTATGAAGTTACGTTCTACACCTGGCCGTTTCCCGTATTTGCTTACACGTTTCTCATTCACTGTCGTCTCGCTAGATGGCTCACCCAGCTCTCGTATTAGGCTTACGTCAATGTTTACTTTACCGTGGTAACTTGCTTTCAGATTTTTTTTTTCTTTGTAATGCTCAACGGCTTTTTTTTCGGCACACGTTTTTCCTCGACGTTCGCTCGCGTTTCCCTCGACGAAGGCGACCGTTGAGCCTCTTGTGGCGGTGCTTCGTGACCCTTGAGGACTTGCTGTCGCGCTGTTCGGCGAATGGCAAGAGTGAGTGGTTTAGCGCGAATCAGACTATCACGACAGGGATCACTTGTCCTGCGTCTCTGCGTCGGCTGCTTAGTGCCCATTCTATACTTTTTATCTCTAATGTATTTCGTGCGTCCCCACTAATGACTTTATTATATAACAAGAAAAGTGCTGTTCAGTTAATATTGTTACTATTAACACAGAAACAGTGTGAAGATAATTATGATGGTGCACATAAAAGATTTTAGGAAGCATAAGCAATGATTCAAGCACTATGACGCCAAATATGCACACGTAAAATTTTAAAAAATTCAGGAAATTTTCACTGCAAGTAACAAACTGACCAGCTTCATCTTCCCTACCCCTTTTTTGTCTCTCCTCTTTAAGCGGATAAGCCTTTCGGGAATCAATTGCTAGGCTACTTCTCTTTCTCTCAGCATGGTGATTAAACACGCTTACATGATCAATATTAATTCAATAATATCAAATATACACAGCACTGCACAACCAGCTGTACCATAATGCAAATTACTGACATTACACGCTGCTTTACTAATAACTTTGTAATGAACTGGCGTCCTCTGTACAGTTTCCTGCTTTAAACTCGGACGTCGAAATTACAAAATTAGGCAAAATATATATAACACGCAGAAAATGATTGAGAAAACAACCAAAGCGCACTTGCAAGTTATACGGCAGATAATACGGCGACCATTCACGAGCACAGTGTTCGCAGTGCAGGTTCTTATGAATGCCATACAAATCGAAAGATGTGCTGAGTAATGTATGCCTAAAATATTCTGAAGTGAAGATGAGGAAATAGTGCACGCAATGGTGGACGCACTGAGGCGGTCGTTCTTGGCTTCTGCCTTGCAGCAAGGTACGAGCAGGCTTTATTAAGGCGAAAGCCTTATATGTCTCATGGTCAGGTCTCCATTTCAAGGTCGTTTCAAAACCGCGTCGTCGACATGAAATGGTCCCCTTGGAGTACGAGGCGATAATGCGCACAAAACCGCGGTTAATTAGGGTGAAAGAATGATTGAGCAAGTCAACTGAAGTGGGGGTGAATTAAGAGAATTGATGGTGAATTAAAAGGGTTTAGTTGGGCGATAGGAGTCAGACGAAAGGTAATGATGGGATATAGTGAGCTAAGATAATGAATAGCAAATTAGAGCGAATTAAGAGTGAATGAACGTGAATCAAGCGGTGATAGATTGAATAAAGAGTAATGAAAATTGTAAATTTGCAATAGTAGAGCAAACCAACTGCGATATAAGTAAAACAGAGATGATTTAGTGAATGAAGGTGAACCAAGCAGTGATATAGGTGAATAAAGTGTGAATTAAGAGTGAATCAAGAGGTTATGGAGTGGCGCAGTGACTTGCAAAAATACATGTGCGATTTGAGGGTCCAGGTGAGAGTCACTCAGCAAAAAAAGTGCTGAGTCACGGTTTGAGTTCGGTGACTCATAGGAAGGGTGGCTTGCAAAAAAGCATGATGACTTGCAAAAATGACTGTAAATTGTGGTCTCAGAGTGGTGAGCACTCAGCAAAAGAAAGTGGTCTTCGTCTCATTGACTTAGCGGCTCTCGGGCTTTCGCCTTCAAGTCGTCTTAGTTGTAGCATAAGGGACCCCTGGTAATTTTTGGACACCTGTTACCGTGGCTCATAAGGCTGATAAATGAATAACAGCGCAGTGGCTTCAATGGAAGGATATGCTTTGTTTCTTGCTGGTTGCAGTATTTTCCTGAAAAATGATTGTTGTCATGCCCTTCTTGAACCAGTTCTTCAAAACAGCACGCGGCAACTGTTATTCTGTAGATTTCTTTCCTGCTTTCTTCTCTGTTCTTATGCAGCATTTCTTTTTTATTCGTGACCGGTATTGTTATCTTTGTAAAATTCGTTATTGTTTCCCTCTTTTCCGATGTTTTATTTCGCAATTGTCATTTTATATTGAACCGTACTACATGCTCCCCTTGCTCGATGCTTCTCTTTAGGCCTAAAAAGTATGCCTAAATAAAAACACTCTAAAAGCGGACAAAGAAATCTGGCATCTAAGCAATGCAAGGTCACGCACACGTATCTTTACTTACATTTCAGTGTGCATCAGGGCGCGCACATAGCACCTGCAGTATACTGCTTGATAAGGGATGTCCTCATCAATAAGATAAGGGAGGCCCTACCGATCGAGACAAGGACATATTCTGAGAACGTGCAATATACTCTCAGTAGACTAGGCAATGTTCTCAATGTTTTCTTTAAGTATTCAGTGTTCTTCTTTATTGAACCTTAAGCTGATGATTAGCCACCGTAAACTTTATTCTGGGCATTGTGCTTTTGGATAATAGCAGAAAAATGTTTTCTAAACGTCGGTTCACATACAGCGGTGTATCAAAAGCACATAAATGGTGGCGAGGATTCCAAGACTTTAGTGCCGGTAGGACTCCGCTCAGACTTTTTAAGGCAACTGAGAATATCGCTGTTGTAATTCTCCATTTCCCAGGGCATCGAAACACTTTTTTTCTGGCCGGAAGCGTTATTGAAAGCAATGGCGTTACATGGTGCACCTTTTGGTTGGGCTATCGCTTGAAAAAAAAGTAGGAACCATATCCGATCAAATGAGCACTCAGTTCTTCAATCAAGCAGCCATTTCCAAAACCCATCGAAGACGTTAAGACAGCGTTCTGAGACAGTATTTATCTAGGATCTTTACATTTGTTGTGGTACGTTGGCTACCAATAGCCCATTAGTTCGGAAACTGCCCCCTTTTCAGCCTCAGTTGCGTTACAACCGCATTCGGCGTGAGAATGCTTCGATACCCTGTTTCATAAGGATTCTCATCTTTCGAAGCCAGAAAGAAGTTCAGCTGTGAAGCAAAACCTGTAAGGGTTCTTCTCAGCATCAGTGACGTAGTTGCGGCGGCGTACTTCATCGGCTTTCCGAGGCAGCTACACTAAAGATCAGAAAGGACACAATAACTCACGTTCATTAAGTGCATGCAATACGGTTCTTGGGCGAACGCTGGATCTCGAGCAACTTAATTGCTGTGAAGATATCTTCAAGGTCAGGAACATGTGCGTGGATGGGATACCGTCTTTCTCAACTTGTCATGTCTTTCCTTTGTTAAACAAATAAAAATGTACAGCTGGAAATTCTGCTACTGCTCTCAGCTGCATCATATCTTTTCATAGGGTCCATGTGCTCCGTAACTAACTGTATGGGTAACAAATTGGGCTCAATTGATTCTTGTTGATGCGAACACGCACGAACTAAATAGTGGAATACAACGACGCGCACGGGCTCGATTCCAACCGGCGATTTATTTATCGAGCAGCCAGAAGAAAAATTGCTTCAAGTAGGTTTCCTCAGCAATATTTATCTCCTTTGATTTGATGTCGTTCTGTTTGGTTTCTGGTAATATTGCTGTGCGCAGAGTAAATCACATGTTAATAGCCTATAGTGTGTGCCGTCGTCATTTTCACTTTTCGTCCGCGTCTGTTTTCGCGAGACTTCCATTTTCACCTCTCGGTAAGTATATTCTGCTTCACGCTGTCACACAATTACTTCTTAATCAGCTTTTCGGTCCGACGTTCTCGTCAAAACCACACAACACACACACAAACACACACACACACGCACACTCACACTCACACTCACACTCACACACACACGCACACGCACAAAATGGTTTCTACCCAGTCGCTGTGGGTCGCTTCTGTTTCCGCCTCTCGCTTAGCCTATCATAAGTATTCTGCTCTAAAAGCGTCGACACGAGAGGCGCAGGACTGCTTTTTAACTCTAAGGCACTGCGGGTCATTGCTGGAGCACGCGACCCGCCCGAAATGATCCGACCCAACTGATGCCAACTAAACGACGTCAAGTTGCACGGCCACTTCGCCGTGGCGGGCCCTGATTGCGGTCGTTTTGGGGTCAACCGCTGTCGCGCAGGGACGACCTCGGCAACCTTCGAGCGCCGACGCTGGGCGAGGCCGAGCGAGGCGTGTTTCGGGGCGCGCATATTCATATCGCTTCCCTCTGGACTCAGTGGGACAACCGAGTATAAGACGTGCCCGTCGCGCACCGATTGCCGGGGTCACGCCGATGATGAGAATAGAAGGGCTGCTTTCTCTCGGTCCCTTTTTTTAGGCATTGGCACAAAAACGCGGTCGCTCCATCTATGGAGCCTGATTTCTGTCATACACATGCAGCGCTGTCCACCGAAGATGACGTTCTCGTACGAATCACCGCTTCTCCACCTAAACACCCGAATAAATCAAAGGCGTTCGCATTGGCAACGGTTGCGCCTATTTGAATAGCGCTTATTTCATGAAATCAAAACACTTCGCTCCTAATGAGGCACAATTTTCATCTAAGATTTAACCTGTGTGGAAAATGTGACAGCCGCATGGTGAAGCCGAGTCAGAAATCCTCTACGTGTCACTTATGTGCTCCTAAAATGATCCTCGATATCCTCGAGCGGTGTTTGCGGAAGGACGCATTGATACATTACTTTTTATAGCATCAAAACAGCATATTTGTACATTTGTTATTTCTTGTTAATATAGTTCTAAGCAGTATTTCTGGTTTTCTATGTTTCTTTATTTTTACTAAAGCGCTTGTGAGTCGTACACAATTTTGCATACGAACTCGCGAAATGGATCTCCGGAGAAATTTATTTACCACCAGATTTTAAGCTTGAATATCCAGGCAGCAATTCCGGCCCTATTATTCCAAATAGCGAGCCTGAAAATGACCTGCTAAACTGTATTTGTACAGAGCAGAATGTAGGTAACGGGGAGTGCGACAACCCAACTTAGGTATCGATATACCTGCTAGACTTTTTTCCGATTTTATAGAATACGCGCCATTCAGAGACGTGACATTTGGCAAAGCGTGGGTTTCTAGTAGCGATTCGTCTAACTGTGCACTTGACTCAAAAACGCCGACAAGTCCTAGACTAGATTTCTGAACATGAAAAGTATCATCTGTTGTTTTTCCGCTCGATCAAATGTGAATAAAAATACCCACTGTTGGTGGTTGCTGCAAGAAACCATGCGTATGCGCTACAGGAAAAGTTCCTTTCGTGTCTTTAAGCTACGCTTTTGTGCAACCAGCAGACGCTTGTTAATTTCTTTTCCATTGTTCTTTTGCTTTGAGTGCATTATGTTGAAAAGGAAATACCGAATGCGGCGCTGGAGATGGAGATCGATGGATATCAATGGAGACCAGCAATGAAGATCGAAACGTAACATGTCGGAGGATTGCAAAGGGGCGTGCGTAATACGCGTTTTTTCCAGCCCGATGGTTGGGTGCGACGACTCATCGGGGCGATTTCGTAGACTACGTAAACATCCGCATCGAGCTTCCGCCTCAAACCGCGTTCGTTCTCCCCCTTCATCAACACGGCTGCTCCGCTTTCCGTGATTAATCACGCTGAATAAGCGCGCACGACGTCGTGGGGGTCGACCATCGCCCACCGTCTGTTAGGTCACCCCGAATGTCAAGGCCTCCTTATTTGCATTCGCCGGCGAAGAACGCTCTCGAGGAACGTGCAGCCATCGGAAGCCTATATACGGGGGAACCTTACGGGTCAGATTTACGACTCGTCTTTCAGCGAAAGTGTACACGCGAGAGAGCGCTGCGGCTGGTAGGCCGGGCGAACTTTGACGAGTTGCGTACGGAGCGTCTCACACACGCGTGGTCGAACGTTTCGACATTCCGGGAAAACCTCGTAAACGAACGGCACGACGCAAAGGGCAAGGTAATGGCGTTCGGCCGCGCGCTTAGTTCGCGACTGGCAAGGTCGTCGCAAGGTCCGGCGCTCCCTTAACGATCCATCTGCCTTACGTGGGAGGTACGCGCGCCGAACGTTGTACGCGCATCGAGTGTCCGCGCCATTTTAGCTTCGGGTGATGGGCGCTACGATCTGGACAACGATTGGCTGCCAGCAGGAAGAGGTCGCTCATTCTCGCACGGGTTGGCGCGGTAACTGACGGCGTCAGATCGAGTACCGTCATGTAGACGACTCTCTCCGCTATGGTTCCAAACTGGACGTTCTCGGCACAGCTGCATTACTTCCAGGTGTCGAAATCCCACTGCTTCCTTAAAATCACATACGGATAAATTTTCGGTTTCCCTTTGTTATTGTTCAGGGCAATTTTGCGCCAAAAGATTTTCTTTTCTTGGTTTTTTACTTACTGCAAAGTATACTAAAAGTGGTTCGGACTACTTTTAATTAATTGCACCTCGTGAAATGCATACAGCTGTGTTACATTTATCTTGGGGAGCTTATATGGACATTGTGGTAACATTTTTTTTGTTGTTTTGTTTAAACCAACATTCTTAGGTTTATTAGGGTTTTATCCTTAAGTATCCATAATACCTTGCACAGTAATTGGCCATATGTTTTATCCTTAGGATCCTAGTGCCTGACACAGTAATTCACCTAATGCCTGGTTCCTCACGATTTTAAGCCTCAAAGCATACTCACAACCACGCTTGATGAACTGAAAGGCGAGGCATAGATTCACATTTTAGTCGCATTAAGACACGTACTTTGCTGCTGCCTGAGCTATGTGTGTGAGATAATCGACCGTTTTGGGAAGAACAAGTACCTTATTTTAGAGCCTACCTTGTTTTAGACTGTCGTTTCTGCGCTGGAGAAAGAAAAGCTGAGCTTTATTTTTTTTTTCCGTACTGAAAACCAGCACGCTGCGTTTCGGATGCGTGGTTTTGCTCGCACGCGGTAAGCTCGCCCTCCGACCGATGGAGCCGGTTGCATCATTTCCCGTCACCATACCGCGCTTCCATTGTCTTCGTCTCGTGCACGTGGATGTTCCGCAACAAGTTCGTTCGTGGCGGCAGCGCCGAAGACATTCTGGCGGCGACAGGGTCGAACACGTCAACTCAAAGGGCACTACACTGCTGCGATGTAGCTCGGTTGTCCCGGAGCTCGAGAGGAAATTCGACCGCTAAGCAGTTAGCGATTGGACGTCCGCGAGAGCATATCACGGAGCCGATAGCGATGGAGCAAGTAAAAAAAATATTAACAAATCGAAACCAGAAACAAAAGGATGCCACGTCCGTAGATTGAATCTGGGTATAGCAACATCGAGGTGCATCCCGTCAAGACGTCAGAGCCGAATGCGGAACAGTCATTCTAGGCTCACGACATAATCGTTTAAGAAGCCTCAATGAATGACGCAATGATCGAAAATATACAAAAAGAAAAAAAAATGCGGGACAGGTAATGAGTTGCCTGTGAGCGGCACGTCGGAAGGCGCTGCTCACGTGCAATCAAAAGCCGTCTCCCGCGTTAGAAGCACGTCGGAGAGATCGCTGCGCTCGGCTGCTGCAATTTCGGAACGGGGCGAGAGGGCGGCCGAGGCAGCTGACCACTTCTCTGGCTTCGGTGCGCGCGCGTGCTTCTACGCTGGCGAGGCGACGAAGCCGCGCGCGGTGAGCTCCCCTCGCGTCCTTTCGAAAGTGACAGGCGAGAGTGCGCGCACGCGGAAGAAGGCACCGCTTTCGCTTCGATCCTGAACGAGCCGGGGTAGAAGGGCAGCAGGGGACACGCCCTCTGGTCGCGGCTTGGAGGCGCCCAGGATACGCTGAAGGTGCACCCGACGACGCGGGGCCTCCGCGAGTACTTCCGGCCGCTTGTATGGCTGCGGAATCGTCCGAAACAAGAGGGGGGTGAGCTGTCAGCGGACGAAAGGTGACGCTTCTGAGGTTGGCGGAGAAGGTGACCACGAGGACGAACAATGAAGAAATGGTATAACCAGCGCCAACTAACGACCCCGAGGAACGCGGGACTATGACAGCGTAAACGGTGAGATCTGGTTATGTGTACCGCAACAACTGCAAATGCACTCGGGGACTGTGCTTGTCAGGGAGAGGTTAAAATTAAAAGGAACGACGACGTTGCCTGCGTGTGCACGGAGGAGGCAGGAGGGCTAAGTTTGCCGCTGTACCTCGCATGGGAAGCTGCGCAGCGCGCGATGACCTTTTTGTTCATTTGTGAACATACCCTGCCTCCTTATGTGGCCAGTTCCGGTGGGCGCGTCCGAGCGCATGCTCCCACGCATTTGCGCGAATATCATGGCGTGACTGTGCCTTTTCTAACCATTACTGCTCATATACACGTATACAGTCTCCCAATATGATGTGATCGAAAGTAGCACCGTCTTGCCTCGTTTCTGCAATGCTGTTGCCACGCGACGCTACGAATGGCTGCTGCACCCTGCACGCCAATCAAATTGGAGCTGTGGAACGCTGGCGAGCAGCACTCTGGCCACTTATAACTTCTGCGCTGACTGATTGGTTTATCTCGGTAGTAAAAACCAGAAGCGATGAAGCAAAAATGTTTACCGTGACTGCAACATCGCCGTCGAACTCTGCTTACTGAAAAATTATGTATGCATTATAATCTGTAATGCGTTAAAGAAGGCAGGACAAGATAAGAGCACTGTAAACGATGCTATACTTATAAGGGTGTTTTTGTGCGTCTATAACTCTCATCCTTACACCCCTCGAATTGGGTGTTACCTATGAAGATACATACATTTCTAAGGTGGAATTCCCAAAATTATACCATCAGCAATTTGAGATCTCGATGAGTGTATTCACAAACTTAAACCCTTCCGGCAGCAATAAAATATATAAATTACAAGGTCCTAAAAATTATCTATCGATTGTGAAGAAACCGATATCTCCTCTGACTGAATATTCGCTAGACAAACAAAATTCAGAATACAATGCGATCATATTGGCATTTTGGCGCGAACTGATCGTTAGGATCAATTTTAACATCAACTGGCTTATAATCGGTCGTGCCAAACGCCAAGTATATGACGCGCCCAACGCTGAAGCGTAAAGTGCGTTCAGGCGAAGAACCCCTGCATCATGACGTACAATGTGCATTCAGTCGCTCTCAACTTTTGTTATAGCAACTTATTTTGCGCTATATTGCACTGATTGGTTCATCTCGGTAGTAAAAACCAGAAGAGATGAAGCAAAAATATTTACCGTGACTGCAACATCGCCGTCGAACTCTGCTTATCGGGCAGAAACCTTTAGGTTAACAAAAAAGCTCGAAAACAAGTTAAGGACCGCACAAAGAGCGATGGAACGAAAAATCTTAGGACTAACGTTTAGAAAGAGGAAGAGAGCGGTGTGGATCAGAGAACAGACGGGGATAGCCGATATTCTAGCTGACATTAAGCAGAAGAAATGGAGCTGGGCAGGCCATGTAATGCGTAAGATGGATAAACGGTGGACCATTAGGGTTACAGAATGGATACCAAGAGAAGGGAAGCGCAGTCGAGTTCGGCAGAAAGCCAGATGGGAAGATGAAGTTAGGAAATCTGCAGGCGCAAGTTGGAATACGAGCCACTTTTAAAGGCAAGCGAGCAAGCAAGCATTACGTTAGGGCAAGACAAGGGTAATTGCAGATCGCAGGGAGAGGCCTTCGTCCTGCTGTGGACATAAAATATAGGCTGATGATGATGATACTGCGCTCAAAGGCACTTTATAGTGTGATTCGGCCCTTGGCATTGCTGGCGCAACATTGGCGCTATACCGTGAAGATAGTCCATTCTGTTTTTATTCTATTTCGGCCACTATTCCTCCACGATTGGGGAAAAAATTGTTGGGCCAACCGCACTTGGCTTGCCTGTCATGCGACGTTATGAAAATCGCGAAAGCTCCTCATTTGATATGACGTGTACACACTGATTATGTATGACTTGGTCCAACAAGAAAATTCCGATTTTACGCCTATTTCGTCATCAGCCCTCTGCTGTTGGTCAAAATGGTTCGGGTTGCGCCCACTTCGACTGTCTCTCACGCGACGTCACAAAACCGCATGCTTTTGCCGGTAAAGATTAGTGTTGCGCAAGCTGCCGCGGCAACGACAGCGTGCGAGGGGGGGAGTGATGTCCCTATAGCCTTTCGTATATAAAATAACCAGCCTAGCAACTGATTTTAATGTTGCTGCAGCACCGCTATGGACTGGCAGCGGCCTGCTGTCAAAATTGCCATGACTCCCATTCCTACCATTACTCTAAATCACCCTTACTACCACTACTATAAATCAATAAAGCATTTCAAGCCCCCCTCAGCAGTTGTATAGTGGTGATATTAAACGGCTTCGCTGGACATCCAGTTTCGCGGGGACGGGATGGCGAGTCAATTACTTTAACCTTCCGTTAAACGCCGCTCTGATCTTTGACCAGCCATCTCAAGCCAAGCGAGGAAAAGCTAACCAATCGCAGACGCCGGCATGACCTTGTTCCTCTGGTTATCTACTTCCACTGCGCTAGCTCGGACCCACTGAAACCCTCTCCACTTCTGTGCGCTCCTCTTTTCATCCAATCAGATAAGAAAAACGTGTCAAGGAGGCAATGCTATTGGTTTTCAAAGCAAATAAAAGTGATCTAAACGAGGAGAGCGTTTGATTTGCCTATCCAAACAATGCTGCAGGTCAACGCCGGATGCTGTTCCGTTCCAACTCTCTTTTAGGTTGCCCTGAATATTTTGTGATTGAAATGTTCTGATGAGATATTAACTTCATGGAACACAAAGTTTCAATGAGGCATTTGGCATGTTTATGGTGTCATGTTATAATGTGTTCGATCTATTGGCTGCAGAGGCAAAGTGAATCTTCTAGTGCGTCCATACTGCATTGAATAAGTTCATTTAGGGCATTCTCTTTCTTTGTTAAGCGATAGTGATAACGTAAATTCATCGTTTATTCATTATATTCCTTTTCCGCATGCTTAATTAAAGCTCATGCCATCTCTATCACGAGCGACTAAAAAATCAGGCAATAACAAAAACAACAAATACAAAACGAACGCAAACACTTACAGAGTACAGCAGGTTTATGGGTGGTATTTGTTTGCGCAGTCGGACTGTGTCAATCTTGGTTCCGTTAGCATTACAGGGTACACCAACATTCCTGTTTATTTAACAGCCATCGCATACTCATTCAACTCGCATTATAAACAAGAATGCTTCAGGCACACAAATTGCCTCCCTGAATGCCTTAATTGGCTGTTCTGTTCAATTTCAGAACTTGCAACATGTCAAAGCCGTGTATTTATTGTTTCTGATGCACTAACATCATTTCTACATGTGATTTGAGGAGCTGGATTATTTCCTCTTGAAGTCGGTTACCTGGCGTTGGTGACTTTGCAGAAATACACTATAGTGCAAGAAGCCAATCGCACTGCTCACACTGAAAATAAAAGCTTTAAATTGCATGAACGATTTCTACTTTGTTCGCATCTTCCTCTGGTAAAAATGAGTCTAGACGGACTTGTAGAACGCGTAGAGAATTGTCCTTTGGCTATAGTTCGTAATTGAATGGGACGAATAAAGCAGTGGACAAAAATCTTCCGTACGTCCGTGCTTTCGGTTTTATATTAGCATTTATGTACTTGTTATTTATATATACATTTGTATGTCACAACCACACGAGGACCACACACAATAATACAAAGGAAAGCATAGGAGGAATTACTTGTATATTTATTTGAAATAAAGAATAAAAGAAATTTTCCGTTAGTAATCATTTCTACATTTCCATTTAATGAACAACTGCTTTCCGTTGTATGATTGTTCGTTGGCCTCGTATGGTTGTGACTTTCAAAAATCTGGCCCCTCAGTTCTAGTACTTTTGTATTCTCACAAGAAAATATATAGACCGCAAAACTGTCTATAGACTTTCTCCAGACGCATAAATCTAAGTTCATGAGAATCTTTAGTCTCATCCTTCTTTCTATTCATTTTAGTTTAGCCCAGATCAACTTTCAACTACTGTGTTTTGTCAGAGCAATGAATTACTGCCCCGGACAGACACCGTTGACTGTATTCGTGGATGTTAAATTTTGCTTTCACCTTCTCCCCTCTCCTTTTTAGATCTACCATTCAACACACAAAAGAAGCCATGAAGTTCGCCATCGCAGTCGGTAAGTATAACTTGACTAAACGAACTAACCATGTAAAGGTCACATGCGAGTACCTACAATCAAAACATGCAAACTGTCCCGGAGTAAAACTGCGGACAATCTTTAAGTTAAATCAGTTGTGAGAAGCAACCTAAAACAAAGGAATAAGGTTCACCTCACAGGCATACTAGAGCGCAGAGCCTAGCCGGGTTCGTCAGCTAGGGTCATTCACAGTTATTACTATGCATCCGGCCTGATGAATATATCTAGTACTCTTGCCAAGAATTATCCAGCCAAGATAGTGCGCAGTACTTAAGTTAACGTGTCGCTTGCTGACTACATTTTGTACATGTACGTGACACGAGAGTTGCAGCCATCTATATAAACATTGCCATTTTTGCGCGGAACATCACCCTATGTTCATTACAATGTAGAAATTACATTTAAAATGTCAACAATGCGGCAACATTTGATTCTTTTGAAAGTGTACTGCAAGCCGTCGTTTCTATCCTCCTTTTCCAGCTCTCATTGTTGCCGCGGCCGTCACCGCCAGGCCCAGGGTAAGCGTGACGTTGTCGAAATATTTGTTTGATAAATAAAAAGAAAATAGCTTTTCTGGTTTGTTCGCTGGCACTGTTGAGAGCAAGCTGGATCACCGGATTAGTTACAAAGGCGGCTGCCTTGAAGTCACAGACAGCCCACATTTCCACTTTTTGTGGTTAAAATCCCTGATTTTCCCTTGTATCTCACTCTGATCGAATAAGTCGCACCTAAAAGGCTGAAACATGAACAGTAAGTCCTGCACATAGCACTGGAAAGAGTCGCGGTTAGCCGGTTTCGCTTATAGTGCACCCTAATACTGACACGCCAAGCGATTTCCAAAGATACCCAACTTTACTGCCGCTTTGCAAAGGATAATTTACACGAATATTTGTTGTCTTTCAATGTTTAGTCCTAAAAAACAGAATTCTCTCGCTAAATATATATTTCGACTGATTCAGCCAGCATATCGTAAGACAGGAACGACAGAAAGGAAACAGAAGTCGAATTCACTAAGTTTCTCGTAGGGCTTGCTAGAATTCACCCTTACGTTCTAGCGTAAGAGAATATAGAGACAGGTTTGTAATTCCTGCGTTACGTAACTCTTGCCGATCCACTCTATTTACACCAACTATCCCAGCAAGGTACAGTGTTTCTAACTACATTCCTCGAATCTCTTCGAACTGACTGACATTCTTAGATATCGCATTTGAACTCCGTCGTAAGTTCGGAATTCCCCTTCCGAACGTTGCAGCGATCCCTGCACAATTACGCGAGCATTAGGAAATTTAGAATGGTACTTTGAGCACTAGGTTTCGCGATCTGTCAGGTAATTTTACATACCTTAGCTCCCGCGTTCACAGGACACTATACTCCTTTTACCTGAATCTACACGAGCATGCTGTACACGAGCATGCTGCAGACCATGCTGTATCTATCTGCATCCGTCACTAGAATCCTCCATTCGCCTTGGCATCTAACTGTGTATATTATAAGTGCGCTCCAAGTGACACAATGATGGACGCCAAGACTAAAACACGAACCACTGCACAGGAAGCGCAGCTATCATGACTTCTACTGCCGGAAATTCTCCAGACCGAAACAGTGAAACATCATCTCCTGTGCAAAGGCGTGTGCTGCGCAAAGGCATGCCGGAATGCTTTTCTTACACTTGTTTATAATCATACTGCTTTAAAGTTCCGTGGTTGCTATTTCTTGGTCATCACTTTTGTGGGCTTTGGAGCTCGTGCCACGCCCAGTGTTCATTGTTTCTTATGGGTAATTCCCAAAGACAAGTTAAGAAGCGTTTCCGCCTGTTCCCGTGTGCTGCAGACCAAGCGGGCGGCCTACGAGCTTCCGGACGGCGCCGAGCTGGTGGTGGGCAACATAAAGACGACCTTCGAATGTCCGGCCAAAAACGGCTACTTCGCCGACGTCGACAACGAGTGCCTCATCTTCCACGTCTGCAACGTTGTCACGCACGCCGACGGCCACACAGAAGTCCAGCAGTTCAGCTTCTTCTGCGGAAACCAGACCAGTGAGTACACTCACTTACCCTAAGGTCTCGTACGCTTGCCCATTGTTCACTAGATGCTAGGTCTATAGCAGCATACATGAAGTGGCCCGTGTCTTTTGCGGCTGTGTCCTGACCTCGAACATGTTCGGCGATGCCACCTGAACGCTGTGGGCCTGCATTCTACAAAGGCTCCGGACTATAACTTCCGGTTTCATGGTCCCACCTTCTGCTATACCTAGCCATGTTTACCGCGGAAACTTATGTACAGTCAGTTAGAAATGTTTACGGGTCATGCGGCCTGCGAAAAAGTTGAATTCCCGCGAAGTCAGTGCGCGTAGCAACTAATACAATGTTTGTAGCAAGAGTAGTTTTTACGACATGAACAATCATCCATTATACTAGAAGTGCCAGTATCTAACAGCAGAAATATGCGTTTGTCGTGGAACCTGCGTCCCGTAAGCTTTTGTGGCCGCCTGTGCATGTAACCATTTCTTCCACTGAGCAAGCTTTCTAACTAATAAAAAAAGTTACACCCCATACAGATGAGTAACACTCAACACTGACAGTCGCTCGGCCTGAATATGAACACCCGCAGATAAAAGCAGCACAGGCGGATAAACAGAAGCCAGCTCCGCCTTTCAAGATCGCTCGACCTTCGTGCCATTTCTTTCTCGCTTCATCATGAGATGCTGCAAAACAGCTTTTTAATGCACGTTATACCGACCGAGCTCAATACTAATTTCCTTGAAAAGCAGCCGTTATGGGTATCCTCGTTTTTGTTTTGAAGCCCATCACACGTCGTGCTCCTTGCGAGAACTGACAACCCGCCATATTATTTACAAGGTCAGAAGTTAATCACAAAAATATTTACAGGCCATATAATACCCGGTGGTACCATAATGCTGTTTCCAACAACTCTCCACCGGCTGAGAGACACTACCTTTTCTCTTACTCTCACTGTGGCGAATGCAAAAACTTTCATTTGGAGACCAGACGCTTGTACCGTGGGACCCCAAGGCTTCCAGGAATTCTGTTCCCCGGGACATAAGTAAAACGTGTCATGCGTAAGCGAATTTTTCGAGAAACGCCTCTTAACCGAACGCTAACCGAACTTTGTGGCGCAGTGTTCAACCAGCTGAGTCTGACGTGTGCCTTCCCGGAGGACGCTGTGCCCTGTCCGAACGCGCCCGACTTCTTCTACGTCAACGACAACATCGGCATTCCGGACGCTCCTTTCCTGACGGACGCGGACGTCGAGAAGGCATCTGCGCTCATCGCTGGCGCCAGGAAGAGCAAGGCCTAAGCACGTCCAGGACGTTGCTGGATTAGCGTGAATTGGAAGAGCCAGGTCTCCCATTGATGCCCATTTCTCACCGCCACACTACCGAGAGCGCATTGCCCCGGTTGCCCGCTTGGAACGAACTGGCTGGCATGTTGTGGTGACGTCTGCTGAGCCCAGTTGCGCGACATCCGGTTGGGAACTGTGGCTTCACGCACGGCGGTCATTAGTTCGGCATTAGGCCATTCGCGTAACATATCCTTTGATGCCAGATTGCGTCATTGTATATCAAAGACGTGCTTTTACTCTGCCGTTCGTGTAAATCAAAGGCATTTTTGCCGTCGTACCGGTACTCGCATACAAGTGAAAATGAGATAACAAATGAAAAGCATTTAAACTATATACGCGCGAGTATTCGGCGACTAACCTGCACCATTTCACTATGAAAGGTCCGTCAGTTACGCTTTAATGAAATTCGCTGTGGAAATGGAGCTAGCAAGGACTTATCTGCTTTATACTGCCCACAGATGTCGGCCTACAGCTTTTATGCTTGGTGCTGCGTTTTTTAATTAATCAAAAACCCGTTTGAAGTAATCACCTAAATGCTGCCTTTATCGCCTCTTAGTCAGGATATATCACCAAGTTCCGCAGAACAAGTTCTGCATTCAAAGACGTCATTTGTAATGAACTAGAACTGTAAGAACGCAACCGCGAGCTATACTGGCACATCTGCGGCATGTGCGTTAACTGAAGTTTTCTCCGGTAGTTACGCAAGGTTTGTGCGTATTAGTGCGAACATGAGGGATCTGGCCCGTATTCACGAAGCACTTCTTACGCAATAGAGCGGCTCATTGGAAGTGGGGCAACAACAGACATGTTGAAGTCGGCGGAAGTCAACAGCTCGTAGGCAGACCTTGCGAAAGGAGAACTTAGTGAATCTGGCGCTTGTCTCTTGTCCTGTTTATTGCCATTTTGTTGTTGTCTTCTGTTGTTGCTATTGTTTGCTTTATTATTTGTTAAAAGTGTTCAATAACAATAGCAAAAAAAAAAAAACGTTCGCTAACTAAAGCTGCCAAATGCTTGTGATTCCATCACAATGTTACAATCATTTTTTGCACATTATGTTTAGCTGTCAAGCAATACATTACATCGTGAGTACTATTTTGGCATTGTTAGACGTCGCAGTCATGCAGAATGTTGAAATGCTTCCATTCTGTTCGCTTATTGTGCTAGACATAACGAGGAAGTGTACATGTTCGATCTCGTTGGCTGCTCAATATGAAAACGTAAGTTGTCACTCGATCAAGTGTCAATCATCAATAAATCATGATGGTGCAAAACTCTCTCATGCGTTCCTTTATTTCTCAATGCCGATAAGCCCAGTGGCTGTGTTCATGCTTCTCCCTGGCTCTTGCCGTAGACACTGGAGATAACTTATCGACAATGGAGCCTGGAATACATGTGCTCCTTACACGAAAAACTGTGTTGGGAAGCTCCACAATGTTTTTCGTGCGGTGGTGGTGGCGTGGGCTGTATGAAGGATGCTATGGAGACGCACTGCAAGAAGCCCAAGTCCGCGCCGGCATAGCATGTAGGTAGAATCACGCGTCGTAATAGCGGACAGCATACAAATAATAAATTGGATACAGGTGAAGTGTTCGAAAAGACCTCTTTTAGGAGAAGCAATTGCAGGCGATATAGTTAAGGTATTACAAAGGCTTGCGGGAACAAGACCTCGGGTATAAGTAAGGAGCTCACCGGAACTTCAAGTCTGCAAACAATGTCAGAGAATGTGCTACCAAACCCATATATATATATATATATATATATATATATATATCATCTTTGCTCACTTTCCCTCTAATAACTTCATTGTTTATCATGCCACGAGTACATCTGCGGAGTTTCTTTCACCCGTGTTTCAATGGACAGGAATATAATGAAAAACTAAATGAAATAGTTGAAATAGAAGCCAGCTAATGTATACGTACCAGCGTGGAACGCATGAACAGCCCAAAAAAGTATAACCGCGTAACGATCAAGCTACTTGTGTAGTGTTTAGCCCAAAGTGACCGTTCAGTGTCTCTACTGGAAAATTTGATTTGATTTTATCTAATTTTGTTCAATTTGATTTGATAACGCGAGTGTCGCTAGATCTTCGCAGTGCCATACCCGATATAAGTAAAGGAATGGCTGACCAGGAAGCCAGTGGGTGCAGTCATAGCGAAGCTTTAGAGGAGTGGTCGACCAACTCTACCGTCCATCCCGTTTCGCGCCTTCGAAAACACCCGTCCACGGAACGAAAAAAATAACAATGGCGCACCTGTGATCTTGCAGAATCACAACCTAAATTCCAGCAAAGCAGAGTCGGCATGCTATAGCGGTAGAGTGATTTCCCACTCCTGCGAAACTTCTCCACCCCTCCCTCCCTGCGCCCTTCCCCCCCCCCCCCCCTCGACACTATGTGACGAGCCAGATGAGTTGCACAGGCAGCGTTTAACGCCCAACCACTTGTAATTAACGCACTCAAATTAGGATGCTTTAATGTATGATGCTACCTTGAATGTTTGATTTCTTATAAAGAGGATATCTTACAGAAAACATTAAAATTAATTTACTGCTCGAATGACCGTTTTAAATTTGCGCTGCATCAGCAGTTTGGAAATTGGCTACTACGCATTCAAAGCACATAAAACTGTGAACATTTTGTAGCCTGTTGCCATCAACACACGCTTAAAGGGCCCCTAAACCACCTCAGATATTTTTTGAACATTTCAAGTAAACACGCGCATCGAGTTCAGAATGCAATCGCGATCAACGATGCCAAACGCTGCAGCGCTACGCGCCGCGGGAGCGCCACAAAATCAAAAAAACAATGCCGTCCTCCTCCCCTCGCCTTTCCGGTATCCCCAGCGGTAGTCATGATGTCAGCAGGGGGAATCTGGTGATGTCAACGGTGGAAACGATGTCCATTGGTCGAACAAGAACGTAGGACTTCCGGTTAGTCTGCTAGCAGGTACGCGCGCTCCCTGCTCGTCCTCGCCGTGTTGCTCGCTTGTGCGCGCTTCCGCATCGGTATTTACAGCCCGCAACGCAAGTGCCAAATCGCTCGTGTTCTAACACATTCATGCTTAGCGGTCTGATTAGCTGCGCGAATAGAGTGCGATAGTGTTGGCTTTTCCAGACGTGCGCTCAACATAGGGTCTATTGCGGCACGCTTCGCATAACACGCGCCGGCACCGCAGCAACATCGAGTAGCCGAGAAGCGCCGAGTCCAGGTCCACGTTACCGGCACGCTAACTCGCCGCACGCCGTTTGCCATTCGCGGGCCGCCGTTCGACAGCGGTTTTGCTCGCGAGCGGCGAGATTTCCTTGCCGTACGTAGAGAGGATGAGACCGGGACTCATTTGTGCGGCAGCCTCACCACCGCTGATCGCTCGACGGCGCCGATATCGTCGCTAGGCCTTTTCCGGTTCCCTTCAAAGCTAAAGCGGACGACGCTTCGAAATGAATTACCGACGATCACAAGCCGCAATATTTTCTTATCGTTGCTATCGCTCTTCGCAACAATTGTACACAAAGAAGAAAAATACGCTGATATTAGCGGCGCCGTCGGCTGCGATGCGAGCACAGCCGAGCCGGTCGTCTCCCGTCGGTAGCCGTGCACTCAGCAGCAGCCGATGTTTTCGTTACCGGTGGCGGAGGCGCGCAGCTTCGCGGTCGTCGATTGGCCCATTGATGGTGCAGCGGGCGGGGCGCCGGTCGAACTGCCGTCTACTTTGGACACCTCTCGCGCGGCAGACAGGAGGCCGGTTCGTCGTCCGTATATGTGCCGCTAGCATGGCTAGCGTGGACGTGCCTTAACCGGAAGTAGGCAGTGTTTTGAGAAGCGCGTTGGCGATGACGTATGTCACGTGACATTTCGAGCAGCACTCGGCGAGGAGGGGAGACCAGCCGACGAGGAGAGAAGCGAAGGAAAGAGCGAAATGAGCGAGGGCCGTTTTTCGATCATCAAACGCGTGTAACTCCGCTATTACGGCACCATTTCGAAAAATTCTCGCGGCTAAGTGTTCGTTGTAGACTCGTGCACAACTGCAACACCACAACTAAATTTCGACCTCTGGGTGGTTTAAGGCCTGTACACGCTCGAGCCGCTCATCGCCGCAAGCCGCACCGCATGCTGGCGGTTCAGTGGCGGCGGACGGTTGAAGCAACCGGGCACAAAATTCGATTCACGCTGGGACCGGCGCGAGCGGTGCCGTACGCATGCGCCCTCTGGCCTGCAAAACAGATAACCAGCGACTGGCAACATGCAACAGCGCGGTCGCAGCGTTTGTGTGCTGGCGACCAGCAAAATTTTGGCCCGAGCCAGGATTTTGTTATTACGTTTGTTTTCTTATTAGGTAATTTTCTGATTAATGAGCTCGAGCGGTTCGCATGTGCCGGCATCCGCACTCCGATTTGGGGACGCGACGTATGTTAAGAGCCCGCAACCGAGAGGCGGGGCAAAGATGTTCTAAGTCGGCAACTATCGTCAACAGCAGACGACACTGGCATATTTTTGTCGGCGTGGGTTCAAGCTTCCGCGTCACGGCGAAAACGCAAAACTCTTGCACTGTCATACTCTGTTGACTGCATGTGTTGCGTTGGCGCGCTGAGCCACCTCTCGAACACTATGCAGTGATCTTACCTGCGCCTTTTTTTTTTCGTTTTCCTTTCTTTCTTTTTTTTTAAATCATTGCTACCGCATACTGTTGTAACAACATACATCGCTATGTACTCGGTTGTGTGCGGCGTGACGGCGCATTTTTTGTAGATGTGCTAGCGAAAGCTTGCAAGATCGCGCGTGCGTTTTTAAGCCAATGAACAAGGGATTTGTCGCAGCAACAGCGTAGCACGCTGAAGCGCCGCAGCGTTATACGGGGTGTTCATTTATAAGTTTTAAAATTTTTTTTGAAATCCTCTGCGGCAGGTAGCATAATTCTTATCGTTGAGCTGGGTTATTCGATGAGGCGGACATTAGTAACACGAGAAATCCCATATTGAACTAATTAAAAAATGACTAATCTACTTCTTAGTTAATTATTGTACAGCACATATTGTGATTTACGAATTGGAGCCGGTGAGCTTGGCAGGCGTATCCACTTGGGATGAATTTCCAGAATGACGCCAGTTTGGAGATATGTGCCATCAAACTCGCCCTAAAAATGCACTGTTGTTCCACTTACTTTTTTACCAAAATGCTGTTTTATACATTGAAGCACTAAAGTAACTGGAACGCCCACGCATTTCGTCCCACACTTTGGAAAATAATATCTCAAAGCTGGCGTCATCCTGGAAATTCATTTCAAGTGGATGCGTCTTGCAAGCTCACCGGCTATAATTCGGAAATTGCAATATGTGTCGTAAAGTAATTAACTAAGAAGTTCATTAGTCAATTTTTGTAACTTGAATATGTGTTTCGATTTTTTGTGCTACTAATGTCCACCTTATCGAATAACCCAGCTCAACGATAAGAATTATGCTACCTGCCACAGGCGACTTTTAAAAATTCCGTAACACTTTAAAATGAACGCCCTGTATATTAACATACTCTTATACAGATGGTTCTATTATCGCGGAATACAGCTGTGTAGATCGACAAGTCACTTCTCGTCATCACCGAGCACACGAGTGAATATTCAACTACGGCTTGTTGATTTACTTACAGTTTTTTTTAGTAGCTGCCAAGTTAAAAGTGAGCGTACAATTGATTACATGATGGAATATGACCGTGTCACACAGCACTCGTGTTTGTTCATTCTGTGTTATGTCGTTGTTCCATTGATGAAAAAAGCCGGCGAAGCAGTGCCCCCGGGCCTGACCAGAATCTTCGAGGCTAACCTCGAAGATCAGGCCCTAGAGACGCTTCTAGACCCCTTCAATGACTTTTGGACGTCACGCAAGCTATCACAAGAATGAAAAACAGCTGAAGTATGCTTTATCCCCAAACCGGGCAAGTCCCCGCACATTGACAACATGTGGCGGATATCCCTCACATCATGCATAAGCATTATCATGAAAAGCATAGTACTCAAATGCCTCCAACAATACCTGGACGAAACCCAGCAAATGCCAGACCCCATGTTTGGCTTTATACGACATCTTGAGACCCAGGACGTGCTAATGCAATTGAAGAAGGAGATTGTCATCCCTGCCACACACCACGGGCCATTCTTGCGCTAGACCTGAAGGGGGCATCTGACAACGTGGCACACGAGGCGATATTTCGGAATCTCAACAACACAGGCTCAACAACACATTGGCGTATTTAAGCCACTGAAAAGTAAGGATGGATGTTCAGCCTTGCTGGTGTGGCATTTCATAGGTTGTAACCCACCATATTTTTAACCAAGCAATAAGGAAATTATATGGTCACGCCGTACCATCAGTACAACTGAAGTGTTGCTTCCCCAAGGAGTCTCACTGCCACCTTCCCCATTTTGTAAACACTTTGTAAATACAAACTAGCACATGGTATGTAGGCACATTATATGCTGTCTGTATGCTTGGTGAAGTGCACCAAGCATTTTCTCACCCTTAAAACCTGGGCTAATGCTGTCTTTTTTTTAATAATAATTATGCAATAACCTTACTCAATACATTGCTGTGAGAACAATAGTTGGCTTAACAGTAGCACTGCACACATACCCTCATACCACATTGCAGACATACTCTATAGAGGCTGGCCACAATCAGCGTAACTGAAAGCCAGCTGAACAGGGTGCGAGTTCATGTGTATCAAATAAATGTCTGTTCCATTGAGAGGTTATATGTCTGTCTGTGATATAATTATCAATTCAGAATACATATGGCAGAAGAACAATACACAAGACAACACAATCAAGTTCCCTGTGAGAAGCTGCTTTTTGCGACTATTACATGCAGCAAAAAGAGACTTCATTAAGCACCACTATGGCTTGCGTGCCTCTTTGTGCATTGTACAAGAAGTAAAGGTGGGCGAATGTAAACATTTTCAAATACGAATTGAATAAAATATTATTTATCAAATATTCAATAGTCATACGACGACACACGTACCTGTAGTATCAATATTTATTTTCATATAAAAAAATTAGGTACCACACCTTAACTAGTGCAAAAAGAGAGCTAAATATTGGGCACAAAGGATAAGTTTTAAATGCAACACTACTAATTGTTACGTAAAAAATCGACATAAACAGTCTATCAACAACTTTAGAGCCTGTCTGCAAAGAAGCTTTTCAAGAAAGAATGGCCTCTGAATGGCTAGCTTTCAAAAACGTGCAATATATTGTTCCTAAGAAAACATCAAAGTTGTAGAAAAAAAAAAGAATAGCCGATGAAGGACCAACGTGTTGTAGACATATGTAAAACTACTCGTTGCAAGGAAAGCAGCACAGACTTGTAGCATAAAAGATCAGTCTGCTAGATCAAGAAATGTGTGGTCACCTTTCGCGTGAAAAAAAGCCTATGGGAAAGTTTTCTTGCCAATATGACTGAAAGATACTTTCGTAAACGTGCTTGCTTTTGGGAGGCTGCATACACTTGTTCACATGCAAGTACTTGTCGCATATTCATTGTTAAAGAAGTTCAATTAATATAATGACACGAGAGCCTCCCCTGATTAGGAAAAAATAATAGTTGTGTGGTCATATATAGATAACATTTAGAATGTCAAGGTACCCTTTTCCATACTATGCAAGTACTCATGAAAGACAAGACTGCAAGAAACAGCATAAAACTAATGCAAAATCTATAACTGATTATGTCAATGAGATTTCCATTTCATGTGGCAAAGTATTTCACAGGGCAGATAGGATGTGACATCTGTGATTCAGAGATACGTCATTGTATCGGGGCACAAGTATTGTACAACTGATAATTTTGGGAATAAAGAAATAACAAGCATTGATTCCCGGTATGTCACCATGCCACTTGTATCTTAAAAAGGACTATCACTTATATGTCAAGCTTGCACCATTATGTTTATGTGACCATACATGTGTATCCCATCTGTAATGAACCGTTGCTTTAAGTTATGACCACTGTCATGTTATTCCCGTACATTAATTGTGGTTTTGCACAAAACACCTAGCAAACTTTTGAGCGGCATTGCAGTACTTTTTCTTGTATGTGCACACTGGCTTTCTGTCACAACACCCACTTCGCATCCATGATAAATGCTGCAGTCAAGCAAAATAGAGTTTCAGACTAAGGTACCTAAACTGCTTTCATTCCAGAAAACCCCAAACAAGGTTTAGATTCTTCAGGACACAAGCAACTTGCATCCTTTGATCTAAGGCTGTTTTCTGCATGCAATGAATGTTAGGATTTCTGCTGTGCAAATCAATGTTAACCTGATAAAAGGGATGGCAAGCCAAAACTTGCATTCGTGATACTAGTTACTACTGGGGCCAGATTAACCTATGGGCTAAGGGGGCTGCAGCTCCAGGCTAGGGGGCCCTGTGAGAAAAATGTTTCCTTGAATTAAACTTTATTTCTTACGTACAGTACAGAGTAAAACATAATGTGAACAAATACATTGGGATCCCTAGCTCAAGGCCAGTTGCAATCCATAAAAAATGTAGAGGAAGCAAAGAAATTAATTTAGCACAGACACATGTACTTAAAACTCAGCAACAATATGCACTTTACATTAGAAGAAGTAGAGAATACAATACAAAGAATCTTCAAAATGCAAACGGTATCATTGAACATCTACAAGTAAAGGAAAATGCACCAGAAAAAAGAGAAAGGAAGCGGTGAATGTATTAATAAACATACGAAAGAAGATCACGAAAATGCAGTTTTAATTATCTCTGAAAATTAGCTGCATTTCTAGCTTACGTGGGCTGAACGTTCCTCTCGACTACTCCAACACTTCAAATTCTCCGTTTACCACACACATTACAAGCCTTTTGAACCAGAAAATTTTGTTTTAGTGCACTGCGTGTACAGCGTCCTGATTCGGTAAAGTTGGTAGCAGAGAGTGGGTAGTCAGCAACGATGCTACTATTAACCATTACAAGAGTTTAAAAATTTAGTAATGAAGTAAATGGTAAAATGTGTACGTGTTGAAAGAGCAGTGTCGTGTTAGCATTGTATTGTGAGGAAGTCATAAAATGAACAGCCCTCTTTTGAAGTTTTATAAATGGCTCAATGTATGAATGGCCCAGAGATGCAACACAGTACCACAGATGGCTGTGGAACAAGCTGAAATAAATTTCTCGAAGGGTTTCTGTATCAAAACAATTTCGGCTCTTGAGCAGAATATAACAAGCCTTGCCGAGATTTTTGCAAAGCTTGTCAATGTGAGGTTTACATAGAAACAACTCATCTAATTTGTACAACCCCTTGATGGGCCCCTCAGAAATTTAAGAGGACCAGTTGCCAGGGCCCAGTGGAAAATTTTAGTTATACTATAAAATTTGTTAAGTGTCTTCCAAGGAATATTCTACCACAAGAATTCTTTAAAACGGCCTAGTAGCAGCCGAAATAAAAGCGAAGAATCTGTAGTACAAGAACGTGACCTGCTCTTCGTGCACAGAGGCATTCTTTCTTTGCCCAACCAGCAACGCAAAGGACCTTTCTCTCTTGCCTACTCCCATATAGGAAATGAGGGTTCACCTCCTTCTCTCTTTTTTTTTTTTGCAAAACACCTAATGCACCTTTCTTCATTTTTTTTATTTAGATCACGACAACAGCATAATACATCCATGTTACATTTACAAGTCAAACTTCAATGAGTTTGTTGACATGATGGCAGATAATTAATGTAAGGAGATGGATCGTTGCGAAGGTGCATGAAGCTAAACATTGTTACCTCGTCAATTCCACGCCTTACGTCTCTCATGTTGCCTAGCTTTGTTGTCCTTTGGTGCAGGCTACATGGTGACGTTCACAAAAGATTTACAGATGTTAGGCCCTTCTCGCATGTCCGTCTTGTACGATGAATTACTGTGGCGGTTAGCACTGGTAACATCAGTAGCCACCCTAACCATGATTACGCAGCAACATGGCACCACCTATGCAGCCCAGACCACCCGCTTCAATCTCAATTTGCCCTTTTACTAGCTGTACGCCCTGACAGCAATAAATAAATGGTAAAATCCATCACTGCGTAGTCTCATCTCATGCTGAGGACAAAGCATTAGGTATTTCTTGTTGTTCTTATTGAGATCAGCTGTTTGTTTTGACACTGCTAGGACTACACAGGCAGTAAAAGTGGTTCGGTTTCTATTTAGCAGGTGACACCACAGCAGTAGCAATGGTGATGCATTGACGATGCAGAACGCTACGAAGGCGTCATTGTTCACTGCATCATTAATTCCTACTCTGCTCTAGTACGGTACGTGATGACAGCGGTGAGCAAACGTCAAATACACGCTGAGCAGATGGCACGGTGCATGTGAACATTTATCAGGGTGTTCACATTTACTAAAACTGGCTCAGGAGGCTGTATTGAACTGCTCAGATAGCGTGTCGATGAAGCGAAGCCCAGCAGTAGCATTCATGGAATGCGTACGCAGCCTTTAGTTACAACGTAGGAACATTTGTTGCGTCACTGCTCCAACAGTGGCTGATGTATCAAAAGGATGGCAAGCAGACGCTGAGCAGCTGACGCAGCATGGATGAACACATCCCTTGAGGGGAATTCTGCCTTCCTATTGGCTAAGAGCCCTGCCGCTGCCCCAGTGCTGCAAGGAACTACTGAGATGGAGTATAACTGGCAAAGCACATCGTTCAGCATGAAAGGTTGGGCAGTGGCAGAGAAGCTGCGTTGCAGTGTCGTCACATCCGCAAAAAATAGCATGCGGCACATTTGCATTGTTTACATTACAGCACATGAAACCTAGCACAAAATTAATAATTGTAATATGTGGAGCAGTGATATAACTTTTAAGCTGTTCCCTAGCCTCCCCTCTTCGTGAAGAGTAAAATGTGCAGTAACAACACTGGAAACAAACAACACGTGTACAAAGCAAGGAAAGCTGGTTTGATACAAAACCCATACTGAGATGCAAAGAGCACAAACGACCAGCAGTGCTTCTGCACTGTTTAATTCAGAGCACATGCATAAAAAGCACCCTAAAGAGCTTGTAGTGTGTGCCCAACTCAGCAGCTGCTTAGCTACAAGAAAGTTCGGCCAAGGAGAAGGAGGTTTCATTATTTTTCAATGTATGTGTACAAGTACGGTTTGTTTCCGCCTCCTTGAATTTTGGTTTTGGCATCCTTGAATTTTGGGTCTAATGTTCTGTACAAACCGTTCTGTATGCACGGTTCACTTCAGAGCATATGCATATCGCATAAAACGAATACTTATACGCCTAGCACCACTGCGACACATTGCACGTATACATAACAGTACCCTTCACCTCGTACAGTAAGAACCCCAGCACTCAAACGCTCTGTACGTGTTCGCGGTCACCAAGGCTCATCGCAGCCCCCCAAACAACTCACATGAACCAAAGCACAAACAGCACATTACGAATGGCTGCGCTGACGCGACAATAAAGCTAATCGCTACAGGTTATATGGTCACTTCTTAAACACAAACCAGCACTGCACAATGCACATGCACGTATGAGCTTCGCAGCGATGAAGCGCGCACACACAACACCTAGGCACACCATACGCTGAGATGGGCGACCGCACTATTTTCGTTCTGGAGCGTATTGAATGCATGTGTCATGCTTAGAATGCGCGTGCATGTGATGGCCTTCGCGTTTGTACTGCTGGTACTGCACAAGCGAAATACGGCCCAACACACACGAAATCGCCGGTTTCATTGCTTCCGAACTTCGCGTAAACACAACACATTTCCGTCTGTTGCCGTTGACCATCGCACGCACTGAAGAGGTCGGGCAGGGTATAGCGGATTGCTGCGTTCGACGACTATCTCTGCGAGTGCTCGATAACTCTTGCAATGATCTTAAAAAAACCACGAAAAACTAACTGTCACAGCAGCCTAGGCGCCTAGGCCTCGCGCTTCGCTTCGCTTCGAACCAGCGCCATGTTTGTGCGGTCGCCGCATACATGCTGCATGGTGGAAAAAAGTTCACGACCGCCTCTTGTGACGTCAGAGCGGCCATTTTAAGCGGACCGCGCGAGGGCGGTGCGGCTTGCGGCGATGTGCGGCTCGAGCGTGTACAGGCCGGGCCCTTTAAGTTATACCGCGAAGCTTTATTTTCTGTGCTTAGTAGTTCATAAACGGCAAACAGTGCCGTGCTGGTTATGGCGCTCTGTTGATGAGCCTGAGTTTGCGAGTTCGATACCCGGCACTGGCAGAAACATCCAGATATGGCGGAATGCAAAAAAAAAAAAAAAATACCACGGGTTCTATGCACTGTGGCACCCGGTGGACGCAAATATTTTTTAAAATTAAAACCCTTGACAATGCTTAATGTGTTCACGTTGTGTGCCATTACATTAATGTAGATATTATGGAACATTATCTCGATCTTATATTGATGTCATGTATGTCACGACGTTACCTGCGTTGAAGCAGTACACCTTACTGAATTACTCTGGCTTTTTGCTGCTCAAACGGTGTGGGATAAGAACTTGGACCTTAGGCTAACTACGGGAGCTAACGAAACTGGCCCACTGTGTTTATATTGTCACAGTCTGTAATGTGGAAAGAAGCGGACATGGTTGGTAGCCTGGGAGACGACGAAGAAGATTTTGGTTTTTCGCTTCTCTACGCAGCCATTAAAACCCATCTGTAAATACTAGCACGCTTCTTCCTTCCCGTAATTCCCGCAACGATGCCGTTACTTGGGCTGAAGATGGTAAAACCGTTCGCCTTTCACATGCGGTAAACAAACGCAAGGCTAGCATCCCCTCCATAGCGAAGTTTGCTTCTCTGTGACGTAGGCTTTCCGAGCTGAAAGCGCACGCACCGTGAAGCCATAGCTCTACGCACTACTGCTTGTGCTCAAAGTTTCTTTTACACGCGGCCAAGTGCAAGCTTTCTTTCACGTGTACTCACCGCACGTCTGTGCCGCTGTCATCTGTACGTTGTATAGATCGCATTTCAAGCGAAGAACGACGCGCGTAGTGGCAGAAAACCACCGATCGCATGCGGGCCTCCAAGCCTGTGTGACGGCAGGCGCAACTAAAAGTTACCACGTACCAAACAATCACGAATGCTCGGGCAACCTTGTGGGCCTACTCCTACCCAAAAAACACCGCGCACGGGACCCCTGAGGGAGGGAGGGACGGCTTCAGAGGAGGTTGGCTTGCCGAGGCTAGCGAAATCACGTGACGCTCCCTCCTAGTATTTTTCTTCCTCCATGTCACCACGGCAGATGCTCACAGGCCTGCAACGAGGTGCTTACATGAGACCTTTTTTTTTCGCGACTCCTCCTTCTCGCGCTTGGCGGACCGCCATCCGGTTAGCCCTAGCGCAGCGGGCGCGCGTACTCGATCGGTTTTGCGGTGAGCCTTGGCCCGTAAGCGCCGTGACTGTCGCACTGTGCTGTATCTTGGGTGAATAAACCTGTGTTTGTTGGCGATCTGACTCCGGAACCTTCTCAGCCCCGTGTCGGAGAGCCGACGAACCCTGCCGTAGCGCCTTCGTGCGTTGCGGAGTGGAGGAGCGTCGTGCCCTTTCCTGACCGTCGCTTGTAGGGTAAGCATTGTGCAAACCCACCTGTACATTTTACGTATATATATATATATATATATATATATATATATATATATATATATATATATATATACCATTTTGCCCACACCATTTGCACATACAGGTGGAGGGCCCTGGAAGCTTGTGTCTTTCCCGAGACATGGCCGGAATTAATTGTGACATGTATGACTTGAATCTGTTACGGAGAAAATCTCTTTCTCCTCCTCTTGTTCTCTTTTTGGAGGAGGCCCCATCTTGATGATAGACTCATCTTAGCCCACATCATTTTATATTCGAGGCGCGTAAGGCGTGTTCTTTATGAGATGCAGTTCGCCCATCACGCATACCATACGGAATTCTACGTAAGCCTAAGCCCATGCTTAATCATTATTCGGATCAACTGTGAATTTTTAGACTCACGTCCTTTCCTCTTGCATGACAGTTATCTCTGCTGTATTGCTGCTGCTCACGATCTTCCAACCCCGACGTGGGTGCGGCCCGCGACGGCTACAGCGACTCCCTGAAAAGGGAGGTACCCTAAAGCGGTTCCTCAGGACCACCAATAAAGTTCTTTGTCTGTTTGTCTGTCTCTCTCATGTATGTATACTGATAAATTATCTTAGTCAATTTCTTCTTGAACACTGAGTCTAATCTTTGCCACCTTTATGCGTGTGTTGGCTGTCATTTCTTAAGAAGTATCTTCACATTCTTCCTCCCTACACGCACCTTAACATCCTCAGTTCAGTCACTTCCCTATCCTGATGACTTCTAGATGGCTTTATTAAAATTCTTTCGGTTCCATACAGTATTGCTGGTCATGTATTGTCTTATAAGTTTATTAGACAGTAAAAAGCTTTCAACTTGACTGGTACCTGTGTAACATAAATATACACCATGATGCATCTTTTCAGTTTTTCTAATCTGTCAATTCTGCTGATTCTCCGGGTTGTCCAATAGTTCCATTTTGGCGTTTTCATTTATCATTGAACCAAGCTATTTGCCTTGTCTATGGCTTACCCTCATGGCTTCCTTTCACTTACTCTGAGAAACTGACATGTGGCTACCACACGTGGACAGCTTGCATCACAACACAGGCTGCTTTTGCCCTAACCTTAGTGCAAGGTGTCAGTCAGCATGGGCAAAGCAGTGAGGGCAAGGAATTATGGAATTAAGGTAGAGGTGTAAGCAACTAAGGGAAACCATCTTTATGAGGTGAGTGTGAGGAAAAGTATTAAAAAATGTTGGGAATTCGCAGTTCCTGTTTATTTGTCTATTAGGCTCTAGCTATTTCAGTTATTTCCGCACATGTCTTGCAACTTTCAGTTGCAGCGTGTTTTTCGTAAATGCTGCCACACTCAATACTTTAACTTTGCGAACCTATATTTCTCATTCACTTGGTTCATTTATACCTACAAGCCGCAATTGTATCATTTTACATCAGCTATTGAATGTAATGCAACATATATGTTCTCAGTCTGCTTCAGTGGAAGGTATTTACTAACACAGTGAATAATCATGAATCGTGTGTTTTTATAAAGTGCCTTAATGGTATCCAGCTGTGCATAATGCTATACTTTCTTCTAGCACTGATTTCTTGACATGTGACTTCAAGGAATGAAGTCAACTGCATGACCTATTACGGTACGGCATTGTCTAATTTATTCAATTGAAAAATTAATCTGGTGAAACCTTCTTGAATGAGGCTGAGCAACCCAGCTAAGTTAATGAATGCTTTGGAAAGCATGTTATGTGGCTTTAATTCAGGCTGAGTACCTCATCCAAATATTTCATTGAGAATTATTTTATGCCAGTAAGTGCACACGTATTTGTGTTTATTTCTGATGCTGTTCTCCCTTAATTGCTTTCTTGGTTCAGTCCATATATATAAAGCAAGAGATGCTGGCTTGTTTTTTTTGCATTAACAAATTACAATAGTCATATAATAGCACACTTCACATAAATCACACTGAAAGTCATCTGGCGAGCAAAACACGTACTTGTCTTTTTGAATATCGCAGCTTATGTTTTAGCGTGTGCAGTTCGGACACGATTCTTGAGAAGCACTACATGACAGTTACAAGTATGTGACGTACAATTACTCAGCACAGCAGGCAGATCCAAGCTATTGCAGACTGGTACTTACCACACAATGCAAATCTAATCATGCATCAGGATTTTTTTTATTTGCTTGGGTTGCCACATGCCATAACGTCAGTATGCCTCAGGATTGTAGAGGTGGATGCCAAGTACATATTAAGGAGGGGGGAGGGTGGGCGCCTTTGGCATGAAAACTGGTAAAGGAAGTATTATTGGTAGGGGTGGACGAATATTCTAAGTGTTGAATACGAATATAATATTACACACTAACTATTCGTATTCTATTATAATTAACTATTCGGCATTTTGATCACGTAAATCTAGCCAAATATTTGGCAGTAACCGAGTGTTAAAGTTGTTACTGTTCTCCGCCTACTAACAAAGTATCACAAATTATCACAAGTGAAGCAACAAACATTTTCGAAGCAATGCAGAAACAAAATGGGTAATGCAAGCTTTTTTTGGTTACATGACAAGGCTACATGACAGCCTCCGATTTTTACTTATAGTTGTTCATTTAATATTATTGACAGTCTATTCATGTACATTTCTTATAACCTGTGATTTTTTCCTGCAACAAGTCATTTTACGTCTTCACAACAAACAGGTCTTTCAGCAGCTTTTGTCTTCCGTTTTCACCACTTTTAATGTGCAGGTTTTTAAATGGCAATTAGTGATCTTGTGCTTAAAAATAATCATAATCTTCCCTGATAGCAGTACTTTTTTCTAGTCAGTACAAGCATATGGTGCTTAATTATACCAAGATAAATATGCCTGCTGTAAATATAAGCATCTGTATTCGACTATTCGATACTTGCTATTCCCACTAGAAAAATGTCACAGTTTCGCCCTAAGGGCGAAGCAATGAATGCGATAGCAACACAGCAATGTCATACGAAGTAAGGTGAGCGGCTTTGGTAGCAATATGAATTGAATTACACACTAACTATTCGTATTCTATTATAATTAACTATTCGGCATTTTGATCACGTAAATCTAGCCAAATATTTGGCAGTAACCGAGTGTTAAAGTTGTTACTGTTCTCCGCCTGCTAACGAAGTATCACAAATTATGATTAAGCACATATCTGATTACATGAGCTGATTAAGTAAGCAGGTGTGCTGCGGCGTAAGTAGACCGACATGAAGAGAGACTCGATGACCACGAGAAGGCGCGTGTGAAACGGTGGTGTTGATGAGAAGCGCTTCCCGTGGGCAGCGCGCGTGCGAAGGGACACACCTGTAGCGCTGCACTGCCGATCCGGGCAGCATTACATGTGTAGCGTGCGTTGGAAAATGTGGCCCGACTATCACTAACTGAATGAACAAGCGTGGTGTGAGCGCGCACAAACAAACATGAATAGATCACACTGAACGACTGCAGACAACGACTGTCAAAACGCTGGCAGCAAGCCCATACGCTGCAGCGGGGGAAGGTACGTGCGGTCTATCGCTTCAACAGAAACTGAGCGGCGAATGCACAGTGCATAAAGGTCAGAGCCGTGTGGAGATAAGAGACGGTGCGGCGAGCGACGAGCGTGGCTGTTGGCAAAGTAGAAATGCCCCCCCCCCCCGCTCCCTACGGCGCTGGCTTCCCGCTTCCTTGCTTGCGCGTGGGAGATTGAGTGCGTTCGCTCTCCGTGATAGCGCGCGCCCCCGCACGCTTCCGCTCGGGCATACGGCGCGCGGTGAAAATTTTATCTATACGGAACCTCACGCCGACGGCGACGGCGACGGCGACGACGACGACGACGACGGCGACGGCGACGCCGACGGCAGAAATCCGGTTGAAGTGTCCATATAATTGCTATCGCAATAAAATTTGATATTTGCACACCTCTAATTATTTGCATTGAAGTAGTGAAGAGTTTGGCGACTGCTCGTCTGATCTGGTCGAAAGAGGCATGGTAAGTAGTTTAAAATTGTACGCCAAACACAAAAATGAAAAATTAGAGATGGTTCAACTGGAGCTTCGTTCACAATCATTGTGAACAAAATCATGGCTCTCATGTAGGAACTGAAACGTGTAATATTTTTTTTTGTGGTTGGTGTTCAATTTTCAATTGATTATTATAATTAATTGCATTGATCTAGTCCCAAAGAAGAGGCAATACATTTGGAGCACTACTCTTTGATTTTTCTTTCCATTGCTGTGAGTTTTTTTTTAATGTAACGTTATTCACCAAACAGGTACAACTCATACATTTTCATTCTTTCAAGGACGTCACCACTAGTGGAGGGTGTTATTCTGAGCTTACACAATTATTTTCAGAGATTTCCAGTATATCTGTAGTCCTCATAAGCAGTATTTAAATCATTTTAGCCTATGCGATTGTTCATTAACCATGTAGGCTTCATCAACTTCTGACACGACTCGGTCTTGGCAAACTTGTGAGCTCACAAATATGAGCATGCAGTAACCCCCCTCCATATTTGTTTCGATGAAGGCTTGTCCTTTAGTGCTACTCTGGATCGGCCCCTTTTCCTGTGATTACCACCATGGGCTTCAAGGCGGACACTCTCAGGACCACTTTTCATGCACAAACCTGGTTCTTTCACACTTTTGCTGATAAAGACAGACATTGAAAGCAAGGGTGGCATACCAGGCATGTTGATCGCAGACAGAACTGCGGGGGGGGGGGGGGGGGGGGGAGTTCTAAAAGTACTCACCTTGTTGACGTCTCCATTTCATCTCCTGCTGCAGTGTTCATTGGCAGGGTGCACCTGTCTCCTCCTCACGCGTGCCCCTGCCCAGCCAATCAGAACTTAAGCAGCAGTTGAAATGGATATGTCACTTACAGAATACACCCCCTGTGTTCTGTCCTATCTTTCCGCCCTTCCCCATGTAATTTACTCAGTAAACTACGTGTTCAGTATGTTGGTCACTTTAATCAATCTTCGAATAGTTCAACGCCTACATAGGTATGTACAAGTAAGGCACTATAAACCCAAGCAGTTAGATTGGTGATTGCCAGTGTTATGCACCATACAGGCTGAACCAATGGCTTCACTGTAGCTTTCCATGTTAACTTTACTGAACTTTGAATGTAGAGAAGGCAGAATATAAAAACAGACTACCATTTCTATAATATGCAGCACCCCCTCCACTTTTTTGTGTAGTTACAATCAGTATATTCAACCCAAATGAAGTAAAAAAAGGAATCGTGACACTAATTTCATTTCACTGTCTCGTTTTAGAGGTTTATCAAGATCCTTTCATTGCATTGTGGGTCGTTACTCAGGTTTCCATCTAAATTTATTTCTCATGCTCCCAACAGGGCTACAACTGTTCCCTCATCCATAGCTATCAAGGCCTTATGGCACTATTGGACGTTATTTGAACTGAGTAAACACTAGACATTGCATAATTTCTCAATACAGCTTCACAGCTTCCCTTATCTTTAGTTTCTCATTAAAGCCAGCATTTCTCTTGTGACCACCTCTAAAGAGCTTGTTATAATGTATACGTAACATAAAAGATGGGTGCTTCGTAGTGCCTAGCATGCTCTGTCCTAGAGTATATTGTATGGAAAAATTGCCGACATACAAGTCCGATAAATGCCGCATCAAGCATTGATGTTTACTATTCCGCCCGGTGTTTCAATTTTACAGTATGTACACATTTGACAAGTGCACCAGTAGGAAGGGTTCAAAGCGCTTCCTGACAAATCTCAGAAGCACTTATCACAATGAATTCCCTATATAAGTAGTTTTGCTGAAGAGAATACAGGGATAAAAGCATAATTAGACAACGAGGAATGTGAGTAGGAACACTTTATTTTCAGCAGACATGTTTTTTTTTCTGTACCGCTTCTATACTGGTGGAATCAGTGCTTTTAATAAAAGTACACCGTGCTGCTTCATCCTTCCATGCCAAGTGCAGGTATCCTGTACCAGAAAGTCAAACCGAGACGTGGGATGTTCAGTCTGTGAAAATAAAAACGCGTTTGAAACACTAACGTGTAAAAAGTAAAGCACAATCAAGAAAATAAGCACAGCACAAGAACAAATCCAACGAATCAGAATTACATTTGAGAGCAAACATATAGTTTCTATGGCACAGTGAAGAAACCTTATTCCTAGGCGTTTTTTGTGTGTGAGAAAAGATGAAAGTCCATGTGTTCTGTCCCATTTTGTGTATCTTTCACCTTTTCACACACAAAAAGATGTCTTAACGTGCCCAACTGTCTTTGCATATCCATTTCTCTGCTCTCACGCCATAATACCTACAGTTAAAGATTGTAGTAATGCTTAGCTTCAATGAACCAACACCAGCTACGTGCACTGTGCTGCTAAACATGGCAATGTAAGTTGACGCACAGCGCATTCGTGTGCTATATACGTTTGCTCTTGATTGTAGGTAAGATAAACAAAAAGGAAGGCATGTCAATAAGAATGTTCCCTCATGCTCTATGCAGAAGTGCTCTCCCATTTGGACAGAAGCCAAGCGCAACCGCAGTGACCAGGAAGACAACTTATACAGCATTTCAAATCTAGGAGATTAATGTGCGGGAGACTTTTCTGAATTCATGGTAAAAAAATCTAGATGCTAAAGGTGACACATATATAAACAGACTTCTGTCCAAACTGTTAATGCTATGTGTAGCTTAGTTTTGCAAAATGTGCCCTACCACTGGTCTCCCAAGCTGAGGCTGCAGTCCAGTTGCAACTGCAAATCACTCAATTATGTCTAGGGCACACTTGAGCAAAAGACAGACGAAAATTAGTGCACCACTGAGAATGTTCCAGAGGCTTCAACAAAGCAGCTGATAGCCTGCATGAACTGGAGCAAGAGAAGTGTGTTTTGGGTCTAGGTGTGCACAGCTTACTGTTGCTCATGGACACTATTTAATATATTTTACATATTTCAGGCAAGAAATATAATGTATTTTGCATCCTTTCCCCTGTTAAATGCTCAAACCCAGGATACCACATGTCTGTTTTTGGCATCTGATTTCTTCTCATAAAACTACCCCTCTAAAAAAATTTCACAGGTACCTAACCCCAACCTCTCTTGCGCCTGGTTTTTGAACATGACAAGGCCACTAATTACACAGTGACCCCTTGCGATGTAATCTACGTAAGCACAATACAAAATACAGGAAAATTTAATAGACGTATGGCAGGTACACAACAAAGCAAAGGATAAAAAATCACATAGGCTGCCTTAATGTTCATGTCTCCATTTCGATGTGGATGTTTTTAGCAGTGAATATGCCATTATAATGAATGTCATAATATCACAAAAGCGAAAGGGCAAGGGTGAACCTATCACGTAGGGTTTCGGCAAACTACGGTGGACGTGTCCTGCAGTGAGGCTTCTTCTGTATTGCGGTAAAGCATATTCATAGTGACAAGAGCTAACTTGGCATGTAAAGATTTAGCCAACAAAAGTTATCGAAATATCATCCTGCTGCGGAAATATGCTTTGTTGAGACTAGAACGTTGAGACTTGTAGGGTTCGTCGCTGAATGAAACCCTACACTCCCGATTCGCGTGAACCTTTCCCACTATCGGTATGCTTCACCGCAATACACAAATTGCGGTGATATAACAGTGGTCGAACAGGCTGGTGCAAATGTTTCGACAAGAGAGCTTGCCCTAACCAGCTTTTCTTGGAAGTTTTCATATATGTGAGTACACCTGCCAGTACACTTATTAGGCTCCTCGGTGAGCGTAATGTGACAGGAGACGGCAAGTGCGCGCGTACATGCTTAAGGAACACTTACTACATGTCCCGTGACAGCGGCCCCTTTGACTTTTGATATGCTTCACTGCAATAATTTTAGGTAAGCTTCACCGTGTAACACTAATTTACTGCGGCAAAGCTGACTTTAGGAAGCCGATTTATTCAACGCATCTTTCGAGGCAGGTCACCCCACTTACTGAATTCATTTTTTTTGTTCTTTTTAATTTCCTTATCCTAGTGACCCTGCATCCCGCAGTAGCAGGCTGATAACGCGTCATAATCAGTTTTAACTGCTTCAGGACAGCGCGTAGGTGGTATACGCGTACATGCAACAGGCACAGCGGCACTGGCTGTTGTTGGGAAACATCGAGACGCTCTTTCGCGCAGTAATGCCATTTGTATTATTAAAAAGAATACAGGTGATGATTAAATAAAATGCAGCAAAGCTGTAGAAAAGCAGTAGCCAAGTTCACGTGAGCGAAATGGTCGAACACCGCTTCTAAAACAATCAGTGGTCCAAAAGCGCGATTTAACACGATCTGGCATAACAGCTCACCATGCCAGAGTTATCTTACGTCCTCGTTCTTTCACGCATCATTCACTGAACCAGACTCCTGGATCTTTGCACGCACAGACGATCCTGACGGAGGCAATGCCACTCACACGATCAGCTTTGTATGGGATGTCGGTCCACTTCACAGGCCGGTTGCAATTTGACGCGGCTACAAAGCAAAATATGCGCGCAAGACTAACTGTAACGCATCAAGAAGCTGACATCCCCTACCTTTTATTACATTTATATATAGTGGAAAAATGGATTACTTACGCTGTAAGAAGGCACGGAATACGGACCGCTTCACAACGCGACCATTCCCGAAAAACAGACGCCATGAAAATAAAAGGATGTGACATCATGGGTTATAGCGGACGTGACGTCATTGGTGAACGTAGACGTTTTGGGCCCCTTTTGTCTGCTGTGACCCGGTCGTAGTAGACACGGCCTTAAGAAATTCAACAAGAGCGGACACCTCCATAGAGCCCAGCGGCCGAATTGACTGTAGCGCACCAAGCAGCTGATGTGAAAACCTGAACCACACTACCGGTTTGGTGGCATTACAAACAAACGCAATTCGCTTTTACATACATGACGTAGAAAATAGCCGACTCATCCCAAAGAATACCATAAAATATGAAAACATTTGATTTCCAAGCATTTCACCATTACCAGGCATTATGTCCTGCACTTTAATAGCACACATACACAGGCGACTTCCCGTTTCCAGGGGCCGCCGCGAAAGTTTCGGAATTGAGCGGTCGCACCTCATATCGGCTCCATTGTTTTTTCACCGAAAAGGCGGATATTTCACCGTAAATGGTCTGAAGCCGGTCCCCAAAGGTCAGTGAAGGTGCCCGTCACCCGTCTTCACCTTTTTTCTGAACTTTCCGACTGTATTTTGTGCCCGAGAAGAGCGTTTCCATCTGACGTGGCGGCCGACGCGCTTGGCGTTCTTTACGCCTAACGCCACGAGCACTACGCCGAGACAGCCAGTTAGGTCTTGGCCTACCGGCGTCTGTTCCAACCCCGTTGGAACAGACGCCATGAAGAGACGCCATGAAGTCGTCCTTCGATATGGCCTACTGTGTCGAAGGAGAAAATAACACACCAGAAGAGTTCGAAAGTGACCCAAGGTGGAAGAGGGCCTTTCAAGCCCGGAAAGCTGCCTACCCCAAGATCCAACACGCGGCGTCGACACCGCTCCCGGCGCCACCGGCTGGTTCTACCGGCAGTGCTTCCATTTCAACCACCCCGGCGATGGCTCCACTGGCTTGCGGCAGGCCAAAAAGGCACGCTCCTCTACCCAAGCTACCCAAAACGGACCTCAAAATCATATTCCGACACGGCGGCGGACTGTGCGTACAACAGTGCAACGGCAGAGTGCTTCTCCCACTCGTATGCGCGGCCGCCCGCATTGACTATAACACTGCCCGGCAGCAGGACAAACTGCGTCCGAACCCATTCAATAGCTCGTTCCTGATCAGTACCCCGGCCGAGGTCCCAGCGAAGAGGTATGTGGCTGTGGACTCTTTGCAACTAGGCACCGTGAAATATCCACTCCGCGCCTACGTGGCCGCCCCTGACGACGCGGTACGTGGCATCACTCACAATGCGCTCTACAATCAAACCGAAGATGAGATCATCCAAGACTTGCAAGCCATGAATAAGAGCTCCCAATACACAATCACTGATGCAAGACCTTTGGGCAAAACCAGGTCTGTCCTAATCACCTTCATCAACGTGCAAGCGCTCCGAAGCAGCTGAACTTCTAGGGACTATATGTCTGTCACCCTTTCAAGGCCAAATTGGAGGCATGTAACAACTGCTGGAGGGCAGGGCACAGAGTGGACGTGTGTCCGCACCCCAAGAGCAACCGCTGCCCGCGATGCGGAGTGGAGCACCAACTCGTCGAACCACCCACCTGTACCGCTAGGTGCATCCTCTGTGGAGAGGCGCACTTTACGGTGTCCAAGAAGTGTAAAGTGCGGTTTGACCGCACCGGCAAGAACAAGTCTCCACCCGCCACCGGCAAAGTAGACATGGTGACCGAGAAAAAGGTTAACCCCGACTCCACCCCCCGACGCAGCTCCCGCAGTCGCACGAGGCTGCCCTCGGACCCGCAGAAGAAGACGGGCAGGGCCTCCCGTTCTAGGACGCAATCCAGGTCCAGGTCCCGATTCACCACAGGGCGCGGCCGGACCCGGAGCCGCTCCACCTCCTACCCTCCTCTACCTGGGGCCGAGACTCAGTCCACGAAACCGGTGAGCTGGGGGCCGCGGTCTCCGTCTCTCGTGCGGGAGAATAAGGAGCTCAGGGCTCAGCTTCAAAAACAGAGATCCGAAATCGCCGAACTACGTGAACAAATTCAATGACTGCTTAAGCGTGACATGCATACGCGTAGAACCGACTTCCTTAATCCACCACCCCCCGCTAAGGCTCCCTCTGTCAGTCCCCCTCCCCCTCCCCCTGCGCCGCAGGCATCTAACCCTCTGCTGCGATCCCATGCAACGTTCCCCACCACGACCCCTCCCCCAGAAGCTCTGTGCGCAGACTGACGGCAGTAGACAAATTCGCAAAAGGAATCGATTTCTATGACGGACTTGGCAAACGCTATCCAAAGCATGCAAAAAGCCTCATGGTCATGCAGAAAGACAATGCTGCTTGGATGGGAAACATAGCTAATAGACTCACGGCGCTCGAGCAACGGCAGGTCACCCAGGAAGCAACCGTGTCTCAAATACAAACTCAGCTCAATGGGCTGCTACCTTCAAATTCTACAGCCTCGGCCTCCGTAGCCGAATCCCTCCACAGTCATCGTCATGGCAGCACACCTTAACGGGACAGTGGTATGGCAGTGGAACTGCCGGAGTTACAGGGCTAAGCGCAGCAACCTCCAACTCCACCTACAGTCCCTGTCCACAAATCAAACACCCACAATCATAGCACTTCAGAAAACACAAGGGCCCGCGAAGCTCCTTAATTACACAACTTTTGAGACAGCCCATGCGACCTCCATCAGGGTAGCCACATTGGTACACCGAAATTATACAGCTACGCTCCATACACTTGGAATTCCGGACGTTGATGGAGTGCTCGTAGAACTCCTTCCCCGACAGAGACACGACACCAGTCTTTTTGTGCTCAGCATCTACAGCCCCCCCCCCCCCCCCCAAGGGCTCTGCGTCCCCGCCACTAACGGCGAGACGCAAAACTTTAGACATCTGCAGAAGTAAACCATTAGTAATAGTGGGTGACTTCAAGGCAAATCATACTAGCTGGGGATACAAAAAGAACTGCAGGAATAGTTCCACTCTATGGACATTCATCCAGAATGAGGGGCTCTCGCTCCTCAACGATCTCAATTTTCCCACAAGGATAGGCAACAGTGTCTAACATAACACAAACCCGGACCTTACTCTCACTAAGTACATACCCAATGCTACATGGCTCAACACGCTAAACTCATTGGGCAGTGACCACTTTATCCTCAGCACCCGTGTCCCTACTCGCACGCTCTCTAAGACACAACGCCGCCAAGTCGCCGTTACTGACTGCGACAGGTTTCGCAAGATTAGAGCAACCGCACCTGAAACCATCGATAATCAGGACGCGTGGGTGCAGCTTTTGGGAGACGCCACAAAGGTCACATCCCAGGTACCAACTACATCAGACTCAGAACTCTCAGACAGTAGGCTGTTACACATGTGGGAGGCGCATAACAGTTTACAGAAACGCTGGCTAGCCAATAAGCCCAATCGCAAACTCAAAGCCAGAATCGCAGCCCTTGTCAAGGAACTAGAAGAGCACGCAACACACCTAACACGCCAACAGTGGGGGCAGTTGTGCGAACGCATGAGTGCCAATTTGGACCTAAAAAACACGTGGTCATTCCTGCGATGCCTGCTAAACCCCGAAAACAACAAGATCCAACAGTGCAAGAGTATTTCGCGGTTGCTTCAAAACAACCCAGCGGAAGACCAAGCACTGCTGGACTCTCTGCAAACCAAATATCTGGCGGACAGCACAAGGGTCCCCTTACCTCCTTTTATCGGCCAGGACAACCAAGAACTGAATGCAGACATCACTGTCTGGGAAGTCCGGGCAGTCTTACATAAGCTCAGAACCACATCTGCCCCAGGGGAGGATAAGATCACCAACAAAGCACCAACAAAGATCACCAACAAGTCAGGACTGCGGTCCTGACTGTGGGAGAGCTGACAACAAATAAGCTCCAGCTGGGTAGCAGAGGCACACCGCAAGTATCAGTGCTGTCGCCACTCCTCTTCAATCTCACTCTCATTCCCATGGCCAGACAGCTGGCAAACATTCCCAACCTCTCGCACTCCCTGTACGCAGACGATATTACCTTGTGGACGACCACAGGCAACACAGGCGACATGGAGGCTACCTTACAAGTAGGGGCCGATGTGGTGGCGGAGCGGGCTGCGGCAATAGGACTCGCATGCTCCCCCACCAAGTCGGAACTTCTTGTTCTCCACCCTCCGAGGAGTCTCACAGACCCAACTACAGCCCCAATCATCCGTATCCACTCTCACCACCACAGTACACCACACTATGCGCATGATCAGGCGAATAGCCAATAGACACAATGGGATGCGAGAGCATGACCTGAGAAGGTTAGTGCAGGCCTTTGTCATGTGCAGAGTAGTGCACTCGCTCCCACATTTACATCTCACCAGGGCGGAAAAGGAAAAAGTGAATGCCCTTATACGCCAAGCGTATAAGACAGCGCTTAACCTCCCCAGGCACACGCCAAATGAGCGCCTCCTTCGCATGGGGGTACATAATACACTTGATGAGCTCACGGAAACCCACCGCACAGCCCAAATCGAGAGGTTGTCCTCTACCACCACAGGACGGCACATCCTGGACAAACTAAGACTAAGCCCGACCTCCGAGGAAGATCAGACACGTTCCTTACCATTAGACATACAGAACTGCCTCGCTATCCTCCCCCTTCCTAAAAACATGCACCCCGTGCATCACGAGGCGCGCAGGCAGGCCAGGGTAAAACCCTCTACAAGCAACACCACCACGACCACCTCACGGTGTGTGTCGACGCCGCTAGCTACCCACACAAACCGGCCTATGCTGTTAGTGCAGTGTCACATCAGCTTCGTTACACCACAGCAGCCACAATACAGGCACGCACGTCCCTAGAGGCGGAGGAGGCTGCCATAGCTCTGGCCATATCCACCACTGCTGCCGAGGTTATTCTTAGCGACTCCAAAACTGCAATCCGCAACTACTCCAAAGGCCGAGTTCATGAACCGGCAAGGAAAATTCTCAATCGTCAGACCCCCCTCAGACCAATTACGCTAATCTGGGTGCCCGCGCACGCGGGCCATCCAGGCAACGAGATGGCCCATTCCGTCGCTCGAGTAGCCGTCAACCGAGCCACACCGTCCGATGACCTGGATAACGCCAGAGACCGATTGGTAGCCTATCATGAGATCACCCTCCACTACCGCGAAATGCGGTTAACACACCCTCCCCCACACAAATCCTTAACCAAATTCCAGCAAACTACCTGGCGCCAGCTCCAGGCAGAAACCTTCCTCTCTCCAGCTTTTCTCGCCCTGGTTCATCCAGGTTTATATCGACAGGAATGTACGCTCTGCGGCGCACCTAGAGCCAACTTTCAGCACATAATGTTCATATGCCCTGAGCTCCAGCCGCCCTCGCAAATTTTGGAAACGCGAGGGTGGTGGTGGTGGTGGTCAACATTTATTGTTCGTGAGCCTTATGTGACAAAACTACTTGTGAGGGGGCTCAGGAGCGCGTAGGGTGGCCAGGAGTTTGTGGCCCTCAGCGACCCTCAAAGTTCAGTCCACCAGCCGTATTTGGTCGGCTGGGTTGGAGCTAGACACCGCAGACTCCCATCCCTCGACGTCGGTGAGTTGCCTCTCAGACTCTCAGGCGACGCGGTGGTACGCTACGTACACAGAGATGGACGCAACAGAGGCTCCCAGCCGCACCATGCTATAGATGCTGGCAGAATGCCTTCTACTCGCACTCAAGACAAATGCGTGGGTGCAAAGCCTGTTTTCAGTCATTTAGAAGGCGGCATTTTCGAATTACAGTTTCGGTTCTGTTCCTCGGCGTGATCGCTTGCGCGTTCTGCCGGCGCCAGCAACACACTCCCATGTTTTCACTCTTGGCAATCGCTCATCGAGTTTCCGATAAGCGTAAGTACCGAAAGAATATATATATATATATATATATATATATATATATATATATATATATATATATAGGAAAATCAGAAGCACAACTTCGCGGTTATCTAGGGTTTATTATTTTCCCAACAGTTTCGGTCCAGTTCGGTCGGTGGACCGACCGAAACTGTTGGGAAAATAATAAACCCTAGATAACCGCGAAGTTGTGCTTCTGATTTTCCTAAATACGCTTGGCCCATTCAAAAATCCAGTTACTACTACATATATATATATATATATATATTGTTGCGGGGCCACAAGAAACGTCACAAACTTGTCCCACTAAGATTCATTACACGCCAAACTAACTTTGTCGCCACGGCCGAGCTGCTTATCGCTAACTGCGTCTCAGCGCCCTGTGCGGCCAGTAGCCTCAAAAGTATCCCAAAAAGTAACGAAATTACTTTTCAGTAATGTCTGGCGTCAGAAAAAGCGGCACAAACTTCCAATAAGGTGCACTACACTACGCACCACGGCCGAGTCGGTTCTCGCTAAATGCGTCACAGTGCCCTGTGCGGCCAGTGTGCCTCAAGAGTACCGAAATAACTTGCAATAATCCCCTAGGAAGCCTGTCCCAGCGCGATTCATTAACTCAAATGAACTGCGCCAGGACGGCCGATCTGTTTTTCGTTAACTGCGTCATAAGTCTCGGTCCCGTGACGTAAGCCTAATTGCGTCGCTGACTGTGAAACAATTTCTCACCTTGCCGTTCCAATACTGCAGTGGTGTCTTGTGCCAGTGCAGAAGGAACGCAAGAATACGCCCAGAGCCCAATAAACCAGGCTACATCTAAAAAAAAGGAGACAGACCGGTCGCCGAACAGGCGAGCGCTTACACGCGCAGCCGTCTTCGCACGCATGACGCATGGCAAGAACAATAAGTTGCAGAATGTAAGCTCATTTATACGCAAAGCTTTTTAGTTTTAGCAGAAAAGAATTAAAAAAAAGTTGCAGTTTCGCCCGAAAGGCGAAGCATCAATTGCGATAGCAAATTGGTAGACAGCTTAGGAAGTAAGGATAGTAGTTTTATCGGCCGTATAAAGTTGTAAAAGTTTGTCGCAGTTTCACCCGAAAGGCGAAGCACCAATTGCGATAGCAAATTATTAGAGCTATACGGAGTAAGGATAGTAGTTTTATTAGCTGTATAAACTTGAACATGCAGCAGCACCAGTAACGCGCAGAACTGTTGTCGACGCCGTCGGCGTTTTGCCCGCGTTCGCACCGAACGCGCGCGGAGTTTTTATATAAATACGTATTTGGTGCCGCAGCTAAACATCGCCTCCCCTCGCTCCCGTCCCCCACAGCCATTCGTGCGACGGCGAAAGTTGCGTTTGCTCTCTATATATGGAAAGGAGGAAAGAGGCGCTTAATTCTGCGGGCCTTCAGGGAGCCCGGCGCAGAACGCGCGTTTGCTCTCCGACGTGCGTTCGCTCCCCGTGAAAGCGCGCGTCCCTCGCACCCTTTCCCTCGCACATACAGCGTCCGGAGCGCGGCGACGATTTCATCGCCGTTGACGTCATACGGAACCTCACGGCGACGGCAACGGCGACGCCGACGGCAGAAATCTGGTTTGGAGTGTCCATATAATTGCTATCGCAATAATATTCTCTTACTAACCAAATAAACAAGCACGGTGTCACGCGCGCACAGGTAAACATGGACACATCTCGCTCGAGGACCGCGTAAACTCGTCTAAACACTGGACTGGGGAAGCGCGCCAGCAGCAGCGGGAAAATTGACCTTCCCTCTGTCTTCCAACTCGCTTCAACGCGAACGCCGACAGCACAGCGCATACGAAGCTACCGGCACTCGGCGCGGGCACTTTGTACCGATCGCAGATCGCTTTGAAGATGAGGCCCCCGCGGGCGCACGCTTCGGAAACATAGCAGTTTGCTTTCAAGATAGGGTGCCCGCGCGGCAGCTCCGTCAGCAGCAGCCGCAAGAGCAGAACGCAGATTGTCCTTCCTCTCTTGTTGGATGTTTCGCATAAAATGCGCATGCGTCTAGGCGGCGCGGCACGGCGCACACGTTGGACTATAGAGAGACGTTTTATTGCGATAGCAATTATATGGACACTCAAAAGCAGATTTCTGCCATCGGCGTCGCCGTCGCTGTCGCCGTGAGGTTCCGTATGACGTCAATGGAGATGAAATCGTCGCCGCGCGCCGAACGCTGTATGTGCGAGTGAAAGGGCGCGAGGGACGCGCGCTTTCACGGGGAGTGAACGCGCGGCGGAGAACAAACGCGCGTTCTGCGCTGTGCTCCCTTAAGGGCTGCAGAAGTAGGCGTCTCTTTCCTCCTCTACAATCACCATATATGTAGAGCAAACGTGCCTTCTTCCGACGCGCGGCAGGCCGTGGGGGAGGGGGGGGGGAAGGGAGGCGACGTTTAGCTGCGGCACGAAGTGCTTATTTATATCAGAGGCTCCGGCAACAGTCACCAACGCCGCACGCATTTTGAGCGAACGCGGGCAAAACGCCGACGGCGTCGACAACAGTTCTGCGTGTTGCCGGTGCTGCTGCATGTCCAAGTTTATACAGCTGATAAAGCTGCTATCATTACTCCGTATAGCTCTCTTCAAATTTGCTGCGCAAATTTGCAAATTTGCGCCTTCCATAATCACGGCTATCCACTAGCCCACCTTTCCCGACGAGACGCGGACTTAGAGTAACATACGAATTACGCTACGACGCGGATGCGGTCGATTCTGGGTGACGAGGCCGGCGCGAAATGCAGCGTGTCGCATCTCGACGCCGGCTGCAGCCGGGGCACGCCGACGAACGCCGGATATGTCGGCCGCGCCCAACACCAACTGGAAATAGAAGGCCTAAGCTATACGGTGGCTAGAACCTTTTAGCCACCGTACCCTCTATATAAAGGGGCTTTAGCCCAGACAGGCTGGGCTCCGGCCGTGATTAATTTTCGCCCATTTCGCTGTGGCGGCAGCGCATTCCTGCGTGCTTGCCGCCGTATCTGCACCATGCCCGCCACGCCGCGTTCTCCTTCGTGACAAATGCAGCGTGCGGTTCCTGCTGACAGCATTTCTAGCCTGCGCAGGGACTCCGGAACGTTTTTGGGAGTGGGGGAGGGGGCAAGTATTGTCTTTGTATGTTGTGTTTATTATTTATTTTTTCTCAATATTTGTCAGTTCTTATTTATTTACATTACATTTTATTTTTTAATAATTATGCGAAGAGGTTTATGCGCTGTCCTTCAAGGACGCTTCGAGTTCCAAGAACGGCGAGGCAGCGTGGAGCACCGTCTCCAAAGACACCAGCGACCAACAGCGCGAGCAGAGCGGGCCGAGCGTTGGCGATGCCGCTGGACGGCGGGGCGTCTTCTTCTTCACAATCACCCCTGCAGAAAAAGAGCCATCCTTGCGACCTAAGATGTTGTGGGCACAGGGCCATGGTAGGGCTTGAGACGCGCCACATGGACGAGGTCACGTCCACGCCGGCGCATGTCATCAGATGGAGAAAGTGGCTAGATGAGAAAATTCACCGGAGACGCTCGCTCCAACACGCGGTAAGGCCCTTCGTATTTTGGAACAAGTTTTGAGGAAAGGCCTGGAGTTTGGCAAGGAACGGCCAGCCATGCAGAGACCCTGGAGCATACGTGGGACTGGGCTGCGAGTCGGCGCGGCCTTCCTTCTGGCGCTGTTGCTCTTGTGACGTAAAGGTGCGCGCGAGCTGGCGGCACTCTTCGGCTTGTCGGGCAGCTTCGTACACAGGTGGGCACTCGGAAGCGTCAGGACGGTATGGAAGGAGAGTGTCGATGGTATGCAATGGTTCCCGTCCATATAGGAGGAAGAAAGGTGAAAATCCCGTAGTAGCCTGTGTCGCGGTGTTATATGCGAACGTGACAAAAGGAAGTGCGCAGTCCCAGTTCCCATCATCAGATGCCACGTACATCGCGAGCATATCACCGAGAGTGCAGTTAAACCGTTCCGTGAGCCCGTTAGTTTGCGGATGGTAAGCCGTGCTCGTCCGGCGAATAATGTGCATTCCGAAAGCAGAGCTTCGACGACCTCGGAGAGGAAGACGCGACCTCTATCACTGAGGAGTTCTCGAGCTGCGCCTTGTCGAAGGATGAAGCGATGCAGGACGAAAGAGGCTATATCCCGCGCTGTAGCATTCGGTAGAGCCGCAGTTTTGGCGTAGCGTGTCAAATGGTCCACCGCAACTATAATCCACCGATTGCCATCCGGTGTCATGGGAAGCGGGCCGTAGAGGTCAATGCCTACGCGATCGAAGGGTTTGGCAGGGCACGGAAGCGGCTGCAAGGCACCAGATGCCCGTAAAAGTGGTAATTTGCGACGTTGACAGTCAGGGCAGCACTGAACAAACTTTCTTACAAAAATGTACATTCCCCGCCAGTAGTAGCGATGGCTGATACGTTCGTAAGTCTTAAATACTCCGGCGTGGCCACATTGCGAATCGTCGTGAAAAGAGGCACAGATTTGGGACCTCAAGCTGCGGGGAATGACTAGTAGCCATCTACGGCCTTCGGGAGCGTAGTTGCGTCGGTGAAGCAGCTGATCACGAATGGCGAAAGGAACAGCTTGGCGTCGGAGGGATGGGGATACAGAGGTGGTCGATGACCCAGAAAGATAGGCGAAAAGAGAAGCGATCCACGGGTCACGGCGTTGTTCGTTGCCAACCGAGTCAAGGTCAATAGAAGACAGAGGGGGTGAGCGCAAGCGGTTCCGCAGGCCGAGTCTGGAGGTAGAGGTGAACGGGACAGGGCGTCTGCGTCAGTGTGCTTGCGTCCACAGCGGTAGACGACGCGAATATCGTACTCCTGGATTCGGAGTGCCCAGCGTGCTAAGCGGCCAGATGGATCTTTCAACGTGGCGAGCCAACAAAGCGCATGGTGATCCGTTACTAGATCAAATGGGCGGCCGTATAAGTATAGGTGGAACTTGCCAAGCGCCCATACTAGAGCCAAGCACTCTTTTCCAGTCACGCTGTAATTGGCCTCCGCTTTCGTCAGCGTACGACTCGCATAGGCGACCACGTATTCGGAGTAGCCGGGCTGGCGTTGCGCGAGGACGGCAGCAAGACCAACCCCGCTGGCGTCTGTATGTACCTCAGTAGCAGCTGTCGGGTCGAAATAGCGAAGAATAGGTGGAGAGGTAAGAAGACGACGCAGTGTAGCAAATGCGGCATCGCATGCAGGGAACCACGAGGAGAGGTCCGCGCCACCGCGTAGGAGCTGGGTCAAGGGCGACATAATCGATGCGAAATTGCGGACAAAGCGCCGGAAATATGAGCACAGGCCCACAAAACTGCGTAGTTCTTTGACTTTAGTAGGCTTCGGGAACTGAGCGACTGCACGAAGTTTCGCAGGGTCCGGTAGAACGCCGTGCTTGGACATGGTGTGGCCTAAGATGGTCAGCTCCCGCGCGGCGAAGCGGCACTTCTTAAGGTTCAGATGCATGCCAGCGCTGGTGAGACACGTCAAAACATGTCTAAGGTGAAGTGGGTGGGTCGGAAAGTCAGGCGACAAAACCACGACATCGTCTAGGTAACAAAGACACATAGACCACTTGAGGCCACGCAGCGTATTGTCCATGAGTCGTTCAAACGTTGCAGGTGCGTTGCACAGTCCATAGGGCATCACGTTGAACTCGTATAGGCCGCCAGGTGTAATAAATGCCGTTTTCTGGCGATCGGCTTCAGCCATTGTAATCTGCCAGTAGCCAGAACGCAAGTCTAGGGACGAAAAGAATTCTGCGCCCTGAAGGCTGTAAAGGGCATCGTCGATGCGCGGCAAAGGATAGACATCCTTGCGCGTGACCTTATTTAATCGACGGTAGTCAACGCAAAAGTGAATAGACCCGTCCTTTTTGCGCACGAGAACGACAGAAGATGCCCAGGGACTGTGGGATGGTTGGATAACACCACGGCGTAGCATATCGTCGACTTGGTCGTTGATGACGCGACGCTCGTCGGCGGAGATGTGGTACGGTCGTTGACGCAACGGCTGGTGTAAGCCGGTGTCAATGTAGTGCTGTACTTCCGACGTTCGGCCCAATTGCGGCTGAGAAACATCGAAGGAATTTCTGAAGTGGTGTAGAAGCTGAAGAAGCTCGGAGTGTTCGGCAAGGGTGAGTGTCGTGGCGATGCAACTGGAAAACATGTCACTCGACGACTCTTCAAGCGTTGAAAGGGCGAGGAATTCGTTCGAGTCAAGATGGAAAGATTCATCTGGCACGGTAACAAAGAACGAAGAGTCAAGCTGTTCCACGCGGCCGAGACATTATTCGCCGACAAGCAACGTAACCGACGCAGAAAGTGGATTGTACACAAAAATATTGCTGATGCCAGCGGCGATGTCAAGCGTTGCAAAAGGCAGTGGAACGGCTTAGCGACTCATAAAGATGTCATATGGTGTAAAGAAGACCGTAGCATCGGTGACCGCATCGCAGACGACTGGGACAAGGGCAAAAGAGCCAGGGGGAATGTCAGTGTCCTCACGCACGACCAGTTTAGGCGGCTGATCAAGAGCGTCGTGGGAAGGTACGTCACAGAGGGGCTAAAATTCAACTTCAGCTCGTGTGCAGTCGATGACGGCAATATGACGGGACAAGAAGTCCCACCCAAGGATGACGTCATGTGAGCAGGCAGGAAGAACAATAAACTCGACAACGTACAAAACGCCTTGTAAAAGCACACGGGCAGTACAGGCTGCAAGAGGTGTCACGTGCTGCGCGCTTGCTGTGTGAAGCGACAGTCCAGACAGTGGCGTGATCACCTTGCGTAGCGAACGGCAGAGTTTGGCGGCTATAGCAGAAACGGCGGCGCTGGTGCCCACAAGCGCAAAAGTAGAAATACCTTCGACAGATATTGCGACCATGTTAGCAGGAGAAGAGCGAAGATTTGGCAGTTCGAAGATGGCGCAGTTCTTGCCTCGCGAACTGCGGCGCTTAGTTTTCCTGGTCGGAGGGTGCGGGTCGGCGACGCAGGGGAGAGAGCGATCGTCGACGAGGAGATGGGGATCGGCGCGACGGAAATTCAGGGAGGCCAGAAGAAACGTACCGCTGGGAGGGACCCGGGGCTGATTGGCGCATGGGCTGACTGCCATACTGGAACGGCCGGGCAGTGTCGTCGGGAGTGGAAGGCGACGGCGGCAATAGCGAGCGACGTGTGCTGGCGTGCAGCAGGTGTAACAGATGGGACGATTGTCAGGCGTCCGCCATGGATTGCTGACTCTCGGCCCGGCCCAAGAAGCAGTAGGGGCGCCGGGTAGTGCAGACTGTTGCAGGACCGAGAAAGGCGGCTGGCGAGGCCTACGCACTACCTGCGCATAGGTAGGAGGCACGGCAACAGGCTGCACTGCCTGCGCATACGTAAGAGGCGCGGCGACAGGCTGCACTGTCTACGTAGAGGGAAGAGGCGCGGCCACAGGTGGCTGGCGGTGAGTGACGGGAACAGTTTGAGCGATCTCTTCGGCAATGACAGTGCGGAGTGTTGAAGGCAGACAACAGGACGGCTCCTGAGTGAAGGGGACCAAGGAAAGTTGACGGGCAACCTCCTCGCGCACGAAGTCCTGAATCTGCTGAAGCAGTGGAGAGTGGTCGGAAACGGCAACCAGACTCGCTAGCGAGTCGGCGGTCGACAGAGGCTGCTGAGTCAGGGGGTGTTGCTTCTTGAAGGCGCGTTGCTTCTTGAACTCTTCGTAGCTCTGGCATAACGTGACGACTTCAGAAACGGTGAGCGGATTCCTGGCCAAAATCATCTGGAATGCACCGTCATCGATGCATTTGAGGATGTGCTGAACTTTATCAGCTTCGGGCATGGCGGCGTTGACACGTTTACAAAGGTCGACGACGTCTTCAATGTAGCTGGTGAAATTCTCACCAGTCTGCTGTGCACGGGCTCGCAAGCGCTGTTCAGCGCGTAGTTTGCGGACAGCAGGTCGACCAAAGACTTGAGTGAAAGACGTCTTGAAAGTTGACCATGTCGGAATGTCGACTTCGTGGTTATGGAACCAGAGTTGGGCAACGCCGCCAGTAAGATAAAATATGACGTTGGTCAACTTCTCGACGTCGTCCCACTTGTTGTGCGCGCTCACCCGTTTATACAACGTAAACCAGTCCTCCACGTCTTTTTCGTCTGTACCGCTGAAGACCTTTGGATCACGTTGCCGAGGAATCCGGTGCAGATGACGGGCTGGGGCGCAGGCGCCGGCGGGTCTGTGTTGTCGGTCATGATGGGCGGAAGCGTTCGGGTTCGAAGCGCCAGGGTGCAAGCGGCGGGGGAATTCCAGCAACCTTCACCAATTGAGAAGAGGTTTATTGGCGCTGTCCTTCAAGGACGCTTTGAGTTCCAAGAACGGCGAGGCAGCGTGGAGCACCGTCTCCAAAAGACACCAGCGAGCAACAGCGCGAGCACAGCGGGCCGAGCGTTGGCGATGCCGCTGGATGGAGGCGCGTCTTCTTCTTTACAATTAGTATAATTTTAATGACATCAAATATTAATGTTCTAATTCATTCTAGCCGCATTAAATTTTACATATTTGCATCCTCGCTTATTCTGCATTGGTATACACTTTAAAAATGGTTGCAAATTTCAGAAGTACTGAAAACCTGCGCAGACCGCGCAAATGACAAAACGGGTTCGATAGCTGCGAAAACTAATTTTTAATATTTCTACGTTCGCTGCCGCAGTGAAGCAAATATGAACTGACACAAGTACTCAAATGTGATACAAGTAGATAAGAAAGTAGGTACTAAGAAACTAGGTACAAAGCTATTATCGCAGATTGACGAGCTTCATGGCTGGCTTGCAGGGCGTTGGGCAGAAGAGGTTGTCAAAGGAGGCCAAAGGTCGCTGTTCGTTCTGCCGTTCTAGGCACGAACTCTTTCATAACGCTATCTAAGTGCAGTTCCGCAGCTCTCTTCTTGTGCACGTGGAGGAGGAGAAGTTGTGTCAGCCTCCTCTCGGCCATTCGATTGCGCAAAAATGTTTTTAGTCGCCTCAGAGCACTGAAAGATCGCTCTCCTGGAGCAGCTGACGCAGGCACAGAAAACACGAGTTGCAGGTACCGGACAACCTGGTCCATCATCTCACGTATATCTGCAGATTTGCCCTGTATAGAATTTGTAAAATGCGTTCACTTGCGGACGGACCCTCGTCACGCAGGAGCGTTGGGAGATGCACGAGTTGCGCTGAAAGCCTGCTGATCTCAAAATCATCAGCGTGTGTTCCTAAAGGCTCATTTAGGTCGTTTGCTGCGAAGTTTCGACCTTCAGCAGCCTCAGTCGAGGCTAATCAGCTGCTTCATGCCATCAAGCGCTGCATGCTCTTCAGGCTTGTATGTGAATTGAAGCCTTCTGGGTGGCTGCGAAACTCTGGGCACACGAGGTTCCTTTAGACCTAACTGTGTTGCTTTTCAGTTCGTCCGTTGCCATAGGACGTCAAATGAGGCGTCAGACTCTATCCTTGACTAGCGGTCACAAAGAGCCTCTGCTGCTTCTTTTGCTCTTGCAGCGCGGTACACTGGGTGTTGAAGCATCCTCGCTAATTCCTTGCATGGGCCAAACAGGGCTATAAAAAGGTTGATAACCAATAAAGTTTCGAACTTCTTTAATACTTTCTCATGTCATTTTATGGCTGTCTTGCTGGTGCCACTGGGAGACATTTGAACTTGTACCAGTTCCTACCAAGTCGCCTGCACCCTCTCATAGTTCTCAACGAACCTGTCCATTGATTTTACTCTTGCTGTCCACCTCGTTGGACACAGTGGTACCAGTAGGGTGTTCGGCCTGGAACAATCCTGCTCACCGGCATCATTACCCGGAGGAAGTACAACGCTCAATTACAGCGCTCAAGTACAACAATTTGCCTATCAGGAGTAGTCTTTCCTTTCTTGTTAGGGGGCAGTCTATGAGCTTGTCATCGCTCTTTTACGCAGGTTTTCCGCATTTGCAAGAGCCGTTGTCAGTTTTTTGAATCTTAAGAATTAGTTTGGAAATATACAGTGTCTGCTGATTGCCTGGCTTATGTATTATTTTGTAGGTAAGTGCGGTTGCATGAGGGCAATGTTTCTTATCCATTGATGCGTTGTTGTTCCCTCTCCGTGTGTAAGTCAATATTCCGCCAATTTTTTTTTTCATCTGTTTGCGTAGTTGTGATTTAATGAAGAGTTTGGTTACAGGTATGTTGCGTGGCGTGGCTTAATTTGTGGCTTCTTAACCGGCCATCGTGCCACCGTTGTACGTCCAGTTGATTGGCTTTCTGGAAAGCATTCGACCACACAACCACCAGTTTGAAAATTTAACTAGAGCTCTTGTCAAAAATTTGGTTTCAGCTAGCGTAAACGCTCGGAAAGTGGGGGCGGGGGGGGGGGGGGGGCTGCCCCCTCTGAAAAATGGTGGGGTCGCCCCCCCCCCAGTGCCCCCCCCCCCGCTTCCGGAATCCCTAAGCGTGCGTCAGAAAGAATTAGTAATTCGTCTACTTCGACGCTTCCGATGTAGAGACGCGCGAAATGTCTCGAAGGTGATGCACCACCGGAAATGATCACTCGACAATATCGCCCCTTAATACAACTTAATTTACCTTTGCTTTTGGCGTGCCATCGCGCGGCTTATAGTACTTAAAGTCATCTCGAGAAAGCGTTTGGAAAGTAGATCTTGCACGGGTGAGTGTGCCCGTGAAATGTAGCTTCTGCAGCTTCGCCAAGTGCAGTTAACATGTTTTGCGCGTGCTGGCCAGTCAGCGTCGCACTTGCCTGCTGCGGCGCGCTGCACGCTTGTGTTCGGCCTTCCTCTACTCACCGTTGCGTACTGCACAGCCATCGCTTGTTTTCGAGTACGTGTTCGGGCCCTCGACGGCCACGCAAAGCGTCGGCGTTCTTGCAACCGTTCTAATCACGTGCGCAACAAGAAAACACAGCCAAGAGACACCCATCAACTTGGGCATGTCGAGCGAGCGACGCGCCTGGGCGTCTAGGCGCAACTGAGAGATCAGCAGTCGCTTACGGTTCTCCAATGTTCGCATTTCCCCGTCGCTACCGCTTTGCCGCCATGTGCACACGTCGTCTGCTTGGGTGCTATTTAAAGGCTGCTAATGAGAAAATTAGACAGTTACCAGCGCCGCGGCTGGTACCTGTCTGATACATTGATAGTATATGAAAAGCATTTGTAGCCAATTTAGCCCAAGTGAAATTTCATTGCATTTGGCCTTCAACTCCAAGATATAACGCTGGCTAGGCCTTAAAAACCGACTCAGATCGTCTTAGCATTGACTCATAATTTCTAAAGCAATTTTATACTTGCAATTTTACCTGCACTGCGACACCAACAGCGTTTCGGTACTGAGGGTGTTATGGAAGCCATCGCGGGTATGGATATAATCGAATGGAAAGCAACGATGATCGTTGAATTCCTTCAAGGAATAAAGAAGTACAGAAGTCAACCTAATGCATTCTCGTGTATTGCTTTAACACAAGGATTTCCATCAATCAATCTGATTGATTTATATTGATTCCCATCAATAGGTTCATATAACATAACTGGCGGTTCGCGAACATTCGAAGTTGATACCAATCGAATATTATACACTAACTCTACGGATTCGTATTCGCAAATGAACTAGTCAGCATTTCCGAATATGAGAAATTAACCAAAAAATTGGAGGACGCTTAAGCTTGCCTTTAAGAGTGGAACGCGATAGCGTTATCGGGCCCCGTTCGCATCGTAACTTTTAGTAGGCTTCACTGCAACACAGAACGTGGGAAAGCCAGCTTACAAGTACCAAGCTTACACCGATCTCCTTAAAGTTGGCTTCACTTTTAAACAGAAATGCATTGCTGGGAAGACGTTTGTCCAGGGGGCAATATAAGTCGTCTTATATTAAAATATAAAGGCCATATGACCTTTTTTATTATTTTATTAATTGTTTGCTATTGCCCCGACGCGCGCGCGTGTCCGAAACGCATTAGGCAGGCCAAGTCCCAATTTGACCTGCCGAGGATGCTAGCGCCATCTGGATAAGATTTTCGCAAGCAGCCTGCTCGAGCGCGCCGCTGTTGGTATGGTAGAAATGCTGGAAAAGGGGCTTGTGTTTGAGTTTTCTCGTAACAGAATTGTGTTTTCTCGTACATTAAAATTACATCCGACGCCACCATGTCTGTAGGTTGAGGTTAAGCCGTACTTTACCATTTCTCTGACGGATTTCACTGTGAGAAATTCAATTTTTGTTCACTAACACCTTGCACCATGCGGAGGGCCTGCGCGGTCGGGGTGATTCGGGATAATTTTCTCCGCCATGGACGCTGACATCCACTCCGACGTCGGATTTTTTGCGACACAGGGCCTTTAACGCTATCGCGCTAATATTTCGCAAATGCCGACTGTTGAGGTATAGTTACTGTTCTCCGTCTGCTAAACAACGTATCGCAAATTATCAGATCCGACTGTTCAACGAAATGCAACGCCAAAGTTTTTAATGCAATGCAGAAACAAAATCGGCAATGCAAACATTGTCTTCGGTTTGGCCGGAAACCTAGACGAGAACCTGTGATTTTTGCTGCCATTCTGTTGTCTTCTTTATTTTTCTTCTAACTTGTTAGTACTTTCTCCTTGAATTTTGTCTCCTATGTGGTATGGTCCCTATATTTAAATAAGTTCCTTTGCCAACGGACCGTATTACATACGTCTAGAGCAAACGAGTCCTTTAGCAGCTTTTTTGTTTCTTCTTGCTACAATTTGTTGTCTTTTTTTGGCAACCATTCATTTGGCGTTTCTGGAACGCTAGTCATACAGCAGCGGCTCACTATTGGAATGCTGGTTTGTAACCGAGCTCTAAAGATGTTGAAGGCTATTTGTCCACTTCTTTTACCTTGTGCTTGAAGCCGATCCTTTGTACCTCATAGTTAGCTGTGTTTTTGAAAGAATCAGTACAGCCCTGGTGCCTAGTTATACCGAAACCGAAAATTGCTGCTGTAAATATATGCGTCTGCGTTTGACTATTCGATAATCTATTTGATATTCAATAATTAACATTCGTTTTCGATTTGCATTCGAAAAAGTTTATATTCGCCCGCCACTAAACATAACCTAAACATGACATCTACTTGTATTGTATTATGTATACATTACAATAGTATCACATAACGTCAAAAATTTTAGCACTAACACAAGCATCTACATCAAACAAGCTTCGCGTCCGCCGTATTTCCAGAGTGCGTCGGATCCGCAACACCTACCTCCTTCGCTTTATGGTGAGGATTTGGCCAGACGACCACTTGGCGCCAGCGTAACTAATTTAGATGGAGGAAGCAAAACCACGTTCCATCTTAGAACTGCCGTGCACGTGCAGGACTGAACGTGCTGTGATGAGGGCGCACAGTAGAGCACAGCGGTAGCACAGGTAAACCACCGCCACCAACCGCTGTCTCACCCTCTGCCATTCTCGATTTATTTCGACGAGTGAGCACACCAACGGTCAGCCGCAAGCAGCACTGCTCTTTATTTACCAAGTATCTCTATGCAACAGCTGATTCCAACTTGGAATCAGCCAGCACAAGACACAGGCATTTGGAGATCCCTGGGAGAGGTCTTTGCCCTGCAGTGGACACAACTAAAGACTGATGATGATGATGATGATCATCATCATGATCATGATCCGCACGCATCCAAGGCCGGCGCTGACTTGTCACCAAAATGGTTCCTGGCTAATTTTGATACACACAGGCACACACTACCATGTGAGCCAAAGTGCACGGGATCCGCTTTTTTTTATTATTCAACGTACGCCACAAGCGAAAAAAAATTACATTAAGTGGAACCACTACATTACGCCTTGATAATGATGCTTCGTTGAATGCCTAATTTTTATATAGGGATAAGAGCGTAGTGAGCGCAGATGTACCAGCTGCACATAGTGAAGGCTCAATAGGCTTATATCGATTCGCTTTAAATGCAAACTCGGGACATTCGATTAAGCGCAACTGTTGACCCCGCTTAGAGGTCCGTGACTGACTACACGTTAAATGTAAAAAAAAAGAAAAACTTCTACGGCGAAGGAATCAATGACGGCGTCGTCCACAGTCCGATCAGCCGACACATGTACACTGCGACCGCAGGCTACCACTCGGACAGCTCGACGTGTCCGTCTTGGCTGTCGTCTGTCTCGCCGTCCTCTCTGTCGCGGCGCCCTTCGTCGTGGAGGCTGTCGCTGCCCGTGACCAGGTCCTGCTCGGCGTGGCGTTCCTTTGCGCCCCAGGGCCAGGATAGGTCGACGCGGAAAGGCGACCGTGACGTCGCGCTGGCAAAAATTTTCGCAAAGGCCTCCATGTCCAAAGCATTCGACGACGCGTTCTTGGTGCCGACGCTGAAAGGTATGATACATTTACGCACATGCACATACACACGTACAGACACTCTTCTAAGCTCTCCCATCCCCTCTCTACCACGTGACCGGCTTCACACATTTGACTCCCCTCACGTAGAGGCAATAATAATGGGAACCTTGCATGAGGCAAGCCACATATCACAAAACGAGTTGTCGTTAAAATTGCAGTGACCAAAAATGCTGTCCAAAAATATATTTACTCTCGTGCAGGGGCGGCGTCCATATCAGGTGATTTTTGCAGCGTTTCGTATCATAAATGTAAAGCCTAGAAGGCGGCACAGTCGTCTGTGTACTCGTCAACGCAAAATTTCTGTAGTCTGGTAAACGTGCTAGGTGGACGCCAACCTACGCTTCGCCCTCAAGTTGAGTGCGCGCACGCTTCGTGGAAACCAGACCGGCCGTACACTGTTCGTGGCATTGAAACCCTGCAAAACTTATCTGCTAGCTTTATATTTTCAGGTTACTCTCGCCCGGAGCCGGGCGTACATAAACGAGACCAGCCCGGGCCCGGCCCGGGCCCACGGTCCCAAGGTTACCAGTGCCACACTATTAAAGCAGCGAACTTAAGTAACTCTAAGGCTTATCAGTTCGTCCCAAAGTATCACGTTTGACATTCTCCCGCGAACTTCATCACGACACATCCTTTCATTGTTCTTTTTATACTCAGTCTGCTGCCTGGCGCGGCTGCTTTGGCGTCGCACGGCTAAGCGCAAGCTTGCTGGCTCGATTCCCGACCGTGGCGGCCGCATTTCGATGGGAGCGAAATGCAAGAACGCTCGTGCATACTTATATTTAGGTGCACGTTAAAGAACCCCCGGTGGTCAAAATTAATCCGGAGTCTCCTCCACCACGGCATCTCGTAATGACGTGGCGTTCTGGCTCGGGAACCCCCAGTTTGTTTGTTTTTTTTTTTCACCTGTGTGCTACACTCTGTAACATTCGCGGTGCTGGTCGCACTCTACGTTGGGGCCTGCAGATAAGATTGCCCCGCTTGCCGCGATATCTTTTCTTTTATTTTTGCCACCCCCTGATTGGCTACGTGGCGCACAAAAAGCGCGTCGCTGAAATAATAAACGGATTGTCTTCCTGGCGCTGCGTGGGTCATCTGTTCCTTGGGCCGGTCGTCCTGCCACCCTCGGCGTCGAGCCGCCGAATACGTAACAACTCCCTCGCTGAGATCATCCTTTGAATGCTAATGCGTTCCACGTGTCGCCACATTCCGATACGCTCAGTCACCCCGTACCACAACATAATGTAATGACCTGCCTAAACACGTGGCCAACGAACCATGCCGCTAATGAATTTCAAAAACTTTTTCGCAGATATCGCATATGTGCTGACTGCTATTAACTGCTATTATTCTGTGCGCGCTTTTTCGGTTATTTATGTTTAACACATATCCTCTCTTTACATGTAACTTAGTTGTGCATTTTGTTTGCAGCCGCTGTGAATAGCATCGTTTTCCTAGAATTTCTGCATTTTGCATGTTTATAGTTTTGCTTGTATATTGAAGTTAAGCTCCTTTTTATATTAAAGTTAAGCTGCCTTCCAAAGAAGAAGTGCAGTGAATCTGCACCTATCTTTAAGCACTGCAGTTGCCCGTTTTGAAGGTCAGAGGAGAAAGTTTCCTTCGCACCAAGTCTGGAATTTAAACTGCATCGTAGGTGAAAATAACACATGTATTTCTGCCCCACGCTTTCATTACCAGACGCGCGCGTTTTCAACTGAAAAGCATAAACACAGCACATGCTGGCAAACGTTTTCGATAGTCATCAAGGGACCTTACCATTCTCGTAACGCCGCCTGGAAAGCCCAATAATCTCAATGGCGGCCACATGTACAGTGCTCATTCGCGAGACAGCTCATCGGCATGCCCACGCAAGGCACCATAATTTGTTCACTTCTGCCTGCGCATTAATCTTTCGATAATACACAACCATGCATAATTGCGAATTTGAAATGTTGCAGTTATATCAGAATAAATGCTAATGAAGCTTTTTTTATATATATATAAAGATGGACGACCCTTTTCAAGCAAGCTGCACAGCTTTGAGAAGCCTAGTATATCTTAGGCATTCGATATCTTGATATCAAGTTTTACTTTCTTAGCGTCGTAGCAGGCGAATCAGAGACAAGTACGAGACCGACTCTCTACGGTAGAGCACTGCACGGGTCTGATTTTTCGGCCCGAGCCCAGTTCGCAAGGCTTATCCACTTGCAACGAATTCTCAGGACTAAACCAGTTTCGAGATAATAATTTTCAAGGTGTACAACGAAATCAATCAAATCGAATCAATTTATTCTCCAGTTTACATGCTGGACGGTCATTTTGGACTAAAAGCTACATACGTAGCTTGACGTGACCCAAAAGACCAGGCAAGGCTATAGTACAGCAATCAGTGTGCGCACATGTACAATAGTTCAGATACATTTCCAGCTGTCCCTGGAATTCCTCATCGACGAAATGGCTACAAACGGGAAGACAAAGAATATTTCCGTCACTGCATGCGAGTAAACAGAATTGGAAAAAGTTTTAACAGAATGAATTTTACACAACACAATAGCAATACTAGCTATACAAAACAACGCAACACCAGCTATACAACATAGCATGAGACTGAATTTTACAAGATTAACATTTGCCAAGAAAACGAAACAGGTTGTACATTATACACTCAGAACCATACACAAAGGCAGTATAATAATCACATCAGATACATTACAAGCGAACAAAGTATGAGCTGAGTTCTTTCTTACTGAAATTATCGACATTTTTATATTTCTTCAAAGTGAATGGTAGGTTATGTATTAACGACTGATGCTTATAGAGTGTTCTGAAGTATGGAATTGACCATATCTCAGGATTTCTTGTGTTCGCAGTAATGCGACGACGCTCTAAGGAGGCTAATTGTTTTTGTAGTTCCAAGCTAATTCTGACATGCATGGCCTAATGGATGGTCAAAACGCCGAATTGAATAATTAACGTAATCACGCTAATAACCTTTTTAATTTATTATTTTACGGCACATCTTTCAATTTACGACTTGTAGCCGCTGAGTTCGCAAGGCATATCAACTTGGAACGAACTCTCAGGACTAAACCAGTTTCGAGATAATAATTTTCAAAGTGTCCGACGAAATGCACGGGCGTTCCAGTTAACTTTTATTGCGATAGGAATTATATGGACACTTCAAGGGGATTTCTGCCGTCAGCGTCGCCGTGAGGTTCCGTATAAAGTCTAAGGGCGATAAAATTGTCGCCGCACGCCGTACGTGCGCGTGAAAGGCCGCGTGGGACGCGCGCTAACACGGAGAGCGAACTCACGGCGCAGAGCAAACGCGACTCCCGTCGCGCGAATGGCCGTGGGGTATGGGAGGGAGGAAGAGAGGGGGGCGACGCTGTGCTGCGGCACCAAATGCGTATCTTGAGAACTGGGCGCAAGGGGAACTGGCGACTCAGTCTCGCACGCGAAAGAAGGAAAGCGGAAAGGCAGGGCGGGAGGGAGGGGGAGCAGCTTCTACTCTGCCAACAACAACAGTGCTTGTACTTTGCCCGGCTGCGGCGGTCGCCCGCACCTTATCTTGAAAGCAATCTCCACACTGCGCTGACCTTCGTATGCACTGTGCATTCGCCGCTAAGTTTCCGTTGAAGCGGTAGACCGCACGAACCTTCGCTCGCGGCGGCGGCTGCGCTTGCTGCCAGCGTTTTGGCAGTGGTTGTCTGCGGTCATCGAGTGTGATCTATTCACGTTTGCTGGTGCGCGCTGACACCATGCTTGTTAATTCAGTTGGTAAGTGAATGTGTCCAAGTTTATGCAGCCGATAAAACTACTATCGCTACTCCGGATAGCTCTCTACTAATTTGCTATCGCAATTCATGCTTCGCCTTTCGGGCGAAACTGCGAAATTTTTTGAGGAAAACGGTGTTTTATGCATTGAAGCACAAACGTAACTGGCCTTAGCGCTAAAATAATGCAATAGTATCGACACTGGTAATAGTGCAATCGCAAAAGCAGTAACATGAAAATGGTTTGACGAGCTGTTCTTTGTAGAATTTATTTTTCCTTGCGCGGAAACAATGTTCGTTTTTGTGGAAAAGAAAAAAATTAGCGTAGCTTGCACTGGCGGCGCAATGCTAAAGAGACAGCGGAGCTGATGGGCACCTAGCTAGTCCTGGCTTTTGGGCTAGGCTAAGCACTACCAAGTCATCCCCAGCATTTCCCGGAATTTACTTATAATTTATTTATTATTGATCGATTATTGATTAGCTATAGATTGGCTATTGATTGGCTATCGTAAGGTATTGACCACGTATTTGGGCTAGGCTAAGCACTATACCAAGTCATCCCCAGAATTTTCTGGAATTTATTAATTATTGATCGATTATCGACTAGCTCTTGGTTGGCTATCAGTTGCCTATCGATGACAGACTACGTTTAAGTAGTCCCCACCATTCTTAGCTAGACTTATCCAGGCTCAGCTTCGCTAGTTCACAGGTGTATGTGCCATTGCGCTTGAACCCTTTCTGCATTGCTGCCAGGATCTGGCCACATTTTTGAATTCAGCAGACACAATACGCCCGGCTGAAACAGCTCCGCTGTTAAAAATGAGAACTTCATCTGTTTTGCTATTTTCTTTGATAAGATATACAGTCATCTTGCACGTGTCACTTCAGCTTGGCATTGAACCATGCAATGCATAACGGTCGCGGGTGCTCCAAGGCCTACTTAGGCCCTTTAATGAGCGAGCCCATGTCTGGCCCGGGCCCGTGGGTTCAAGCCCGAGTCCGGGTGCCGGGTGCATTTTGCGTCCGGCACCCTCGTGTTGCTTTGGTCGCCATCGCGTAAAGTTTGCCTTTGTGAAAAAAATTACACCATCTTCCCGTAGGGGAACCCTGAGTATAGTATGCGAAGCAGCCATGGGGTCGACTCAAGTTCCCATTACGCGAGCCCTCGTTGCATCAGTAGTAGCTTCTCGGCGGCGTTGACGTTTCCTTTCGGCTTCGCGAGCCCGAAGTTCGGGATCGGCCTGTCGCCGCTGCCGTTTCGTGGCAGCGGCTCGAGCCCTCTTCTCAACACCGCATATCCACGAAGTGAATGATGATGAGTGGGCGAAGCACCGGGGGATCATTCGGGCAAAACGCCGGAAGCGTTCTCCGGAAGCCGGAAGCTGGCTTCCGGAACTCGAAGCGGAACCGGAAGTGGAACCGGAATCGGAAGCCGGCTTCCGGTTCCGGCTTCCGGAAGCCGGAGCTTGGCGTACATGCGCAGTAGGGGTGTGGACGCCGCACGGCGGAGGGAGGGAGGGAGTGACATAGCCCCGACCATGAGCTGCTTCGCATCTAAAACTGCTCTCCTGTTACACAGGTCCATATCGCGTGTTCCTCATGTCACCCACGAAATCGTTCTAGCCACGCCCACTACGTCCTCCGCTGTGACCACCAGTGATATTGTTCACGTCGCCCGACTCAAACCCTACAACTCTCCAAGCGCCTTGGAAATTTAACAGCACTGTGACGGCGCTTTTGCCGCCGCAAGGGGGCGGGGGTAGTATTACAATAGCATCGAAAGATGTTGAAGAGACGAGCCGCCGCGAGAAAGACGATGAAGTGTGTCTGCGCTCTTGGTGCGAGCGAGTGTGGGCCTGGCTGTCTGGCTGCAGTGTAAATAGCCTGTAGTCTCTTTAGTCTGTGTCCTTCCACACGTAACAGTATGTTTTATTTGGATCCCCAAGCCATTTCATTACGAGACAGATTACTAGAAGTGTTAATGCTAATTCGACAAAAGTGTTCGTTGATCTCTAGAAAAATAACAATAACTTTTTTTCTAATTACGATTTCATTGGTGCTATAGTTGACCATATTGTTGTTTGCCGCTTGCAGCTGGCGAACGTTTGTTAAGGCCATATCAGTGCTTTGTATTTGCGTCAGTAGCCTTTTGTACAATACATTTGTATATATATATATATATATATATATATATATATATAAGCTTGCTTCTTACTATACTCCGTATTTACTTCTATATTGCTCAGGTTTCTTGTATATTTCTTCGTGTTCGTTGCATTTGTTTCTCTGTTTTGTATGTGGTGATTGTACTCGCTATTGCATGGGCCCGAAGGGGGCCTGCACTAACTGTAATTAATAAATAATAAATAGAAATAATTGTCCTTTTTAGTAAAGGCTTTTAGACTAGTGGATGCAAGCGGCACTTAAGCTTTGGGGCGCGCAAACTGCCGGGCGTACACAATAACCCAAAGCGAGCACAAAAGAGCACGAAGGGGCCACAATGGACTTTGCGTCCCCCAACGCTTGGCTGCGGCTTGCGTCCCCTAATCTAAAGCTCGCTAATAATTTCTTCCACTAGCTGCGTTATGCGTTACGGCGGCTGTGGTCAGCAGAGCGCAATTTCCCAGCCTACAGACTCAACGCACTCGTTCTTTGCCATTTCGAATACGTAGCGCATGTTGATTCTTCCGATATTGAGTAAGACCAACATGCAGGCGATCGTGAACAGCATGGAGAGCACCAGGATGAAGGCGCCCCTCCACAGCAGCCGCTCCTCGGATGGCGTCCACGGGCCGCCCATCACCTCCCGGATGTAGTAATCGTGCCATTGCACCTCCTGGTCTTTGTCCTCCGTCGGATCGACCTCCTGCAGACAGAGCTCCCGTAATTTAGGGTGTGCGCCAACCTCACCCAGCACGGCCCTTGCCGAAATAACGCGCTGCTGGGCTGGCAGGTTTAAACATGCGTGCACTTTTAAACGAAAGAAGGACATACACAGCACAGGCGCTTCATATCCTCCCTATTTTGATTCCTGTGATGTGTGCCACAGTGTATTATACCGGGGTCATACGTACACTTCTGACGGCGATCCAGGCCGATCCGAATTGCTTTTGCGATCTGTGGAAAGAGTCTATGAGCTGTGTTACAACGGACGTGTAACAGCCCGTGCAAATAGGATGATCGAAAGACCATGCCTAATCTAAACGCAGGGTGGATCCCAAATTTGCTGTGGGTGTATGGGGTAGTTCAGGATCTGCCTGGCGCCCTGCAGTGATTACAGACCCCTTTATACGAACCAAACGGGACCTGCGGGTTGTCGCCAGCGGAGGAAAACACGTGCAACGTCGCCCAGAAGAGAGGGAGCAACCGTCAATCACCGACGGACTCAGCACATGTCATGTGACGTTGGCGTGAGCACAATCCCGCCTACGATATTGGCAGGCCTATTTAAGCGGCCCCGAAATGTATATTTTATTATTCTCTTCTTTTTTTACAGCGAAGCTGTATACCTCTACTAGCCAAGGAAATTTCCGTATCGTTGGCGTAAGCAGAAAACTCCAGGCTAAAAATTGAATACATACAGCATATCCCCTTTGAAATCAGGTATACAGCATACAGCTCAGCACTCGTTTTCAAAATAAAAACAACAAAACAAGCATCAAAACCACATGATGGATGATAAGGCGCGTGTCAACAATGAGAACACCCTCCGACGCGTTCCAGTGAGGTTTGCTGCTGCTTCGAAAGGGGTTGACGTCATTTAAAACACTCGTGTAAAGTGAAAAACGTATAATGTATGCCAATGACGTCTGCGAATAATGCTAAGCATGTTCCTTCTCCCGCGTGTGTTTCCCGGTAAAGATTACGGTTGTGTAAGCTACTCCGAGTGGAAAAGTACCCAACAGCATAGAAATCACGTAGTGACGTCACCACGTCTAGCAACTCATTCAACTTATTCTAGGCTACCATGGGTAGACCACGGAAAGTAAAGACGCCAGAAGAACAGCGTGGATATAATGTCGCTGTGCAGTAAAGGATGTGGTTAAGTACATTTCACTTGTCTCTGGTTTCACGCTTTGTAAACCACGTGGGTGAATTCAAGTGACGTCACAATGCGTAATCGTTGTGGGTGTCGTTTACAGCTTCGCTGTCCAACGACATTCACAGCGTGGATTGGAGCCACAGTTTTTTATACACCGTTACCATGGAATAAACAGTCCAAGTTTTGCACTAGAAATCGTCTCGCCCTGCCTGGTCACCATACTCCCGGACGCCTTCAGCCTGCATACCGACAACGCCACGCTACCCAGTATGGTAACGCCAGTCGAGGTTCTAGTAACTGGCGACGCAACAGCTGTGATACATTAGACCGACCGCTTCTGAATCCATGCTGATATTGATAAAGTAGGTTATTTTATTCAATGAGGTGCAGAATAGGTTTTGCTTTTATTGCGATAGCAATTATATGGACACTTCTACCGGATTTCTGCCGTCGCCGTCGTCGTCGCCGTGAGGTTCCCTATAGATAAAATCTTCGCCTTGCGCCGTATGCCCGAGCGGAAGCGTGCTGGGACGCGCGCTATCACGGAGAGCGATCGCACTCAATCACCCACGCGCAAGCAAAGAAGCGGGAAGCCAGCGCCGGAGGGAGCGCGGAGGGAGGGGGGGCGCACTTCTACTCTGCCAACAACCGCGCTCGTCGCTCGTCCGCACCGTCTCTTATCTCCACACGGCTCTGACCTTTATGCGCCGTGCATTTGCCGCTCAGTTTGCGTTGAAGCGATAGACCGCACGTAGTACCTTCGCCCGCTGCGCGGCGTATGCGCTCGCTGCCAGCGTTTTGACAGTCGTTGTCTGCAGTCATTCAGTGTGATCTATTCATGTTTGTTTGTGCGCGCTCACACCACGCTTGTTCATTCAGTTAGTAATAGTCGGGCCACATTTTCCAACGCACGCTACACATGCAATGCTGCCCGGATCGGCAGCGCCGCACTACAGGTGTGTCCCTTCGCACGCGCTGCCAACGGGAAGCGCTTCTCATCAACACCACCGTTTCACACGCGCCTTCTCGTGGTCATCGAGTCTCTCTTCATGTCGGTCTACTTACGCCGCAGCAGACCTGCTTACTTAATCAGCTCATGTTTACTACAATTCATATTGCTACCAAAGCCGCTCACCTTACTTCGTATGACATTGCAGTGTTGCTATCGCATTCATTGCTTCGCCCTTAGGGCGAAACTGTGACATTTTTTTTATGTGTTCAAAAACTTTAAGAAAGTTACTGATGCGAGTGACACCGGGCGATAATTGTTAGCAAGTGTTCTACTGTCTCCTTTAAATACCGGTATAATTACTGTACTGCGCCAATCTTCCGGCAGTGAATGCATCTGCAAAGATTTCGGAAATATAACTGCTAGGTCCACTCGTCAAGCCTTCTGAGAAAAACAGTCTGTCTATCATCGGGGATCACTAGCCTTCCTAAAGTTTAACATCTGCTGAAATCCCCCCTGCTCTGTAATTAATTACAAGGGCTCCCATTTGTTCGGACACTGAATGTAAGTGCGCGAGAGTTCTTGCATTCCGCCCCCATCGAAATGCGGCTGCCGCGGCGGGCATCGAACCCGCGATCTCGAGCTCAGCAGCGGAACGCCACAGCCACTGTACCTCCGCTGCAGGTTTGAATAAAATTGGTAAACTCTCGTTTTCGGCCCTTCCACAGGCGTTATACGAAGCGCTTTTCCCGCTTCCCTGCATGGGACGACCAAAAACGGCAGTGGTTTCATAGAGAATATGCGAGCCATTTGAAGCGCGTAGGTTAATTAAGACATTTGAAAAATAATTAATGAATGCTCGTTTTCTTTCAATTTTCATGCAGTATACGAGGCGTGCAGTTGCTTTTCCCGGTCTCCTTGTTCAATTATGCGAGACACGCTGTTTATGTTTCGTTGAGGTAGGAATCATGCATGTTGGGACCGACGAATGATAAACGTTTAACCTCTTTTAGAAAATTAGTTATTCAAGAGTTCCAGAGCGTCGTACTGCCGTTATGTGCGTGCAAAACCAGAGGTGAACAAAGGCAGAGTGTCCGGCGTTGAATAAATGTGGTGTCATATCTTATCTCATCGAAGTAGCCTGCACCTTTATACCCATTTATAAACGTTTGGTCACTCTTTTATAACTCGCTTTATCGACGTAGCCGAACCTTTATGCTCGTGCTCTTTGCTGCCTATCGCCATTGCGACGGGGCTGTATACGGGACACAGCATGACACTGCACGTACGTGGTACTTAACCAGTGGTGACAAAGGCTTTTCTGTCTGTGAGGTGTCTGGACATGCCGATGTATACGACTCATTATCACTGAGGCGATATATTCTTCTTCTTCCTGGGGTTTTACTTGCCAAAACCAGTTCTGATTATGAGGCACGCCGTAGTGGAGGGCTCCGGATTACTTTTGACCACATGGGGTTCTTTAACGTGCACTACAACGCAAGCACACGGCCGTTTTTGCATTTCGTCTCCATCGAAATGCGGCTGCCGCGGTGGCAATATATTGACGCACGGCAAAACAATTTAATTAGCAGAAAACCCGACCACAAACAGTTATAGACTGCTGATGCGCAAGCCGTCGGCACCTGTTCGCTGCTTGCGAGAACGTGTTCCCCAGCAAGTTGCTTTGTGACAGGACGCAGTCGTGACTCGGTGGGTATAGGCCGTCCGGCTCAGCTGCGGCAGGTGCATGGCTCAAACCCCACTGCCACGCACCGACATGACAAGGGTGAAGACACATTCATGTATTCTGTAAGTGACTACATAGCGTACATGTCCAGTTCGTCTGCTGCGGAAGTGCTGATTGGCTGGGGGCGCCTTTCTCCTTCCGAAGCGTACCCCAGCCCACCCAATCAGAACTTCAGCAGCCGACGAAATGGGCATCTCCACCAGGTGTACACTTAGAATACCGCCCCTGGTCTGTCACCCACAACCGCGGCGGACGCTCCACCAGAACGCAGTCGTGTGTTGTACGAGGCAACTGATGAGGGGCGCTCGAAGCCTCGATCTGCATAGCCATTTAGATAAATAAGAACCCCCACCATTAGCCGAGCGCCAAATCGGCATACTCTGTCCATTATGAAAACCGTTGCGTATCCGACACAACAGTGAGTCGAATCCAGTACCTTAATTCCACTATGGGGTGGATGATACCACTATAGGCTACCGCCATATACGCAAGATTTGTCTGCAAATGAGCTGTTCGCGAACAATGTTGGCCGAGCTGTTGCCCCCTGTAATAAAATCTGTACAAAAGCAACAGTGGTGGGTGGCTTTCGACACGAAGGTGAACCCACGAAATTGTCAGGCACTGAAAAGCGGGCTTACACATGTGTTGCACGGACCCTTTGAACATGCATGCTTCCTCGAGAACTTTCAGCCGGCCTCGGAGCGTCCGCAAGCTGATTAACGCTTAAAGGCTGTGCACTCCTCATATGAATAGTCGCCAAGTCAATTAAGCGAAAAGTGAGCTCAGCGTAATTCACGAGACCGGCCGCAAGACACTCGCGCGAAACCGGTGTTGGCAGGCGAACGCGCTTTCGAGAACATCGCTGCGCGAATGCCGGCGCCGGTGTCGCGAACAAGGTAAATGACGTGCTCACCTCATCTTCGTTCGGCGGGATTTCGCCGTATTCCATCCCGGTCGGGCGTCTGTACCTTCTTCCAATAGTGGTCGGAAGGCAGCAAACACGTCTTCCTCTGATGATGATGATGGTCCTCTTTTATGGCTTGCACCCACTAAGGGCGATAGGCCAAAAATCGGCCAGCAGGAGGTAGCTCAAGAAAATTCTTATTTGAAGAAGAATTAAAAGGAAAAAAAAATTGTCGCAGTTTCACCCGGAAGGCGCAGCATCAATTGCGATAGAAAATTAGTAGAGAGCTATACGGAGTAAGGATAGTAGTTTTATCAACTACATAAACTTGGACATGCAGCAGCACCACCAACGCACAGAACTGTTGTCGACACCGCGGGCGTTTTTCCCGCGTTCCCATCGAACGCGCGTGGCATTGGTGACTGTTGCCGGTGCCTCTGGGGGCGACTCGGAGGTTTTCGACGAGATCAGAACGGGACACTCGTCGAGCAGTGTCAGAAGTCTTTACCACCTTCTCGCCTCGCAACGTTTTTATACATATACGCATTTGGTGTCGCAGCTGAACGTTGCCTCCCCTCCCTCCCGTCCCCCCACGGCCTTTCGGGCGACGGAAGAAGTCACGTTTGCTCTATCTATATGGTGATTTTAAAGCAGGAAAGAGACGCTTAATTCTGCAGCCCTTCATGGAGCACGGCGCAGAACGCGCGTTTGCTCTCCGCCGTGCGTTCGCTCCCCGTGAAAGCGTGCGTCCCTCGCGCCCTTTCACTCACACATACAGCATACGGCGCGCGGCGACGATTTCATTGGCGCTGAGCCGTGCTCCCTCAAGGGCTGCAGAAGATAGCGCCAACCTTTCCCTTTCCCTCAAGAACCACTTATCTATATCTCGATTTCATCACCGTTGACGTCATACGGAACCTCACGGCGATGCAACGCCGATGGCAGAAATCCGCTTTGAAGTGTCCATATAATTGCTATCGCAATTAAACAAAAGGAGATATACTAGAATAACTCGACTGCTATGCGAGCAAGCAGTCATATTAAATAAAGGAAAATTTTGGAACCGCTAATAATCAAGGAGATACAATTTACGGCAGAAAGTCCACTGGAATTGTCAAAGTCTGCGTAAGCATTGTGCCACTTGGTCATCTCCACGCAGCCAGGTGTCATTATCAATCTTACTAAACTTTATCTGACCAGTATAAACCCGTATAAATCTTCACGGTCAGTACCTTATCGGTTGTTATCTACTTTATCGCAATCGATCTGATTTTTATCAACCCTTATCTGTCTGTATCAACCTTATCGGACATGACTCGGCTGTTATCAACTCTTATATGTCCTTATCAACCTTATCGAAATTGATCCAACCTTTTATTTATTTATTTATTTATTTATTTATTTATTTATTTATTTATTTATTTATTTATTTATTTATTTATTTATTTTACCCTCAAGCGCACAGAGCTTTACAGAGGAGAGTGGGGTATATAAATAGTAAACAAAATAGAAAATGCAATAATATGTACAATTCTAATGACATCTACAATACACAGGACGAGACAATGTTAGGCTAATACAACAAAAGCAGGAATGAAGATACAATGCGAAGAACCGCGTTAAGAAAAAAAAAGTTCATGCGTCATCAAATAAGTGACTGTAAATGGTTACACAAAATTGATCATGGTCCGAAATGGAAACAATATCTGAGGGACCCTTGTCGGTTCTTAGCAACCTTATCAGAATGGCTCCGTGGCCATTATAAGCCCGTATCGTTCTTTAGCACCTTATTCATCCGCGTAGAACCATTATCAACCATGATAAGACCCATATAACCCCACATCACTCCTTATCAAGTTAATGACTGCTTATCTGTCTGTGTTGCGCGACGCGAAGCGCATCAGCTCTCGAAGATCGGTGGCCATTTCGGTCGGTGAAGGAACGCCCCAGCAGAAGGCGGATCCCGCGACCACCAAAAAGCATTGGGGATGTGGCGTTCTTGGCATTAAATTTTCACAAAATGGGAATTTTTCTAATATCCACAATGCTCCAAGTGGCCTCTACAAGTGGTCCTAGAGATGGTTTTTATTCTACCATCACGAAATCTTTTAAGAAGGCCTCCACAAAAACTGCTGGCTACGGTGACAGGTTTTGTTTTGCACCCTCGGATTATAGGAATTTGCTTCAAACTTTGCCTTGTCCCTGTAGGTAGGCGAAATGCGAAAACACCCGTGTACTTAGATTTAGGTGCACGTTAAAGAACCCCAGGTGGTCGAAATTTTCCGGAGTCCCCCACTACGGCGTGCCTCACAATCAAATCGCGGTTTGGGCACGTAAAACCCCATTATTTCAATTTTTGTTAAAATTTTACTCCCTGTAGGCAGGGTGAGTGTAAGCTCATTATTAGTAACTACTGAAATGTGTTGCGAGAAAAGCGGTGGTCTGATTGATAAGCGAAACAGTATTGGTCTCTGGCATGGGCAATTGTATGTCGAGCCCGGTGTTCTTCAACATAAGCGTTATTCACGACACCTAGCACTTATCTGGGGGTACCTTTGGAGAGGTATTGTGAGAACGAGTCACTTTGGCTGGAAAAAAAAAAGAACGGATGAAAAACGTGCAATGGCCAAAGCATGAGGTGGCCGTGAATTGTTGATTTTCGCACGTTCCACTATTTCTAACTTTTTTCCGCTGCGAAAATTACGTATCTTCTGCAGGCACTGTATTGTACAAGCAAGCACGTTCAAAAATTTCACCGCATCTTTGCCACGTTTATCTAATGCTCTACGTGGCAGCGAACATCACGGGGAAATTTGTTTAGTCGAGTAAAGCAAGGTGGTCTGTCGTTGTGCCACTTGTTTCTTCAACAACTTGTATCATGGTTCATTATGATAAGAGACGAAAGAGAACCTTTTCTGTGGTGTTTTTCTTCAAACAATGCTAACAGTTGCCATCCTTTTTTTTTTTCTTCAGCCATGGCCACCGTTACAGAATGCCTCGGTTCTTGCGCGAAGTTGTGACGTGCTATCGGCTCCTCAGGACAAGATGTTCACTTGAGTACCTTTCCAATCTAAAAAAAATGTCACAGTTTCGCCCTAAGGGCGAAGCAATGAATGCGATAGCAACACAGCAATGTCATACGAAGTAAGGAGAGCGGCTTTGGTAGCAATATGAATTGTAGTAAACATGAGCTGATTAAGTAAGCAGGTGTGCTGCGGCGTAAGTAGACCGACATGAAGAGAGACTCGATGACCACGAGAAGGCGCGTGTGAAACGGTGGTGTTGATGAGAAGCGCTTCCCGTGGGCAGCGCGTGCGAAGGGACACACCTGTAGCGCTGCACTTCCGATCCGGGCAGCATTGCATGTGTAGCGTGCGTTGGAAAATGTGGCCCGACTATTACTAACTGAATGAACAAGCGTGGTGTGAGCGCGCACAAGCAAACATAAATAGATCACACTGAATGAGCGCAGACAACGACTGTCAAAACGCTGGCAGCAAGCGCATACGCCGCAGGGGGCGAAGGTACGTGCGGTCTATCGCTTCAACGGAAACTAAGCGGCGAATGCACAGCGCATAAAGGTCACAGCCGTGTGGAGATCAGAGACGGTGCCGGCGAGCGACGAGCGCGGTTGTTTTCAGAGTAGAAGTGCACCCCCCCCCCCCCCCGCTCCCTCCGGCGCTGGCTTCCCGCTTCCTTGCTTGCGCGTGGGAGATTGAGTGCGTTCGCTGTCCGTGATTGCGCGCGTCCCCGCATGCTTCCGCTCCGGCATACGGCACGCGGCGAAGATTTTCTCTATACGGAACCTCACGGCGACGGCGACGCGACGGCAGAAATCCGGTTGAAGTGTCCATATAATTGCTATCGCAATAAAATAAAGCGTCCTATGAAGGGTCTTATTGAGAGTGTGTTCTCTGTACCATTGTATCGGTTAATGTTAAATTTCAAGAAGGGCGTGGGCAAGACGTATGCAAAAAGGTTAAAATATGTGGATACCGGCGAACGTTCAAATGTTTTAAAGCGAAGCTATATACCTCTTCCCGCTCTCCGCCCCCCCCCCTCCCTTTCCAATGCATTTGTCGCGTCCAGGGGCAAAAATAACGTCTTTCGTGGGCCGATCCCGGAGGCTGTGCAATCGTAGGTCAAATCTGAAGCGAAACGTGTGCATATATCCTTTCGAATCACACATACAGTTCTTACCACATAGGTCGTTTCGATAAAGAAAAGCCTAAAACACGCCTCATGTCAACATGCTGGATGAAGCACAGAATGATTCATAACGACATCCGCTCGTAACAGGGGGCGGGACTTCAATACCCATATAAAATGTAAACTAAAGTGCAGGTTTCTGACAGCACAGTTTGTAACGCAGGACGTGACGTCACTACATAACATACGGGTGTTTCAGCGAACACTTTCAAAACTTTTTAGAGGTTGCTTGTGGCTGATAGCATAATTCTAATTCATGAGCTGGTCTACTCGAAGAGGCGGACAATACTTGCACAAAAAAAATTGAAATGCATATTCAACTAATTACCTAACATTCACTAATTAACTTTCTAACTATTTACCTTATCGCCCGTATTGCAATTTACAAATTCTAGCTGTGGAGTTCACAAGGCGATGGATCCACTTGGAACGGATTCTCAGGGTGACACCAGTTTCGAAATATTAATCCGCGAACTTTGGGGAGAATTGCATTGGCATTCTAGTTACTTTTTTGCATCAATGCATAAAACGACGTTTTGTTAAGAAGGTAACTGCAAGTAATGTCCGCCTCTTCGAGTAGACCATCTGAGGAACTAAAATTGCGGTATCTGCCACAGGCAACCGTTAAAAATGTTCGAAAGTGTTCGCTGAAACACCCGGTATATATAAGAAGCGCCCGCCTAAGGCATTGCATTTGTGTTGTGACAGTGCTATGGGAAGGCCACGTATAGTGAGGACTCCTGAAGAGCAGCGTGCATACGAGGAGCGGCGAAGAGAGCAGAGACGACAATGTGAACAACGACGTCATGCTAGGGCCACGGATGAACATCGTGTCCTGGACGCTCAGCGCAACCGCCAAGCGCGGCAGCATGATGATGAATGTCGTGAAGCCGAAAACGCGGCCAAGCGACGAAGGTACAATGCAGTCAATCGTTTAAAGAGTGCAAATTCTAAATTTAAGAAGAGATTTCTCGACGCAGGATTTGGATTTAGTCGCTCCGTGCGTGATAGACTGTGGTTCCAGGTTAAGTGCATTTCGCTTGTCGCTGGTCCATTCTTGGTAGGATACACGAAGTAGCGGCGCAAGCCAAGTCGCAAGCCGTTCAAACGTCTTTGGCTAATAATTAGGTAAAGTGCATGTGCATGTCGTCTTGTGCATAATTTCAAGCCAAGTGGCAATGCCTAATAGTTCTAGGTGTCGTTTCAGCTTTGCTGTCCAACCACCTTCACAGCCCAATTTTTAAAGCGACGCTTTCTTTGCGTCTTCTCCCGACTTTCCGGGCACTGCTGCTGCTGCTATGTTCATAGTCGCGCACGCCGCTGGGTTTCTTGCAACACCCCCAGATGGCGCTCGCCTCCGCGCAAGTAAGATCTTTAATGAAGAAACGAGTAATTACGTGGTGACAATTCAACAGCAGCAATATAAATACCTCGGCCTATACATAAACGAAGGAAAGACTCCCTCAAGCACCCACCAAGATAAACTGAAAATAAAGGGGAAGCGGAATGCAGCAATAATAATGAAACATAAAGCAACGTAGGGCCACAATAAGTATGAGGTGGTGCGTGGAATCTGTAAAGAAGTAATGGTGCCAGCGCTAACATGGCAAATGTCATTCTATGCTTAAAATCGGATATGCTATCGGAGTTGGAAGTTAACCAAAGATCGGTAGGTCTGTTGGCTTTTGGAGTGCACGCTAAAACCACCAATGAGGCAGTGCAGGGTGACACGGGTTGGGCCTGTTTTGAAGTGAGAAAAGTGCGAAGCAATAACAGTTTTGAAGAAAGGCTCAGGAACATGCATGAAAATTAATGGGCGGCTCAAGTGCACAATTATCTATACCTGAAAAACTTCGACACAGAATGGAGGAAGAGGTCAGGAAAGTTGGCAACCAAGTACAGGGTAATTGAAAATGTACATAGACAACCAGGAGTCATCAGAAAGGAACTGAGAGAAACAGATACAGTGAATTGGATTCAAAGAATGGAAACAAAAAGGACTATGAAGATTTACAAGAATGAGAAGAAATAAATTAGACCGGAAAATCTATACGATAACATAAAGGGCAATGCCTTGCTATTTGAGGCTCGAGCCGCTTGCCTAAGGACGAAAACATACCCGGAGCAAATATTCGGAACTAGATGAGACATGTGTATGCTGCAGTAAAGATCCAGAGACCACTCAGCACATCCTAATGGAATGCGAAGGGATTCACCCAGCGAGAACTGTAGGTAACGTACAGCTCCCAGAGGCGCTTGGATTTAAAGTGGACGGAAGCATGAACCGGTCAGCAGTCGAGACAAGCAAGGGACTTATAGAGTATTGGTGGAGGAAAAGCAGGGAAGAGATTTATACGACCGGATCTGTTACAGTCATAGGTAGCAGTAGTAGTCAGATTTCTAGGGGGAAAAAAGAAAAAAAAAGTATAAGATGTATACAAAAAAATGTGGGCAGCTTGCACTAGTGGTGCAAGGCTGGAGTAAACAGCGGAGCTGATGATCGACCTAGCTTCTTCCAGGTTTTACTGGACTTGGCTAAGTATCGCTAGGAAATGCTAAGTGCTGCTAGGCAAGGTATTCTGAATCGGCTCGCCGCCGACGCGCAGATTCTCGCTTGGCCGCGCTGCGCGCTTCAATATGAGTGGTTTCTTCTTCGGGTGTCCGGATCTTCTTTGGTCGTCCCATGTCAAGGCTACATGTACTCGCCACAAAGTCAACGAGAGTTCTGCCGCCGTCACGGTGGCTCCGAGCTTTATCTCCCCGGTGACGTCACGGCCTAGCTAGCCTAGCTGCGCCTCACACTTCCCGGGACGCGTATTTCCATTTGCTAGTAGGTACAGCGTTTGACCGCTGGCGCCACGCTGCGCCGCTCGCGCGTACCATGTTTCGAGCCGCCGCGGTTGGAACGGAGGAGGCGTTGATGGAGAAAACGCTGGGCTGGTGGTGACTTAGCCTGCTGTTGGGATCGGTGGTATTATAAACGCATCACTGTTTTGATGATCCAAATATAATCTCACTATCAGGGAGGGAGCAGTCTACCTGACTGGAGCAGTATTTTTTTTATTTGGGGTGTTGCTACGCTGCGCTCCGCAACACCCCAACGACCGCCGCTTCGCGTCGGCGCCCGGCGCCACGGCGGCAGCCGTGGTGCCGGGGTTCAAGCGACCTGCGCTGGCAAACAGAGAGAGAGAAAAAAAGGGGAAAGCGTGATATTAAGAAAAAAATGTAGCCAGAGCGGGTTTCGAACCCGCGTACGCAAGATCCCGAAGCGAGGGCCGTAACCACTCAGCCATACAGCCACTTTTTTTTTCTTACATGGTATTTATTGCATCATGTATATGCGAGAGAAATACTATCTGCGGAAAACGTGCAAGCACCAGCCAATACATCTTATATTCATGGCCTAGAAATGGCCTAAAATCTCGTTAAGCACACCCTACACGAACAAAACTACAAGTAGTTTTGTAGTTTTGTTCTTAAACAAGTGGCAAGTAACTTTGATCCTAAAAAGGTGGCAACGACAAGCAACCTAACAAGAGATGGTACCAGTCCGGTTGAAACTCTGTCAAGTCATACATGTCCTTCAAGTGACCAATCATTTGAGCGTAGTGAAATTTCGCCGAAACAACAGGTTCAGCGTTTCTGTCTAACATGCGCGTCTTCCATAAGCTGTGTAGTCCAATTAAGAAAAACATATCAAAAGGCACGTCTTCTCCGTGGGGTGCAATCAAGTATCGGATGGTATGGTGATTCAAAATGAAGTCTTTCTTGAGAGTTCTTTGGAGCACATCCCAAAACAATATTGCGTCTTTACAACTTATAAAGCAATGCTCTATAGTTTCAGGTAAATCACAAAGGCGACAGTTCACAGTGGATACAAAAATTCCTTTTTTGTGCAACCAAGTTTTGACAGGTAATGTTTCACTGTGTAATTTAACGAAAAACGTTTTTGTACATGGGGATAAAGGCATCTTGCGGACTCGTTTAAGTACGTCTTTCCCTGGCAAACTTGAGAATGCAGAACGGTAAAGTGGAGGTGGGAAAATCATTGATATCAAATTTTTGTAGAGTTGTTTTCTGGACACTGCGTAGAGATACTCAGTAGAAAATCGAACCATGAGGAACTGCACAGCGAAATATACTTCATACATAAAACCCCACAAACAAGGTCTTTCAGAATATTGGGATGAAACTACCAGATTGGGTAATGCATTGAATAAGTTCACTTGTATGAATGATCGTAGTATCGGGTGTGAAGTATCTCGAAAAAAGAAGAAACGCCAAACAATCTGTCGCACATATAGATGCACTAGGCCAAGTCCGCCAGCACATACGGGTCGAAAGATATTATCTCGTCTCATAGGCTCAAAGGTGGAAGACCACACAAAAGTAGCAAATATTCTGTGAAATCGTTGAATATAAGTCCGGGCACAGTGAAGTATTTGCAGTACATAAAATATTTTTGTAGCCAGGAACAAGTTACAAGCCGCCGCCCTACCAAATATTGAAAGGCGGTGTGGCGTAAAGGTATCCGCATGGCGTTGAAGTGCCGGTACACGTTCCCGCCAGAAATGTGCACTAAGCTTATATGCATCAAAAGGTACACAAAGGTATTTAGGTGGCACGGTTGTCCATTCTATACCTGCATATTGGGTCGGCGTACATCCCCATAAACCAAACCAAAGACCTGAGCTTTTTGACCAATTTATCTGGGCACTAGAAGCCATACCAAATTTTTCAGTCAATGATAGCACCTTGTCAATGCTCGGTTTGTCTGAGCAGAAAAAGGCAAGATCATCTGCATAAGCCAATACTTTGAGTTCATTGCCCAAAATGTTAAAGCCATGAATGTCACTGCATTTTAAAATGCTTATACACAATGGCTCTAAATAAAGGGCAAATAGAAGTGGTGATAACGGACAACCCTGTTTTACAGAGGAAAGAATATACACCGGCTCGGACAGATTTCCATTAACAATTATATTGGTAGAACAGTTAGTATAGCACATGCGAACACCGTTATAAACAACGGATCCAACATTGGCGTGTTCTAAAAGTTTGAAAAGGAACGTGTGGTTCACTCGGTCAAATGCTTTCGCTAAATCGATCTGAAGCAATGCAAAATGATCACAGTGGGACGAGCAGTACTGAAGAGCTGTTCGTACTAGATGCAAGTTTGTTTGTATGGAACGGCCTTTTTATCCGCAAGTCTGGTGAGGTCCAATAAGTAATGCCATTGCATACTGGAGTCGATTAGATAAGACATTTGCATAAATTCTGTAGTCTACATTCGTCAGTGTAATGGGTCTATAGCATTCTACAAACCGCAATTTTTCTTTTTCACTACTTTTAGGGATTAAGATAATATGGCTTTTAGTAAAAGATTGTGGTAGGCAATCTTCATCAAAACTAGCAGTAAATATATTAAGTAAAACAGGGCTTAATATAAATTTAAAGGCTTTATAAAATTCTCCAGAGATTCCATCAGGACCTGGTGTTTTGGAAAGCGGTAACTGATCAATGGCAAGTTCTATTTCTTGTTGGGTAAATGGTCCACTAATCACAGATCCATCATCCTCTGAGAGAGGGTTAACTAGGGAGACGAAATGTGTCAGAATATCAGGATTTGGCGTATGAGCTGAGCTGAACAGCGTTGTATAATATCTTTGAAATTCTTTGATAATCTCTTCCGTTTGTGTCACAAGCACGCCATTAGAATATATATCTGAGATATGTTTTGAATTTGCATGCCAACGCTCATCAAGTAACGCCTGGCGCATTGGTTCTTCCGAGTGCAAGGCACGGGTTGTACGAGCGCGAATGCGAGCACCTCTATAGCGTTCAGCATCGTATTTTTGAAGGTGGCTTTTAACAAGAGTGATTTCATTTATATATGTGCCAGGTGTTTCTGATTCCAGCTCATGAAGGTTATAAAGGCTTTTCCGCAACATTTTTTCTTCGCACTTTTTGACATACGACCTTATCGAGCTAATTTCGATTGCTATGTCTCGAATTTCCAGTTTAAACATTATCCAGTTAACAGCCCAGGCGCGGATCTAGGGGGGATGTCCGGATGTCCTGACCCCCCCCCCCCCCCCTCAGATTTCCGCATCGCCCCCTCGCTGACAGGGGGACGGCCCTGTCGCAAAAAATATGGCCACTAGCATTCTTTAAAAGTATTTTTCGCGAGTACCAGTGATATCAGCCATGTGGAAGTAAAGCTACCTCGCTCACAAGCTTAGTTGTATTCCGTCGGGGTGTGGTGTTGCGAAGTTGCCGTAGTTATTTTTTCTCATGAACACCTCGACCTCCTGGCGCCGGCGGTGCCTTACTCGTCCCGTCGGTGGCGTCGAATGAACGAGGGGACGTCCCTTTTGCCAAGCACGCCGATGTCCGCGCGAGTGCCTTCGCGCCTGATCAACTTTCCCCTTGGGGTGTCATCGGTTGCCTCATTGGCTGTCATCGGTTCCACGACCAACCTGCTTGATGAAAGAGATCACTTGCTGAAGTGTTCATATACAGGGTTTGTCCGAAAAGTAATGTCAGTGATTATATTGTGAAGCGACTATACGTCGCAGCGCGCTAATACCAGTTGGGATTAGTGTAGGGGGAAGTTAGCTTACGCACGCGCGGTCGCTCAGTCGTCTGCGACCATCTGGAGAGTAAGGACAAGGTTTTACAGCGTAAGCTGTTATGGGCTCATTCCAATAGCCGTTTCGGGTCGCGATGATGCCGCCGGCGATGGAACGCGTCGGCTTGCACGCGCGACGGAGTCCCAAGCAGGCAGCGTCGGGCGCGTTGCAGTGGGAGCGAATGTGACAGCCGTAGTTGCATTGTCCGCCGCTTGGCTGGGCCGAACGGCGCTAGCCATCGGCGATGGAACGCATCGGCTTGCACCCGCGACGGCGTCCCAACCGCGTTCTTGACGCATTCACTCAAATTACTAGGTAGTACTGTCGAAATGCTCCTCTAGCTTACGCTGTTGACTGTGCTGCGTGTGCCGCGCAGGCCTGGCATTTTTTCGTCAACTCATTTTCATTTACCGTGCAAGCTGTAATGCAGCGCTCGTTGGAACAAAGGACCGCCATCGAGTTTTGTGTGAAACTTGGCAAGTCTGCAGAGGAAACTTTTCCTATTATAAAGACAGCTTTTGGTGATAATTGTTTGTCACAACGTCAAGTTTACCGGGGGCACAAGGTCTTTTTAGAAGGTTGTGAAGAGGTCAGCGATGAAGCCCGCGCTGTACCGCCATCAACGACCATCACCGACGAAAATGTGACGCGCGAGAGAGATCTTTTGTACTCAGATCCTCGTTTGAGTGTCCCTTTAGTGGCACAGACAGTAAACATTCCAAAAAGTACCGTTCACAAGATTTTGACGAATAATTTTCAGATGCGAAAAGTGTGCGCGAAGATCTTGCGCAAAATGTTAATGGACGACCAACAATCGAACCGAGTTGAAACGTGCCAGGAGGTTTGGAACTTGTGCGAAAGTGACCCCCATGTTTTGCACAATGTCATCACAGGTGATAAGACTTGGGTGTTTGAATACGACCCCGAAACAAAAAGGCTAAGTGTCAAGTGGCACAGCTCGGCGTCCCCTTGCCCCAAGAAGGCCAGAATTAGCAAGGCAAAGGTCAAGACCATGCTGATTGTGTTCTTTGACATCAGTGGCCTTGTCCACCATGAGTTTGTACCACAGGGCACAACCATGAACGCCAAATTCTACGTGAAAGTGCTCAAGCGACTCAAACGAAGGATTCATCGCACCCGGCCTGATATCGGGGGCGATTGGAAACTTCACCATGACAACGCACCATGCAGCCTGCACCGCTTTCCTCGTGACCCGCTTCCTGGCCGATTGAAAGATGCCAACGGTTCCCCAGCCGCCCTACAGTCCTGACGTGGCTCGCCCAGGCTTCTTCTTCTTTCTGCGCTTGAAAATTCCCATGAAAGGACAACATTTCGCGACAGTTGGCAAAGTCGAAGAGGCTTGCACCAAGGCTATAAAGCACATTCCTAAGGAGGCCTACCGTCAGTGACGCCTTCGATGGTTGGAAATCTCGCTAGAAGCAATGTAACGACGCAGGAGGAGCCTATTTTGAAACATTGTATTGTGTTGTACCGATCTGATCAATAGTTTCTTTTTAATCGACTCACTGACATTACTTTTCGGACAAACCCTGTATAAATAATAACAACTAACAGCTAAACTAAGAACTACGCATGGGCAACCTTTTTTTAACTGTAGCACTCATTGCGATCACAGTTACACGTTGACAATATCCAGTTCGAGCGCAGTACGCTACAAGCTTTTCATTGTAACTTCGCAGTTTTATTGTCGTACATTAAGCATAGGAGGCTCAAAGCCGCCGGATCCGTTTATCTGAGTGGGCGTTCTTGCGGAGCGGGGCGAAGCCTCGAGCAGCGGCTGCGAAGTGGGGGAGCGTGACGGCCAACGCCAGCGCGCGGCCCTAGGATGGCGTCGCATGGTTAGAGAAAGTTGTCGCAGTTTCACCTGAAAGGCGAAGCATCCATTGCGATAGCAAATTTGAAGAGAGCTATACGGAGTAATGATAGCAGCTTTATCAGCTGTATAAACTTGGACATGCAGCAGCACCGGCAACACGCAGAACTGTTGTCGACGTCGCCGGCGTTTTGCCCGCGTTCGCTCAAAATGCGTGCGGCGTTGGTGACTGTTGCCGGAGCCTCTGATATAAATAGGCACTTGGTGCCGCGGCTAAACGTCGCCTCCCTTCCCTGCCCCTCCCCCCCTCTCCCCCACACCCTTTCGTGCGTCGGAAGAAGGTACGTTTACTCTACATATATGGTGATTGTAGAGGAGGAAAGAGACGCCTACTTCTGCAGCCCTTAAGGGAGGTAGCGCCAACCTTTCCCTTTCCCTCAAGAACCACTTACCTTAAGGGAGCACAGCGCAGAACGCGCGTTTCTTCTCCGCCGTGCGTTCACTCCCCGTGAAAGCACGCGTCCCTAGCGCTCTTTCACTCGCACATACAGCGTACGGCGGCGCCCGGCGACGATTTCATCTCCATTGACGTCATACGGAACCTCACGGCGACGGCGACACCGACGGCAGAAATCTGCTTTTGAGTGTCCATATAATTGCTATCGCAATAAAACGGGAGCACCTTGTGCGCGCTTGTGTGAAAGGATGGCGTCGCGTGGGAAACAAAACATGAAGACGTTGGCTCGCGCTCTCGGCTACTACGCCGCATCGTTCTTCTTGTAGGTGGCGTCGTGAGTCTTCATACGCGGTGATTCGCATATCGTAAACAACCAGCGTAGTGGTTGCCGCGTTGGAGCTCCAAAGCAAACGAAGGTGTCTCAGCCGAACACAGAATCTCCTTAAAGAAAACAAGGTGTACCAACAGAACTCCAAAGACGGATCCGTGCTTACGCATTTATAACGAACTTGCAACAGATCATCCCAAATTTTATTTTAAGAAACAATACAGACTAGATATACCAGGTGTTCAAAATTAAGCTTTATGGTTTTCTTAAAATTAGGCACTTGGAGGCACGTGAAGACCACCTGCGCAAATAAGTCATGTGGCCAGGGGGGCACAAAGTGAGATCATAATTATCGCTGTCAGCAGCCGAATTGACTAAAATTGAATAATTAACTTTTTATTGACTGCAGTAATAAACAAGAATGCCTCTAAGTTTTCAATACAAACATACCCACTTACTGCAGTCAACAAAAAATAATTGTTCAATTTTAGTTAATTGGGCTGCTCACAGCGATAATTATCATCTCAGTTTGTGCCCCCCTGGCCACATAACTTATTTGCACAGGTGGTCTTCGTGTGCCTCCCAGTGCCTCATTTTAAGAAAAGCATAAAGCTTAGTTTTGAACACTCGGTATTATCAGGCACAGCCGCCAAGCACACGGCTGTATTGGGTAACGTCCGTTTCCTATAAGCTCGGAGAAACCGATATCTGGTTTCGCTACAGGTCTTCTTCCTCTTTCTAGGGTATTGGTTTGGTATTGGTATTGGTATTGGTTTTGGCCCTAGGGTTCTAGGGCCAAAACCAGTTCTGATTATGAGGCACGCCGTAGTGGAAGGCTCCGGATTAATTTTGAACACCTGGGGTTCCTTAACGTGCACTACAACGCAAGCACACGGGCGTTTTTGCATTTCGCCTCCATCGAAATGCGGCCGCCGCGAATCCCGCGATCTCGTGCTCAGCAGCGCAGCGCTGTCTGAGCCACCACGGTGGGCTACAGGTGTTGCTATAGCCGTATAAAACGCGGGTTTATCGTGAGCAGAAACGGTGAATTTCGGTAAATAAGAAAGGCGACTATCATCATCATCATCATTTACAGAAGCTGACCCCCCCCCCCCCCCTCAGAAAAAACCTGGATCCGCCCCTGCAGCCATACAGCCACACTTCCAAACGTTGCATTCGTGCAGACCATATGATTGCGTTCGAGCGCCCTCGGTGAACGGAACCACCTAGAAACGCGGTACGCGCGAGCGGCGCAGCGTGGCGCCAGCGGTCAAACACTGTACCTACTAGCAAATGGAGTGTTGCTCCCGGGACGTGTCTGGACTAAACCTGTCGTGCCGCCGCCAGACGTGCCTGCTGCAGTCACGGACACCGCGCGCGTTCGGCCCGAACGCGGGGAAACGTGGAAACGCGTACGGCGTCGGCAGCAGCTCGGTGCGTTGCCTCGTTGGTGCTGCTACAATTTCTTTCTCTTCCTCTCTCTCTCGCTCTCGTTTTCTCTTTCTATCTCCCGAGCATACCGCACGCCGCGCAGATGCTCTCCTTCCCTCTCCTTAACGTCCCATGTCAAGGCAACATCTGCACGGCACGGAGATGAGGCGAAGCACACGCCGATCCGCGAGGTGGTTGCTAGGCAGCGCGCGGTGACGTCATCGCCAAGCGCAGTTTTTTGTTCGCACTACGCGGTCTAACCAAGAGCTTAACCAGCTCCGCTGTTAAAATGCTGCATTAAAAACATGTATAGCATACCTGATTAAATCAAGTAGGCTATATGTCCCCGCCCCACGTCAAAGAGGATGCCCTTAAATCATCATCCTCGCCTGCGCCGCCGCGGCGGCGTTCCAGTTTGTGCGTATGGCACATGGTGTGCTTGCTTTCCTATGCGACAAAAAAGTCGCAGTTTCGCCCGAAAGGCGAAGCATCAATTGCGATAGCAAATTGGCAGACAGCTATTCGGAGTAGGGATAGTAGTTTTATCGGCTGCATAAACTTGGACACATTCGATTACTAACTGAATTAACAAGCGTGGTGTCAGCGCGCACAAGCAAACATGACCAGATCACACTGAATGACCGCAGACAACGACTGTCAAAACGCTGGCAGCAAGCGCAACCACCGCAGCCGGCGAAGGTTCGCGCGGTGTCAGCTTCAACCGAAACTGAGCGGCGAATGCACAGCGCATACGAAGGTCAGAGCCGTGTGGAGATAAGAGACGGTGTGGGCGACCGCCACCGCCGGGAAAAGTGCAGAGGAATTGTGCAGAGGAGAAGTTGTTGGCAGAGGAAAAGATACCCCACCCCCTCCTGCCCGCGCTGCCTTCCCGCTTTCTTGCTTTCGCGTGGGACATAGAGTGGCAAGTTCCCCTTGCGTCCGGTTGCAAGATACGCCCTTGGTGCCGGATCAAAGCGTCGCCCCGCCTCCCTCCCTCCCATACCCCCACAGCCTTTCGCGCGACGGTCGCGTTTGCTTTCCGCTGTGCGTTCGCTCTCCGTGATAGCGCGCGTCCCCCGCGCGCTTTCACTCGCGCATACGGCGCGCGGCGACGATTTTATCGCCCTTGGAATCTATACGGAACCTCACGGCGACGGCGCCGCCACGGCAGAAATCCGGTTGAAGTGTCCATATAATTGCTATCGCAATAAAACGTCACAGACTTGTCCCTCTAAGATTCATTACACGCCAAACTAACTTTATCACCACGGCCGAGCTGCTTATCGCTAACTGCGCCACAGCGCGCTGTGCGGCCAGCGTGCATCAAAAGTACCCCAGAAAGTAACGAAATTACTTTTTCTTTCAGAGGTTTTACGTTACAAAACCAGTTCTGATTATGAGGCACGCCGTAGTGGAGGGCTGCGGATTAGTTTTGACCACCTGGGGTTCTTTAACGTGCACTACAACGCAAGCACACGGGCGTTTTTGCATTTCGCCTCCATCGAAATGTGCCGCCGCGGCCGGGATTCGCTCCCGCTACCTCGTGCTCAGCAGCGCAACGCCTTAGCTGACTGAGCCACCCCGGCGGGTAACGAAATTACTTTTTAGTAATCTCTGGCGTCAGAGAAAGCGGCATAAACTTCTCCTAGCAAGATGCACTAGACTACGCACCACGGCCGAGTTCTCGATAACTGCGACACGGCGCCCTGTGCGGCCAGTGTGGCTCAAAAACCGAAATAAGTTACCATAATTCCCTGGGAAGCGTCGGAAACAAGTCTCGGTCCCGTGCCGTAAGCCTAATTGCGTCGTAGACTGTGAAACAAGATTTCTCACCTTGCCGTAGTCCAATAGTGCAGTGGTGTCTTGTTCCAGTGCAGAAGGAACGCAAGAATACGCCGAGAGCCCAATAAACCAGGTTACATTTTTAAAAAAAGGAGACAGACGGGTCGCCGCGCGCGAGCGCTCAAACGCGTGCGCAGCCGTCCTCGCTCTCCTCGGGTGAGTGTCTGGCGGATGACGCATGTATCTGGCGCGTCATTGACCTGTAGCTAGGTAAGGCAAGGAAAATAAGTCGCAAACCTCAAGTTCATTCATACGCAAAGCGTTTTAGTTTTCGCGGCAAAGAATTTAAAAAAATAAATCAATATCTGTTAACTTAATTTCATTTTCTTTTTTTTTTTTCGATGCTCGCGGCAGCTAACGTTCGGCATCAAAAGTATAGCGTGATGTATGGTGACGTGTTTCCTGTTGCCAGTTTTTGCCGAGTGTCTCCCCTCTTGTTGAATTTCTTTCTTTATGGCAGAGCGGCGTCCCAGTCATGATGGTCGAGCGTCTTCGACTACGACGTCTTCGAGCAGGAAGCCGGCAACGTCGGTTGCACAGCTGGGGCGCTATAACGTAAAATGATTCCAAACTGTTTTGATTCCAATTTCTGCAATCAGCCTCCACGATTGGTTAAAACATTTCCGGGCCACTCCCAACTTCGCCTGTCTGTCACACTACGTCACGAAAACCGCGATAGCTCCCCATCTGATATAACGGGTACACACTGATTATGCATGATTAAACTGCACAAAAGAAAACTAATCATTCCTTATTCGCCGCCTTTTCACCATTAGCCCTCTGCTACTGGTCCAATGTTGTCTGGCTACGCCCACTTCGCCTGTCTGTCACGCGACGTCGCGTGGAACAGGAGCGTGTTCGCGACGCAGCGAAACGTGGTGCAGACAGCGAATGCGTGCTAGCTCGAAGACAAAAGGCAAAGCAACCACGCGTGCCATGCATGAAAGACGACGAGCGTGGTGAGCACCCCGACCTGAAGCGACAAGCAGAACAATGATTATTGTCAATCAAAGCAAATAGCATCGAGAGCTTCGCTTACATCGATTATCACAGTGCGTGGGGTGCGCATTGTTTTAACAGCGGAGCTGTTTTAAAGTCGACGTTGAGCCGCGCCGAGCGTACGCCAAGAATCGGCGCAGCTGGCTGAGGAGCACGCGCCGTGGTAGTAGTAAGTGGTTCGTGTGGAAAGGGAAATGTTGGCGCTATCTTCTGCAGCCCTTGAGGGAGCACGGCTCAGCGCCGTGGAGTGAGATTCTTGTGGAAAAGGGGGCGAAATGTTGGGTTAAGTGCAACGCGATAACTGTCTCTCAATAGAGGACACCTCAACCGCGTTGCACAGAGGGGAAGTGGGACTGATAGTTAGAGGAGAGAAAGATCGCAGAGGCAGGAGCAGCAGCAGAGGCTCTGGTGTTCAAAGAGCGGTGAGGGTGAGAGAGGAGGAAGGCGCGCGCTGAGCAGCAGGTGGGTGGAGCTAAAGAGAGGGTGGCGCTGACGTAGTGATGAAAAGATCGAGGGAGAGTGTTCGCCAAGCAGAATTTGAGGCGGAGCTAACAGAAAGAGAGAAGTGTTGACGTAACCATGACGTGCAGGGTTCTCCTGAGCTGAAGAGAGCGTGCGCTGGCGTCATTCTGCCGTGAGCATGGCTAGGACGAAGAAGCAGCTTTCTCCCGAAGAAGCGGCGCGGCGTCAACGGCGTCATGATGCTACTCGGGAGCGGCTTCAACGACTGCGCGCAGATCCGGAATTCCGAGCAAAGGTTGCTGAAGCAAAAACTGGATTAGAGATCCAGAGTTTACAGGGAGAGAAGCTGCATCTCGGCAACGCTACGAAGAAGCTCATCGTGAGGATAGACAAACCGGCGTTAAAGCAAAGTTAAAGCTAAGTATAAGCCAAGTTAAAGCTGATATGTATATAGCTAGTATAAGCCCCCAGCTCCGCTGTTTCATTAGTCTTCGCGACATTAGGCCTGTGAAGCTGGCTAAATGTTGTATTCAAGCTTCACACGGGCCTTGCCTGTTAAAACGCGGTAAGGAGAAAGAGGGATTTATGTGCCATGGGGAAGCAAATGCTTTCTGTGCAACAAAGATTTGATTTGATTTACTTTATTTGTCTTCCCAAGAAAGAAAGGAGCAGTCACAGATTAAACTATTGAACATATTTTCATTCATTGTAACAATTCTATAACTCTGTGATGTCGTAGAGATATTGTTACGTGTAACTGATGCCCAAGGCTATTTACACTTAATTTACAGGGAAGATAACGGAGGCCAAAATGGCGAGGCTATATCAAGCGGGGAAACCGTCGTCTTCGCCTCTATGTAGTCACACTGTGGCGGCGGCTGTTCCGTATCATCTCCCCCGGCAGTAGAAGCACACATCCGCGGTGCAAGGTGCGTCGTATGGCTTAAGTCTCGCCATGTGAACGATGTCACTTGCAGCTGACGATGACGCTGAGAGGTCGGCGGGGATTATTTCATACGTGACATCGGTCACTTGTCGCACCACACGGTATGGGCCAGCGTAGCGCGACAGCAGCTTTTTGGAAAGGCCCACACGGCGGATGGGTGACCACAGAAGCACCAGAGAACCCGGAGAAAAGTGCACGTCGCGATGGTGGCAATCATAGAGGCGTCTCTGATGCTCTTGTGAGGCCTCGAGACGGGTGCGGGTGAGCTGGCGCGCGTGGTCGGCGTGTGCGATCGCGTCGCGGGCGTATTCAGTGGCTGAACGTGCGGGCGATGGTAGCAAAGTGTCCAAGGGCAACGTGGGTTATCGGCCATATAGGAGATAGAATGGTGATAGCCGGCGGTGTCGTGCAGCGATGAATTATACGCGAACGTCACATATGGTACATGAAGATCCCAGTCGTGGTGGTCGGCCGCAACGTACTTCGAAAGCATGTCGGTGATGGTCCGGTTGAGGCGCTCCGTGAGGCCGTTGGTCGGTGGGTGGTAGGACGTGCTGAACTTGTGCTTTGTCGAGCAGGAGCGGAGGATGCCCTCGACGACTGCCGAGAGAAAGCTGCGGCCACGGTCAGTGAGTAATTGGCGCGGAGCACCATGCACTAAAATGATGTCGTAGAGAAGAAAGTCAGCAACGTCAGTAGCACAACTGGTCGGGAGGGCTCTGGTGATTGCGTACCGCGTAGCGTAATCAGTAACGACGGCGACCCATTTATTTCCGGAATCCGAGAGAGTACAAGGTTCAAGAAGGTCTAGATAGAGACAAAAAAAGGGTTCGGGTGCGATGTCAATTGGCTGGAGACATCCGACATGTTCTCCGATATGTTCTCCGACATGTTCTCCGATGTGTTCTCCGATATGTTCTCCGGCATGTTCGGGTCAGCCTTAGCACAAAGGGCCAAGACGTCGAGAATGTAGGACACGTAGGACTCGGTCGACGTCTGAACACGTGTGGCAAGGGCCTTCTTGGCATTGAGTTGGCGACCGAACGGATTGCCAAAAATGTCGTGGAGCTTCTCTTTGAAGAGATCCCAGCTCGAGATCTCCTCTTCGTGAGTCTGGAACCATGCCCGTAGAGCTCCGTCGAGGTAGAAAAGAACGTTGGCAAGCATAACACTCGGATCCCACCTGTGACCGGTGCTGACACGTTCGTATAAGCGGAGCCAGTCGTCGACATCAGGACTGCCGACTAGGATCCCTAGGGGGCGAAACGGTGACGTAGGTCGGAGCTGCAGGCGGAGACGCTTGCGTAGATGAAGTGCCGGCAGCAGAAGCCAATGTTTCAGGGGCACCGTTGCAACCGCTGCGAAGCTCCATGACGGGTAGGGGGAACGTCCGCACCTCCACCAAATAATGTTACGTGTAACTGATGCCCAAGACTTTATTTACAGGGAAGATAACGGAGGCTAAAATGGCCACGCTATATCAAGCGGGGAAACCGTCGTCTTCCTTCTCCTCAGTGTAGCCACACTGTGGCAGCAGCTGTTCCATATCAATATATTGCAGAGAACAATAAAGACGGGAAAGGCAAGCAAGCCAACGTGGAATCCGGAGTTCCCGGAAACAAAGACCAAGGAAAACGCCCCCTAAGCGAGGTTTTGGCTAGAAACAAGTGCACTAAGGCCCAGAAAGTACGGCAAGTCATCCTGGCGAGCAAAATGCCCAATTTGCCGAAGGAATATTACAAGATAATCATGCCTCCACGTGGTGGCTTTAAGTTTACCGACTACGGACTCGATCGCCTAGGATGTGTGCGTAATGCCGCTGGAATTCCCAGAGGAGAATCAGAAGGGGACATCGTGTGTGTCAACTATAAGCAGAACATTTTAGTGGTCAGTACGTAATCCAACGATCGTGCTGCAAAATACAGGCATATTACCAGCTTGAAGATAGGCAACCAAGAATTCGACACCAGCGAGTATGAAGCCGCCCCGGAGAATACATCTAAAGGAATAATACGGGAGATATCCCTGGAAGAATCCCCGAAAGACATATGGGAGAATCTGGTGAGGCCGCAGAATCGGGGCATCCTTATGGCCAAGAGGATGGGGAACACCACAAATGTCATCATTTTATTCGATGGACACTACGTCCCAAACTATGTGAAATACGGGTGCGTACTAGCCAAATGTGTGCTCTACAGAAAACGGATCGACATGTGTTACCAGTGCGGACGACTAGGCCATCGAGCCGACGTTTGCCCTAACCCCAACGACAAGGTATGCAGAGGGTGCGGAAGTGAAAACCCACCGCAAGACCACGAATGTGCAGCAAAATGCAAGCTCTGCGGCAAGAATCACCCTACGGCGGATCGCAAATGTGAGGCCAGGTACAAGCTACCGTACCTAGTGAAGAAACGCCGCTGGGTGAGGGCCAGAAGGGAAGAAGAGGCGGAGGCAGTGCGCAGTCTCCATAATGCCAAAGAAACAAAGGGGACATATCAGAACAGCCAAGGACCATACGGCGGAAAACAGTCAGAATACAAGAGGGACAAGAGCCAAGATACTCGAGGACGAGACAGATCGGGATCCTTCCCTAGACTCAACAGAAGAGAAGAGGGCCGCTCAACGTCACGTAACAGATCCCACAGTGACAAAGAAGAAGCACACTCCAGCAATGGCCCCGGTGGACCCTTACAGGTGAGCTGGGCGAACGCAGTTTCCGGGGCGCGCGCGGGGGCCGAGGCTGCTTCTCAAAGCAAAATAAGGAGCTAGAGAAAGAATTAGCACAGATTAGGCAGATGACGGTACAGTATAATCAAAGTAACGCCGCATTAAAAGAGGAGAACAGAAAGCTCAAAGAGGAGAATAACAGAATTAGGAAAGGAATGGCAGAAAACGGAGAAGTGACACAAGGTGTAACGGAGGAAAGAGAAATAGATATGGAGGAGGATGTAGCAACTCCGACTAAACGTAAAGCCACGGAAGATTCAGTGGGAAACAGTGAGAAAAGGACCAAATCGATTAGTGCACTTCCAGAGTGTCAGGAAAAAGTCGAGCAAAGAATCGAGGCAAAAATAGAGGAAATGGGCGCAAGAATCATGCAACAAATACAGCAGCAGCTTAATTGGATAGTGACCCGCATCGCGGATATAGAAACAAGAATAGCGGCTCGGGGACCACAATCCAGTGGGGGTGGTCCCATCAAAACTACAGGCAAGCCCTACATCAAACCCCCGGTACTAACCGAGGGAGCAGGAAAACTGTAACGCCGCCATGGATAGACGCGATACATACAGGATCTGGCAATGGAATTGTAGGGGATACCGCAGAAAAAGATTCAATCTACAGAAGCATCTGATTAACAAAGAAAGCCCAGATATAATGATACAAGAAACACACGGAATAGCAAAATTATCAAGCTACAAACCATTTAGTGGTGCCGAAGGAGAGACGAAGGTCATAACCACTCTTGTAAAGCGAAACCTTACGGTCGTGCAACACGACACGGAAATAAGGGATATTGACAATATCTTAATAGAGATTATACCCACACGGATATTAGCAGATAGCCTTTTTATCCTCAACGTTTACAGTAACCCGCGGTGTAAAAAACACAAATTCCGAACACTATTTCGTAAAACGCTCGCCATAGCGGGTAATCGTGCGGTGGTAATCGGAGGAGATTTTAATGCTCAACACGTGGCATGGGGCTATAAATTCGAGAGTCCCAAAGGCAGAAACCTCTGGCTAGACGCGCAACAAGAGGGTCTAACCCTCGTAACCGATCCTTCAGCTCCTACCAGGAGAGGGAACAGTGTTTGCATCGGCACTACGCCAGACCTTACTTTCACAAAAAACATAAGCGACACGCAGTGGATAAATACACAGCAAGATATGGGTAGCGACCACAGAATAATAGAAATAACAGTCAGGGCAGGACCGCGCAAACACAAAGGCAAGAAGCTCAAAATTGTCGACTGGGATAAATTCCGGAACATTAGAAAGAATACCAGCGGGGAAATTAAAATCATCGCAGATTGGACTGAACAGTTAACGAAAGACGTAACCGCGGCTACACAAATAGTTCCACCAGAAGCGCACTTAGAAGTCATAGACAGCAGGCTCCTGCACATGTGGGAGGCTAAGGAAGGGTTTCAAAGGAGATGGAGGAGTCAGAGACACAACCGGGCAATCAGAAGGAGGATAGCCAGATTAAACAGAGACATAGAGCAGCATGCACAACAGCTATGTAAGCAGCAATGGGAGGAGACATGTAGTAACATGGACAATCAATTAGGGCTAGCAAAAACATGGAACCTTCGCAGGTACCTGCTACACCCAGAGGAAACTATGGCGATATGCAAGGAAAATATTAACAAGGTAATTCATGCCTATGGAGGTTCAGAAAAAGACTTTCTACAGGAGATTAAAGAGAAATATATCTCCCAGGCTAGACCGGTTATACACCCAGACTACACAGGAGTAGTAAACAACGAACTTGACAGGGAAATTAGTGAAGCAGAAGTAAGGGGAGCCTCGCAAAAACTTAATACTAAATCAGCACCCGGACCAGACGGAACCTAGATGATGAGTCTATAACAAAATTGACAGAATATATCAATGAATGCTGGAAAACCGGCAAAATACCACAACAATGGAAGACTGCACACGTCATCTTAATACCTAAGCCAGGCAGGCGCTTACAGCTGGAGAATCTGAGACCTATATCTCTCACATCTTGCGTTGGAAAGCTGATGGAGCATGCAGTCCTAGCGAGACTAACGAACTATCTCGAGGACAGGGACCCATTTCCTACCACGATGCTGGGTTTCAGAAGGAATCTTTCGACGCAGGATGCGATGCTCCAGCTTAAACACCAAATCATAGACAACCCAGGCAGATTCACTAGAGCCATCCTCGGCTTAGACTTAAAGAAAGCATTTGACAGTGTAACACATCAGACAATACTCAGCAGCATTGAAGAGCTAGGATTAGGAAGGAGAACATACAATTATGTTCGTGACTTCCTAACCGGCAGAAAGGCAAAGATCACCGTGGGAGACCTCGTCTAGGAAGAGATTGAGATTGGTAGCGCCGGCACACCACAGGGGCCAGTGATATCACCGTTGCTGTTTAATCTGGCATTATTCGGATTACCAGCGAAGCTAGAAGAAATTGAGGGCCTTAACCACACTATATATGCCGATGACATTACCTTATGGGTAAAGGAGAGTAATGATGGGCAGATAGAACAGACACTCCAAAGTGCGATTGAAACAGTCGAACAATACCTAGAGGGAACCGGATTGGTTTGCTCGGCGGAAAAATCAGAATTATAATTGTACAGGCCAACTCGCAGGGGCCGTAAACCAAACAGCTACAGAGGGGCAGACAATCTAAAAACGGACATAGAATTGAAGACTGCCGATGATAAACCCATATCTAAGGTTGATAAAATCAGAGTTTTGGGACTGCTCATTGAAGCAAAAGGCAACAATGGAGAAACCATTAGGAAGTTGGAAGGGACAGTAACTCAAGTTATGAGGTTGATCAAAAGGATAGCCAATAGACACAGTGGAATGAAGGAAGGAAACATGATCCGACTGGTACAGGCGTTCGTTATCAGCAGGATCATATACGTCGTACCCTACCTTAGATTGTACGCTGCAGAAAAGATTAAATTAGAATGCCTCATTAGGAAAATTTATAAACAAGCCGTAGGACTACCAATCAGCACTAGTACCGACAGGCTATTAGAATTAGGCCTGCACAACACAATAGATGAGCTCATAGAGGCGCAGCAGATAGCGCAGTACGAACGCCTTTCCAGGGCCAAGACAGGAAGACACATACTAGAAAAACTAGGTATTGGGTACCATACTCAAAACGGAACCAAAGTGGACATCCCGAATGGTGTCAGGGATACGATAACCGTTCCCCCATTACCAAAGAACATGCATCTCGTGTACCATAAAGGCAGAAGAGAAAGCAGAGCAATGGTCACACAAAAGAAATTTGGGAATAATAAATACGCAGTATTTGTAGACGCTGCTAGATACAAGCACAGGCGCGGCTTTACAGCCGTAGTAATTGGTCATGAAAAGAAGTGACAAACATGCGTTACGGCAAGCACAGTAAACATCGAGACTGCGGAGGAGATAGCTATTGCGCTAGCACTATCTCAGACCAAAGCGGACGTAATAGTCAGTGACTCTGAGGCGGCAGTACGAAATTTCGCTAATGGCCTAATCTCTCCTGAAGCACTACGAATCCTAATGGCAGGTACCAAAAGTCAAGAAAATGATGTTTAGTTAATATGGACACCCGCTCACACCTACACCTCGCCAGGAACAGCAATAATAATAAGACGGCGCATGACGTGGCTCGAAGGCTTACGCACCGAGTCACGGCCGATAATAGGGCCGGCACCTTAGCGTCTCCTGAGAACGAGGATGGAGAGGAGTGGGAATGGAAGGATCGTATGACCAGATTTAATGACATCACACAACACTACAAATTGCAAAGGTGCATTTTCCCACCACCTCACCAAAAGCTCAGCAAAAAGCAGTCTGTTGAATGGCGGCAATTACAGACCAGAACTTATCCGAACCCGGCGATCTCACATCTCATTTACCCAGACATGTGCAAGACAGATAAATGCAAAAACTGTGGTTCTAGAGCCAATCTGGAACATATGCTATGGGAATGTCGAGGCATAACAAACAATAACGGGGATGCAGCCTCTCGCGATCGCCTCCGCGTGCGCTGGGAGACTGTGTTGCTCAGCTCTGCCCTTGACGATCAACTTTGGGCTGTCCAGCGGGCCGAGAAAGCCGCCAGGGCTCAAGAGCTCCTGGCCGTCACCGAGGCGGGACCATTTGCCCGTCCCACAAACTCGCAGGGCCTTTAAATAAAGTTATTTGACTGACTGAACAATAAAGACAGACAACCCCTCAATTCACATGGCATTCGTTTTTACCGCTTGAACGTGATCAACAGATGGACGTTATCTCTTTACTCGCGCTCCATGCAGTCTGGCGTAGTCTGCTGGCATAGAAACACTATGATCTTAAAGGCCGACCTGTACATGAATGTTTTGCGGAAATGGTTGTGAACGTACATGATGTGTATAAGCCGATTGACTGTGATGAAGATGTGATGTCAATGTTCGATGCTTTGACACATATAAAACCAGTGTGATCTGTGATAACGAACACCTATTTAGGCTGGAAGCGAAGCTGGAAACAAAGAAAAATATGACGCAGAAACTCATCTGGCAGTTTTCTAAGATTGCGTAAGCAATGTGCCTCTTGATCATCTCCACGCTGCCCGGTGTGATTATCAATGTTATGAAACTTGATCCGACCAGTATAAACGACAGCACTGGGGCGACACCAACTGCTGCCGACGGCGGCTCAAGGTGAATTGATAGCGGAAGAAAACTACTGCAGCGGGCATACCTTCAGTGAAGTCGTTTTTTCCGTCGCAACCGAACGTGTGTTTAACCTCTTCAGGAAACACAAAGACGTAACCAATATTTGAGAAATACTTTAATGTGCTGTCGGGATTAACCCAGTGATAAACACCCGGCCGCACGCTTCAGCTTCGCTGGTTAACTGTCTGTACGTAGTGCTTGGGCGGTGATTTAATTTTTTTTTTTCTGGCCTGTTCAGCGCTTTAGCAGCCGCAATTTGTATGTTGCATAAAAATGGGGTTGTCCTCAGTGTGCTGAATATTCTGCTGGGACTCCATCACCTCGCACGTCGTTATGCAGTCGGTAAGGCAGCACTGTAGATTCTGCTTTCCGCTGTGAACAATTATATGTGCGAAGATATACAGCCTCTCGATGGCACTTTTCGTGAGTGTTAGGATCCATTGCCTGTTTTACTGAAAATCGAAGTAGTGGCTTGCAGAGGAGCAAGTAGCGCACTCAGGATTTGTGGGGAGGGGGGTGGGCAAGCACTTTGCATAATATGCAATTTCCTTGCTTTTTTTTTTCATTCTTTATTTACAACATACTTTACAATATAGCCAGAGGAATCCAATAGCAAATAAAATGCCTAATGGCACCAAGGATGATGACGATGCTTATTTCTTCAGCGTTTTACTCAGTCTTGCAAGAGCTTGATAGGGCCAAGAAGTCGGTCTGCAGAGCAGTGCACGTAGTCATCCGTTGAAGCTCGTACCTGAACGGTCGTGGCAGCAGTGAGTGGTGTCAGCGTCTGAGGAGGTCACTTAGGACTAATGAAGTGGGAGAACTCAGGAATGTCAGTAATAGCGTAGATAGAGCACCGAACTCGGCCTCAGGGGAGGGGGATTAGAACCGCCGAGCCCCCCCCCCCCCCCCCCTTTCGTCGGTGCGCCACTCAGAGGAACTTTATTTCCAGCTTACTTCGATGTGTCCTTCAATCACTCATATACAATGAACGCAGGCCCTGAAAATTATTGGCAGGTATACTCGTCGTATTGCGGGTGATGAGCGCTAGCTAGTCTTCATCGTTTTTTTTTTTTAACACGAAAGTGTTTTATGCCGGGGTCCACCAAAACTTCACTGACGTATTTCCGTCACGGAAATACGTCATACGGAAATACGGAATGACGTTCTTACAATGTACACGAACACAATACAAAGAAAGTAACCAGAAGAAAAAGTTCCACAAACATGCAAAATTTGGAAATCGAACCCACGACCTCTCGGTGCGCGACGATAGATCGCCGAGCGTTTAACCCATTGCGCCACAAACGCATTTGCAGAGAGCTACACAGACGCGCCTTATATATCTAACACTCCTCCGTGTACCCGCGCTCTTGCTCGGGGCGGTGCCGCCGCCTACGAGCAGAAAAGAGAAGTACTGCATTATGACAATAACGCGCACCAACAGTGAACGCTTCGGTGGTCTCAGCACTAAGACGCCTCGATGCCAGCATTCGAAGGGACGCTGGCATCGATGGATGGATGGATGGATGGATGAGGCTGAACCCTTTAAATCGGGCGGTGACATACGCCACCTAGCCATGACTATTAAGATAATTTGTACTTTGTGGTGGGTGAAATTTCACCCCTGCCTTAATTTTATCCACCAATCAGATAACCTCTGTTTGGTTATTTCTACCCGCTTAAAGTCTATTTTGCCTTCACTGTCCCTAAACCCCAATGCTTTGAAAAAATCAGCCCCGTTGCCTTGCACTGTAGGGTTAAGCCCCTTACAGAAAAGTATGAGGTGTTCAGCCGTTTCCTCTTCTTCTCCACACGCACAGCACAACGTGTCTATACCTTGGTACTTGACTCGGTACATCTTAGTCCGCAATACTCCCGTCCTGGCTTCAAACAACAAAGAGCTTCCCCTAGAATTATCGTAGATATTTTCTTTGGCAATTTCTTGCTTGAAAGTTCGGTATGTGCCCAGTGCTGATTTCGTCTGCATCCCTGTTTTCCACAGACCCCTCTCTGTTTCCTTAACCTTTTTCTTAACCGCTGTTTCCTGATTTGCACCCCTCCTGCAGTCCAAATATTTGATTGACAGTTTTCTGGTCAGCTTCCTCCAATTTGTATCAACATTCCTCATGTACAAATAACTGAAAACTCTCCTTGCCCACCGCTTTTCTGCCATCTCTCTCAATCGCTCCTCAAATTCTATCTTGCTGCTGGCTTCCCTGCCCTCGAATGACGTCCATCCCATGTCACCCTGTACCCCCTGATTTGGTGTATTTCCGTGTGCTCCCAGAGCCAGTCTACCTACCCCTCGCTGCTTAACTTCCAACCTTGCTCGAACCTCTGATCTCATGCACAGGACCGCATTGCCGAAAGTCAAACTAGGGACCATCACCCCTTTCCAAATCCCTCTCACCACTTCGTACCTATTGTAATTCCACAGTGCCCTATTTTTCATCACAGCTGCATTTCTGCTACCTTTAGCCGTCACATATTTTTCATGTTCCGTTAGGTACTCAGCCCCATTGTTTATCCACACTCCAAGATATTTGTACTTATCCACCACCTCCAGCGTAACCTCCTGTATCCTATGCTCGCTGCCCTGATTATCATTAAAAGTCATGACTGCCGATTTTTCTTTACTAAACTTCAAACCTAAGCTATCTTCCTCTTTACCACAGATGTCCATTAATCTCTGCAAGTCTTCCTTGCTGTCAGCCATAAGTACAATGTCATCTGCATACATCAGTCCTGGTAATGACTGTTTAATCCATTCTCCCTGCTTGGAATAGGAAAGGTTGAAGCCAAGTCCGCTCCTCTCTAATTTTTTCTCTAATCCTTGTAAATACAGCATGAACAACAGAGGTGACAGAGGGCACCCCTGCCTAAGCCCCTGCTGTATCTCTATAGGCCCAGATACCTTGTTTTCCCATTTTATAAGCACCCTGTTACTTTTATAGATATCTTTTAAAAGATTTCTTACTCCATCTTCCACCTCTAGAGTGCCCAGTATGTCCCACAAATCCTTTTGGATTACACTGTCATAGGCTCCCTTGATATCCAGAAAGGCAAGCCATAGGGGCCTGTGTTCCTTTTCTGCTATTTCAATACACTGTGTCAATGAGAACAGATTATCTTCTAACCTTCTTTGTTCTCGGAACCCATTTTGTAGTTCCCCCAGCACCTCCTCGCTCTCCACCCATGCCTGCAGTCTGTCCGTTATAATCTGCATCACCACCCTGTAAACCACTGACGTCACTGTTATGGGACGGTAGTTGTTTATGTCGGCTTTGTCCCCCTTTCCCTTATATATCATGCTCATCCTGCTCAGTCTCCACCCGTCAGGGGCTTTACCGTCCATTATCATTTTGCTCACTGCCTCTCTTAATGCTTTCTTAGATTTTGGGCCCAATGTCTTTATCAACATAATTGGGATGCCATCAGGACCTGTCGACGTGCTACTAGGAACCCTCTTCTCTGCCCTTTCCCACTCGCTTTGTGCCAGTGGAGCCACTGCACTGACTAGTCCATCCTCACCTGATTGAGCACATGCTATGTTTCGTTCTTTAAATTTTTCTGTCATCATTGTTCTTATATGTTCCATTGCCTCATCTCCCTCTAGTCGAACACCTTGAGCTGTAACTATAAACCTCTGCTCTAGGCTAGTCTTATTACTCAAGGAGTTGAGATGTTTCCAAAATTTCTTCGCTGCTTTTCTATCCTTTTTGTTTACTTCTGACAACCATTGGCTCCCCTTTCTTCTGATCTTCTCATTGATCAAATTGAATGCTTCCCTTCTACAGCTTAAGAAGTTGTTCCATTTTCTGCCTACATCAGCTTCTGGTTCACCCCTCTGCTTTGAATATCTGTGTTCCCTGGATGCTTCCTGGCGTTTCTCTATGGCCTTCTTAACCTCCTCATCCCACCAGCTCTTGGGTTTACGTCTTCTGTTCCCTTTTGTCCTGACTCGTACCTTAGTAAGCTCTAGCTCAAATAGTCCTGTTAAATTTGCATATGTCCATTCTGTTTTTGTATCCTCTGAAATTACTTCCTCAATTTGCTGGGTTGCTATTTCAAGTTGCTTTTCCGAGTAAAATATCCCACCTGGTTGTTCATCTTGCCTCCTACCTACTTTCATTTCCCTTCTAAAACTCACCTTAATACGTTTGTGATCACTACCTAGACTTCTGGAGCCATATTCATCTATGCTCATTACATTTAGCCTATCGTGCATCCTATGTGACATTAGTGCATAATCTATCGTCGACTGCAGGCTCCCTACCTCCCATGTTATGTGCCCTTCACACTTCTCAGTACTGTTGCATACAACTAAGTCATGCATTTCACACATATCCAGCATCATGTTGCCTGTTGAGTCTGTGTACCCGTCCATGTCTTCTATGTGTGCGTTCATATCTCCTAGTATAATAATCTCGCACCCTTCTCCTAGCTCATTAATGTCACTTGATATGCATTCCAGCATTTTTTTGTTTTCCTCTTTGGCATTTGCTCCTGTCCACAGGTATACAAAGCCAAGGAGTGTCTGCTCTCCTGCAACTTTCCCTTTTAGCCATAAATGCTCCTTGCATTCCTGTTTGACCCTTTGCCAGTTCATACTTTTATGAATAAATGCACCAATTCCACCCCCTTTTCTGCTGCCCTCTGTTCTATTGCAATATTCCCAGTCAGGATTACAGGGAGGTTGCTCCATGTCCCTAAGATGTGTCTCCACAAACCCGTATACCATCAGCTTTTCTTGCCTTAGTTGCTCGTCTATCTCCTCCCACTTCAGCCTATTCCTGCCACCTTGCATGTTAATGTAACCTATGTCAGAATGACCTTGCCCCTGGTGCTTACGTCTATTTCTTCTACCGATTCTACGTTTCTTGAATCTTGGAGCCTCTCTGGGTCCGTCTTCGTCTACACTGGTGGTCTTAGGGCTCTGGGTCCCCCCAAAAAAGCCGTAGCTTGGCGCCCTATCCTACTACCTACGCTCCCGCCCGTGGCACCACTGTAGTGAATGCCATCCTGTGCAAAAGGCTGGGAGCCAGACTCGTACACTTCCCGGTTTACCTCCATTACACCGTACCCAAGTGGTCTGCTCAGACCCCTAATGACCCGGTTAGCCTCACGCACCCTCCATTCCATCGCGCTAGCCTGGCCCCGGACATGTGGGATTGTGCATATGGTCACATGCACTTTCGCAGAGGTTTCTCTGAGTTTACGCAACCCAACCTCTAACTGTCCGTTTAGGTTCTGGCTCCTTCCCTTCAGCACATCGTTGAGACCAGCATGGATAACGACCAGATGTTCATGCTCGAGGTTGTCCGATACCACCTTCTGAGCTTCTGCCATTGCGTCAACCATGCACTTCCCTGACTGGGCCTCCACCCTCACCCGCCCGTCTGCCTTCACTGTTGTAAGGACGCCCTCCTTAACCCTAGCTACGTTGGAGTCCCCCACCACTAGGACCCTTCGCTCTAGACGTTTGCCTCCCGCCTGCGATTGTCGTCCTCCAGTTCGCGCTAGCTGGTTCTCCACCCGCCCTGCGCCACTGACACGTGACGATGTGCTCCCTGCCGTTCGTCCCTTCCCACCCGAAGCCTGCCGCACTACCTCGCTGTAGAGTTGTGGAACCGCCGTGTTGCCGCCGGCTCTCGCCTGCTGTTCAACGGCCCCTAGGCGTCCCTCCCTGCTCTCATGGCATGCCTCTGCCTGAGTCCCCGCGCTGTCCCCGCCGCCCGCCTGAGCTGACCCGGGATTACGCGCCGCCTGTACCATTAGCGCCTCCACCCGCTCTTCCAGCACGGCCCGCTTTTCCCGTTCTTCTTGTAGCTCGCCAGCTATTCGCTTTACCAGGACGGCCTCGGCCCCCTCCCTGTTAAGCAACTCGCCGATCCGAGTTTCGAGCTCAATTCGCCGCTCTCGCTCCACCTTCAGCTCCCCTTTGAGCTCTTCCACACTGGCTGCCCATTTCCCTTCCATCCGCCGCACAGCTCCCTTAAATCCTTCACACGACCTGCACGCGAAGCTAGCCTCCTCAGCGTCGGCTAAACTGGCGAAGTGCGTCTCGTCCAAATAACACCAACGTTTGCACTCCTCGCACTGCACCAGCTCGTCATCACCCCTGTCCTTCCTAGCCTGCCGCGCCATTGTCCACCCGTCCACCTAACGACAAATCCCAATAAAATACCTGATCAAGGCCCCACGGTAAGCCGTACGGCAAACTCGCTATCCGGCTACCTCCGCTAGCTTCCCTAACGCGGTTTAAAACTGCCGCTTTACACAGCTTTCACCATGCAACACGTGCGCCACAACCCGCTTCCAAAAAAAAAAAAAAAATTAAACAAATTGAACTATTCGCTACCTACTAACGTCCTACCAAACTAGCCAAGAAACTAAAAAAGCATGAAAAACAATATATATAGATAGCTCGGGTACCCTAACACTTCTATCAACCAAATAAGAATAAACAAAAATTGAACTTATTCACTGCTCCTGCTGCTGCGCTGAGCTCCACTCGGCCACGACCGTCCTGTTCGGCTTCACTCGAGAGAGTTCACACTAGAGTGTACTAGATAATGGTCGAGTGGGCCGAACGGCGCTCTCCCGCTGAGGCGCCGCGTGTGGAAAAATTTTGCGAGGGCGCTGCGAGCGAACTGGATTGGGGCGGAGACGCGCTCCGCGGCATATTCAACGCACTTTCGCTGCGGGCGCCGAGGCCGATTGCGCATAGTACGCTCTTAAAATAGTGCTTTATTTCAACTGCAAATTTATGTTTACACCATCTTGCCAAACATATATATTTGAGGCATGGATTATACAACGCGTCGTCTTCAGTTTTGCTGTCGTTGTCAAGCGCGTCGTCTGCTAGCGAGCGCGCGTTCGCTACGCGGACGCTGGCGGCGCCCAGTTTTTCTCGCAGAACGTCTGTGTAGTACATTTGTTTTTATGTTTTAGTTGCTTTGGTGCGCTCATGACTCTTGACGGCGGGTACCAAAGGTAGTTTCAGACAAGTGAACCATTGTTTTTAACACTGTATTCTAAAAGCAACTGGCATCTCTGCAACATGAAGCTACGTACGAAAATTTTATTATTGATAGCGTGTCATTTTACGCGCGCTTCTTGTCGGTGGATATTGATCAGGAACAATGATCGAAGAAAACAATATTAAAGTGAAATAAACCAGGTTTATTAGCTGCGTGGCGCGAAGAATGACCGATGTATTTCTACGTAATTAAATCAAAGGGTACATTGAGAATGGTACAAATGGTGCAGTGAGAACTCCCGACCGTGCACGTTTGCATACGAAACACACGTATTAGTGAATACTGCACATAAAACTCTCATTCGCAGAAATAATATTCATAGCAGGCAATTAAAACTATATATATATATATATATATGAAAGTGTTATTGATATGCTGTACGACGCCGAACAGTCGTTTCCGTACGAATGTAACGCATAACCGCACTATTGCAGTCTCAAAGGTGAGAGACCGATGCAAGTGCGGACTGTTAATCCGAATGATTGTGCTGCCGGAGAGTTGTGGCTGTTGCGCGGAGGCGCAGTTCCTGAGAAAATTAACGCAGGGGTGTTAATAAGTCCGGCTAATAAGCTGCTAATAAGCTGCTAATAAGCTGCTATATATATATATATGAAAATGTTATTGATATGCTGTACGACGCCGAACAGTCGTTTCCGTACGAATGTAACGCATAACCGCACTATTGCAGTCTCAAAGGTGAGAGACCGATGCAAGTGCGGACTGTTAATCCGAATGATTGTGCTGCCGGAGAGTTGTGGCTGTTGCGCGGAGGCGCAGTTCCTGAGAAAATTAACGCAGGGGTGTTAATAAGTCCGGCTAATAAGCTGCTAATAAGCCCTGCTAATAAGTGTAATAAGCTGTCATTCAATATAAATGCCCCGTTTTGGGGCAGCCTGTAAATCTGCTAACTTGATTCAGGCAAGGAAAACTTTTTTTTGACAGTCTCACCATCTTTGCAACCCATTAAAACTGGGTGCCCCATGTGGTACCACACTTATCTTCTTGAACGAACGCAGCAGATCTACACATATCTGTACGTGTATGTGAGGTATGCCGTTTCTCTAATTGCTTCATTATTGTCGTTATGATAGTGCGTCGAATAACTGAAAGCAGCCGTTTATAATATACAAGCTGCTTAGTTGAGCGGACAGACATTTGGGAATGGCATTACATTTATGTATGAAATATAGGATAAGCGTAAATGTTTTTCTCGGAAATCAGACTCGAGAATAATTTATTTTGTTTACACTCCTAGCAAAAAGACGAGGAACGCAGCCACCTGTCTTTTTTTTTTTTTTGTTTTGTTTAGTTCAAACAAATTTGTGGGTTTTACGTGGCAAAACCACGATATGAGTATGAGGCACCCGGTTTGGATTTCCTCACCTGGGGCTTTTTAACGTGCACCTAAATAGAAGTACACGAGTGTTTTCCATTTGTTCCCATCGAATTCAGCGACGGAATGAACCCGCGAGCTCCAGTTTAGCAGCGCAACGCCGTATATCCACGATACCGGGTGTTCAAAATTAAGGTTTAGGGGATTTTTAAAAATCTCCTGTGGCAGTTAGCACAATTCTCATTGATGAGCTGGGTTATTCGAAGAGGCGGACATTAGTAGCACGAGAATCGAAACACCTATTCAACTTATTACCAAAATTGATTAATGAACTTCTTAGTTAATTACTTTACGACACATATTGCAATTTACGAATTGTAGCCGGTGAGGTTGCAAAACGCATGCACTTGAAATGAATTTCCAGAATGACACCAGAATGACACCGACCGCGATAAATGACCCCGTACCCATTACTCCGCATTCTGTTACGAATAGAATGTTGCGCTGCAGTTTGTTTTGTTTTTTTCAATAACAATGCTTCCCGTAAATCTGAGTACCCGCCGCGGGGGCTCAGTTAGCTAAGGCGTTGCGCTGCTGAGGACGAGTTCGCGGAATCGAATCCCGGCCGCGGCGGCCGCATTTCGATGGAGGCGAAATGCAAGAAGCCCGTGTGCTTGCGTTGTAGTGGACGTTAATGAACCCCAGGTGGTCAAAATTACTCCGGATACCTGCACTACGGCGTGCCTTATAATCAGAACTGGTTTTGGCACGTAAAAAACCCCCAAAAAAGAAAGAAATCTGAGTACAAGGTGCCGGATGGGGCAGATATGCTTTACTTGTTTGAAGCGGCAAGCAGGAAGGTTACATATGTTTCTCCGTTTGCGTTCCGCAAGACCTACTGATCGAAAACTATATGCGGAACAATACACACGAGAGATACATGCTGCTTGAAGAACGAGAAAAATATTTGTTCTCCAATGGGAACCGTACAATAACATAGTAGAATGAAAGATGACACTGCGGCCGCAATGCACGGGCAATCACCGAGCGGCATTAAAAATAAAATGAAGAGAAAGAAAGGCATTTGTGCTTAAGACATATATACATGTCATATTCGATTATGAACACCATTTGAGAGGTCTGAACGCAAATACCAGCGCGCGAAGTAGTGCGATTGACCCTGCCGAGCAGTATCGCCAGCAGTTTCCAACGGCGCGACCTTGATGCGGCCCAATCCAGTTCGATCGCAGCGCCGCCACAGTATTTTTCCACGTCGGGCGCCTCACTGCAAAGCATGCGCCGCCCCAGCCGCTCGTCCCACTCGACCATATTCTAGTACACTCTAGTTCACACGTTGAGATTCCCAACGCCGCCAACTGTGGCGGCGTTGGTAGGCATCAAGAAGCACTACCAACGCCACCTAGGTGGCGTTCACCGTACTCAGCACAGCGGAGCGTGGCCTTCGCAATTAGCTCTGAAAATGTTTCTGAAGTTGATCGCGGAGGCTGCAATTACGACGCGCTGTACGCGCTGATTTGACTCGGTGACGATTCAGTTACGTGCTTTGTCTTGCGCGTTGTATTAGTGTGTCAGTTACGTGCTTCGTCTTTCGCGTTGTGCTAGCGTGTGCAGCGTAGTGCAGCTTCCATATGCACGACGGTTGCTCATGGTCATCGAAGTGGTAGTCGTGATGCAGGAGACGTGCCACCAGGCGTCAGCGTGGGTGCATCAACGCCTAAGGGCGCTTTAGCCACAAAACACCAATAGACATTATATATCAATGTGCAATAAACATTACACTACTTCTGTGAAGACACGTTTCACTTTCGTGTTCTATACCGATTCCTATATAAGAGGGATCAACCACATTTTTTTTTCAGTTCTTGAATTTGCTTGGAATTCGGCTGGCACGCACGCATGAGTAGGTGCCGATTATTATTTGGTTTCCTCACGGATACAACCAATGACAGGGGGTGTTCACATGATAGCGCACGCTTGCTCGCACTGAAATTGCGCAACCATCTTATCATGTAGAAGAAACAATGTCTGGAGTACAGAACTCGCCTCAAAGCTCCTTTTACACCAGTATGCCCCATTCATAGGGCTTTAAGAAGAAACCAACCTCCTCATAAACGTTACCTTCAGCATTCTCGATGCTGTAATCCCCATTCTTCCAAATTTTCTACATCACTGGGAAGCGTAACTGGCCCAAAAGCCACGCGCCTCCATCGAATGCCGCAGCCCGTCCGCGGGAACTAAGAGAAAAAATGTGCCATGGCGCAGCGGGCGCGCGAGGAGAATCGGGGAGGAAAGCGGCGCGGGGAGGAGAGTGTCGCCACTTTCAAATTGTCAAGGGGTACAGGCAACAGGGCCCTACCTGTAACGACACCCAGCGACCTCCTGTTCCCGTCGCCTCCCCACCTCCGAGCTCTCCACAGCTACAGTGTACTAGAATGTTTTATAGTGGGTCGAGCGGAGGCGCATCCCTATTGCGCGCCGCGTACCCTTGGGAAGAAAGTAGCGGCGGCGCTGTCATGGCCCGCACTTAAGCTAGTTTGCGCCGCTTCTGCGTCTGCACGTTGTTTTTCGATGTCGTCGTCGCGGTACGTCGCTTCTTTCGCGCCTTTTTCTGCGTAAGTCTTTATGATGCCGCCCAAGAGGCGGTTAAAGCACTGTTACGCGCAAGGCTGCGCAACCGGCTATGCAAGAACAGCCCAGGAGCGCAAGTTATCGCTTTTTTACGCTCCGAAAGATGAACACCAAAGGCTTCCTCATATTGGCAAAGCCTTTAGCGCAATTCAAAAAAGACAGAGACGTGACAGAGACACAGGATAGCGCTTTCCTGTGTCTCTGTCACGTCCCTGTCTTTTTTTAAAATTGCGCTAAAGGCTTTGCCAGTATCAGGAAACCGTACCAACTAGCCCAAGAATCAGCTTTGTTGAAGCAAGGGCTTGTTTGGCAGCGAAATCTCCACAGGCTTGACAAGCCGCTGGACCCTGATTGAGCTGTTTGTGAACTGCACCTCAAGACGCATTTTATCTTGAGGCATTATGTCCACATGATCAATGAAGCTGAAGTTACAATTCCGAGCGGGACCCCAACGCTTCCTCCTAACGCTTGCTCCACTTTTATATCAAAGGGTAAACAAGTCTCACCCACCGTGGTTCTTCAGTGGTTACAGTGTTGGGCTGTGAGCACGAGGTCGCGGGGTCGAATCCCGGCCACGGCGGCCGTATTTTGATGGGGGAGAAATGCAGAAAACACCCGTGTACTTGGATTTAGGTGCACGTTAAAGAACCCCAAGTGGTCCAAATTAATCCGGAGTCCCCCACTATACGGCGTGTCTCATAATCAGATGGTCGTTTTGGCACTTTTAACCCCATATACTATTATTATTAAACAAGTCTCGTGATGCAGCGCGGAGAAAGTCGTACCAACACGTGAAGCTTAGTCGCTTATGAGAGTAATTATACCAAACCGTTGGACAGTGGTCTACTGAAAACCGAGCATATTGTGTAAATAAAAGTGCATTGGTGTGCTATATCACAACTTTGTTGTTTATTAATTGTTCATAACTCTACCAGCAAATACACGCGAAGTGCCTCGAGCGGCCAGTCGCTCGGCAATTTCGCGCGTGTTCGCGGGCTTCTGTCACGCTCGAAAACACACTTTTATGTAGCACGTATTGAGCAACAGAAACCTGTCTCGAGAGTTCGTCATGTTGATCTTCAATTTTCCCATTGACACTTTTGATCTCATTGTAATATTTGAGAAGTTGATTAATTAATACTAATTATGTAATTAGGCGGAATGCAAAAAATAATCTGGGTATCTCCGGGTGACGGCAAACAACATTACATTGGTTCTGTCAAGCTAAGTGGCAGCTGCATATTTTAAAATCTTGGTGCATGATTGTTCGGACGCTCTGCATATTGCACTCGGCTATCCAGCGCAGCCGCTCTCGAAAATCGCGGTAAGCGTTCGCAAATACTCATTTTACGCTTTGCACGTTCGTATAAAAACAGTGTCGATAATAAGCCAGGAAAACTGCAACGAATACCACTGCGAAATGTGAAGTATTGCGGCTATGTCCCTATATACCAGACGATTCCACAACTACAACACGCGCAAGCGACACTATTTGAATTTTTCCATATGCATAACGAAGCTGCAAAGAATAAAAACCAGAAGCAAAAGCATTTATTTGTCCCTTGCTAGTTGTGCATTTCTTCGTGGCGGTAAACTTCACCCACCGAAAACGCCGGACGAAGTGGTTATCCTAACAGCGCGACGGCCTGAAAGCTGACGCGCTTTCAAGTGCGGCCGACTACAGCGCCGCCGCATCTTTCTTCCCCTCGAGGCCCTCTCCAGCGGAGGCGGTCGCGCCATTAGAAGACATTCTAGTTCACTATACCACAGCCTCTCGTAGAGGTTGTGGAGAGCTTCGATAATTAAGCGCCCGCACCCTGCCGGCCGTCGCTTTCATCACCGGCCTCCTCCACGATCGGACGAGACTCCTTTTGCTTGTCATCCCTTCGTCTCATCGCCCAGTGCCCACTACCCCTGGCGCGGCGCCGTGCTCCCTATTGGGCAGCAGAAATAAGCGTCTCCTCAGTGCCTCCTCTATAGAGGAGGCACTGGCCGGGCACTAAAGCATAGAGGAGGCACTGGTCTCCTCTACCCTTGCTGTAGCTGCGCCTGGCTTTCCGCATGAGGGCCACGGGCCGTACCAGCGAGTTAGGGCCCATTCGCACTTGCGACTAGGCGAGGTCGCGAGACCAATTGCGACTGGCGACCAGAAAACTACTCAAGACGAACGATGTTCACACTTACAAATGCGACCGACGAGTCGCTAAACCGAAATGTATCACGATATGCCGTTCACGTCTGCTTGAAATGTCATCGCCGCGTAAAATAAACGTCTGCGTATACAGACGTCCTGTTCCTTCGCATCAGATTGGTTCAGCTGTTCGGCGACTGAAAAATCGAGCAGTGAGCGACTGGCCCGAAACGGTCGCATTTCGAGAAAAGCGACCATTTGCGACTGACTGGTCGCGCGACCTCGCCTAGTCGCAAGTGTGAATGGGCCCTTAATCTTTGGCGAGAGCACAGGGCGAACTGAGATGGTTAGTGCCTTGATGTCCATTTTGTTCCAGCGCTTCTAGTGCTGGCAGTCGAGTAAACTGAAGTTTCCGAGGCACGGTGCGAAGCATTGGCTCGCGCTGCGACTGTTCTTGTTCATTGAGCGAGATCTTTGCCTGAGCGTGCGTGATGCCCATAAACCTACAAACCTTCGTGCAATTTCTTTTTGCTATCGCTAGCAGTGCTGCGTCATTCTGGCGGTGCTGCGACATTTTTTATAAGTCGAATATCTTTTAGCACTTGTTTTTAACTTAAGGGCGCTATCTGATGACGGCTGCGGGCACTAAGCGCGGTCAGCCATGGCGTCCAAGTTTTACGACGCCGAGCGACGCAACACGCTAATCTCGGACGCCGCGAGTCATGCCAATGCATTGCTCTCGATGCGATCTGCAACGCGCACGCACATGCTCATAACCACGCTATTATGGTCCGACTTTTTTTTGCGATTTGTTCATAGACGATTACTGTCATGATACTATCCAGCAGCAGTGTACTGGAAATTTGTGAACTTTAAAACCTCAAATTAACTTCGTTAAGGTTGCTGCTGATGTTCTTCACAGAAGGAAATAAATGCTTTAATGTGATAGCAATTATATAGCCGCACGAGGCATGTTTGCAGTCGCTATTAGTGCCATTGTGCTGTCGTGGTATTGACATGCATGGAGTGTACATAATGTAATCGAAAAAAAGAATGTGTAATCTATGCTGTGTACAATGGACACAGGTGCACACATAATCATCAGTCAAGCACTATGAACATGAAAAAGGAGACGCATATTTATTACATTTTTCTCTATGAACAATGACGGAGCGAAACAATGGATAGCATCTCCTGGCACCACAGAGGAGCCAAGAAGATGCAAACAGATATACTATGCACAATGGAAAGAAAAGGCTGGCCCCAAACATGTGCCACCCAGTTTTCCAGTCTCTACACGGGGTGTCCTCTCGATGTCGATGCACTGTTACAGCAGTCATCCGAGGAGGCACTGTGAAACACCAGAATCAGTCTCTTGACATGCTGCACACATCCGACAGCAGAGCTCAAGGGTACATGCAATGCCGAGCTGCTTGCAAGCTCTTGAATCTTGCACTCATCACTGCTCATTCACTACGCGATACGTTTAATATATTCAGGCTAGAAAAAAAAAATCATTTGGGCAGACTTTAACTGAAGCCTAGGCCAAACCTCCAGCTCTCGTTAATACTCTGCAGCGAGTCCCTATGATACACGACTACTGCACTCGGACCAGTCTCAACCGAGATGCTCCACCGGATGTGTCGACCAGATCCCGCTGTCACTGCAGGCATCTCACGAGCTGATTGTGGTGCTGCGCTTCCTCTAGCAGCCGGGCAGGGTGTTGGTCGTCACTTTCTCTTTACATGCCCATGCCACCCATGCCTCCCATTCCACCCATGCCACCTCCCATGCCACCCATGGGGTCAGCCTTGTCATCCTTCGGAAGCTCCACAACGACAGCCTCGGCTGTGGTCAGAAGAGAAGCCACACCAGATGCATCCAGCAACGCTGTCCGCACAACCTGCACAAGAGAGCAACCAGTGCTTTACTAATAAGCAGCGTCCAAAGCGCACGACATTTCATCACCATTTCTTCTAATGGCTGCTGGCTCGTGCCAATGTCTTGCTAGCAACAGTCCAATGCATACGCCAAAGTAGTCGATCGGTGCACTACCGTATTTACACAATTGTAGGCCGATCAATTTTTTTTAAATTTGACAATCCAATGTTGGGGGGGTCGACTTAGAATCGAAACCGAACCATGTGCCGCTAGTAGCGGCAAGAGAAACGAGAACTCAGGGGCGCTACGGCGTGGTTACAACTTTGCACCTACGTTTCCATGGTTACGGTAGAAGCGTAGCGTATTAATTTACCACGGCTCTTGTGGGAGCATCGATCATGGAAGAGCCGCCGTTTGGGGGGTATAGGTAGTTGGCGGAAGAGCCGCCGTTAGGGGGGTATGGTAATTGGCGGACGAGCCGTCGTTTGGGGGGTATGGTAATTGGCGGATGAGCCGTCGTTTGGGGGGTATTAGTAGTTGGCGGAAGAGCTTTTTTTTAGATACGATTGTTTTCGACGGCCGCACGCATCTGTCACTTCTGCTGTTGTGCTGAATCATCGCGCCTGTCATGAGTGCCAAGAACTTTCGGCGCTCGTTCACAGCAGCGTTCAAACGGGCTGCTATCCTCCATGCCGAGGAAACTAACAACTGCGCAGCGGGACGCAAGTTTGGAGTCAGTGAACGTGTGGTGCGGCAGTGGGGGCTTCAGCGCAAGGAATTTTGGCCTCCCTGGCTACTGTGTGCGGGTGGGTCCTCTCTGCGTGGGCGGCTGTACCGCGCGATGTCGTGGTGCAGTCGTTCGCAAAGTGTGGACTCGCACTTGATGACGTGCTGTGGGACCGCAGCAGCTATGACGGCAGCAGTGCCAGTGAGGTCGACTCTAGTGACGATGAGTAGTCTTAGCAACCCCATGAATAAATTTCTCTTGCGTGAATGCACTCGCGTGGTTTTTCTCCCCCCCACCCCCCTTTTTTTGAGACATGCAATTTGGGGGGGGGGGGGGGGGGTCGACCTACATTCTAGTCGACTTACAGTCGTGTAAATATGGTACCTTGGCTTCAGCATAAGCAGTCACACTGCAAACTGACAGCAGCAGTGCCTTGTTCAGTCAATCACGAAAGTTTATGGACCACGAATCTCGGAATCCACTGAATTTATGAGCAACCTTTAACAGTGTCCACTCAAACAGTGCATCACAATGTTTGCACATAATGGCAAAACTGTGGAGACATTAAGCTTTTTCTCGGATCCCATGTTGATTGAAATTTTGTGGTTCACTGTACACTTTAATGAACAATTGCCGATGTAAATGCTGTGCCAGTCAAGAAGCACCAAAAGCAAATATTTGGAGCTGCGATCAATGTGCAAAGCAGTTACAGCAATAACTGGCACATTTCATGCAGCAAGAGGCGCTCACGCAAGCAGCATCTGTTGCTGTAATATATGCCAGTGATATGCACAGAAGGCAGTCCAGGACCAACCAAAGACAAACGAGAGGTAGACCCATGCATAATCACCGACCGATAATTTGGACAGCTTCATAGCACTGCCACTCTCCACATAGACACGGTACAGTCAACTCACTATTTATTATGACCATACTATATTAAGTACAAGCTGATATTAGCAAGAATTATTTTGGTTTTACTTCATTATATCAGTGTTTGTTATACCAAGCTTCGACTATATCAGGACCACCAAAATTTCAGACAATTTACAGTGCGACTGAGATTAGCAGCAAGAGCTATGTTTGATATGTTGATAGCACCTCCCCGAAACCAAAAGTAGTGAAGCACACTACTGCTATGTCCTACTAAATCCATTACTACTGTAGCCACTGACCGCAGCCAAACCATGGGACAAGCTGAACCAAGCCAAGATGCTAAGTTGTCAAGGCTGCAATTGCATGTTTGCTGTGTTGTGTGCACTGCACATCCAGAATTTGTTCCTGATGTGTTAAATAGCGCCACACACTCAGTTGACTTTGTTGTCACTGTTACAAATGTTTGTTACTCAGAATCACTATCATCAGTTTCCAATGTAGATCAAAGGCCTATCCCAGCAATCTTGAATTATTGTACCTGCCTTGCATCAGCTGACACCATCTATGCCTGTAAATTTTCTCTTTTCATCACACCGCCCATTTCTCTGCAACTGTGCTTTTCTTCCCTTGGTACCCATTCTGCTCTCGAATCAACACCATTATATGTATACGTACCAGTATTCCTCTTTTGCGTTGCCTCTTGCTTTTTGTTTTGCATAGAGAAATAAGGCCTTGCGGCTACCTGAAGCTCCAATCTGTCCTCTTTATGATGGCACTAAGTGGCATTGCACAAACAGAAAGCTGTGCTATCAGCGGTGCAATGGCACCTCGCGAAGCCCGACTTTCTACCAGATTTTTCTCAATAGCACTCCAGAAAAGTACAATTTTCTCATCTTTTTCCTTCAGATTTTTTCCCCTAATATTACTTCAGATAATAAACACTTGGGAGCCCTCTAAAAAATAACAAAAATAGAAAAGAATCAAACTTTCACGAAATCGCGTATATTGACTAATGATGGGTTCTGTATATTCAACTTTGCCGCAATACAGTTGTGCTATGCGGGTGAGCATATCTTTCGTGCTGTGAAGCATACTAAGAGTGAAAAGGGGCATTGTAACAGGAATGTCTACCCAGAATAAAAGCATTGGTAGGGCTCCATCCTTTGTTTGCACTTCCTCTAGTCACTGCAATAGTCTACATTTTTAATTGCTGCATTGTGTTCTCGTAAACTTCCTACCTGCACAAAGGCCGTTGCATCATGCTTTGTTATTCATCAACTTCTTCGTATCTGACATTCAGTTAACGAGTTCTAGTGGTCTTGTTAAATTGAATATGCAGTAGTTGTTATACATGCAAGTTTGCAGCCACTTACTTGCACAACATCTACAGTAGAATCTCGATAGGAATCTTTTGGGACAGCCACAAAATGTGTCTGAAACTTTTATCACCCAGAAATCTAAAATAAATCGGGAAATTAAGGGCAGACGTCGCAGCAAAACGGCAGAGTTGCTCAAAATTCCAGTTTTTTTTTTCCCCCGTGCAATCCTAAGACCTTCCTTTATGTCGTAACAAATATTCGGTTTCAGTGTGTTGTCTTGGGCTTCGGGAGATGCTATCGCACCAATCATGCGAGGCTTTCTGTTGATGCAGCGCCACCACCTTGGTATAGGCTCTTTTCACGGCGATCCTGCAGGCACCACCAAGGAGGCTTCAGAAAAATTGGTGTAGTGGCGATGGCGTCGAAAAAGCAAGCTGGACCTTCGGCATCTTACCATAGGCACGAAACAATGTTAGCATGGTTAAATTTGCCAGACAAATATTGTTAGTCTTTCTGTCACTAGTTTTAGAAAGAATCCCAAATATTTTGTAAAATTTTATGGCACATCATGGTGTCTGTACGCCATCAAAGGCAATATTTTAGACAACAAGACAATCTTTTTTTTATTCTCCAATGGGCCTAGAATTTACAATAACCGACTAAAAGCAATTGCGTTTTGAGCAAACTTAAGTTGTCGCGGCCCTCTTTAAGCGGTGAAGTATAGGCAAGCTCTGGTTTCACCTCAGCTGCTAAGCAGCGGTGGCTACCACTCCAGCAAGTTTTTTTAAAACCTCCTTGAGCACCACCATGTTTGAACATGTGATGCACATGTTCCTTGCCTCAGCTGCCTCCATGTTTACAATTCATTTGCTTGATGCCTATGTGGCTCAGCAAACTTCTGTTTTGGCAGATACAGTAAAACGTCATTACAAGAGACACTCAAGGGACCCGGGAAACATGTCTGTTGTATCCAAGGTCTCTAGCAACAAAAAATTCTAAACACACTGAGGAGGCGGACAGAAGAGTTGGATTAGATGACTCAGCATCAAACTGAGTTTAACCACATCTACAGGAAATTGTTCAGGATGGCTTAAAGAAGTCATTCATTGTAGTCTGTTTTTTAGTGACTGCAGACTGCATTAGCTTCCTTCCCAACTTCTGGAGGTAAAGCACTTCACTTTGCAAGCCTTCCTGTTGCTCACAATACCTTTGAAGTGCTCTTAGATGTTCGTCAGCCTCAACTTACAACTTACTCTGTTGCAAAATCGGTGTGGGAGCGGGACAGTGATTATAGAAGCATAATGACAGAAAGTTCTGTGCAAATGGTACTCGCAACCATGCGAGGAATGACATCCGGCTGCGGAACTGAACAGCATCAAGCCAAGGGAATGAAAATTGTAGCGCATACCGGTTGGTACGTCGGCCGCATTGCGTGAGCGTGTCTGAGCTCTGTCTCTTCTAAATATTGAAGAAGTTACTCTAGGGACCTAAAAAGTTGTCCTTAGTAACCGAGTGTCTCTTATAACCATGTCTCTTGTGTGCGAGGTTGTTAACATGGTGAATATAGGAAGACCAACTAAACTATTTTCAAATGTCTCTTATAACCGAGTGTATTTATAACAGTGTCTCTTGTAACGAGATTTTACTGTATCGTAGGTGGTAACTCGGTGAATGACAAAACTTTGGTCACAGCTTCAGAGGACATGCAAGTGCTTTCGTAGCATATTACGCTTTGTTCCAAGGGTGCGAGCAGCGTATACAGTGCTTGTACTAGAAGTGTGGCTATAAATAAATTCCAAGCTGTCCAAACTTTCCACTTCTAAATTAAATCAGGATCATTGTCTTTTGCTCTTCGTTCATTATTTGGCAAACACTTTGAAGCAGCCAGCTTGTCATGCTTCTGACTCAGTAATGCTCCTCGGTGCAGTCACATCCGATTATTTTCCCCATCTTGCAGCATGAATGGAGCACAGTGATATAGCAATCACCCAGTTGCACTTCAGAAAGCTGATCGCACAGTAGCAGTGTAGAAGCAATAATGGTTTTGCATTCGTGCATTCTCGTTTGAGGCAACAGAAGCTGCGCCACCAAAAGCGCCATCTCGTTCATCTAGAGAAAACTACCATATTTATTCGAATATAAGGCAAGGTTTTTGTCCCCACAATTCTTAGCCTCAACGTCACGGCCCCCTCCCCCCCACCTTATATATATGAATTTTGCCTTACAGTGTGTCTTTATGCAAAATGTAATCACTGGTGCACTTGTTTCGTGTACATTTTAGCAGCAGCGAGCTACAAGAGCTGCCTGGTTATCACGAGTTTCTTTCGCTACTGTGTCCTAGCTGCTGAATGATGGTGATAAGGACATCATTTGCACAACGGAATCTTCTAGCAGTGAAGCTACTTAGTATCATGCGATCCGACAGGTGTTAAGGTAGGAAACTTTGTATTTGTCATCGAGCGCCAAGGATGACGAAAGGTTGAGAATACAGGGATAAGGCTACCCATGGAAGTGTAGCGCCGCGAAACAGCGCTTCCGTGCGCACTGCCAAGAAGAGCGCATGCACGAGGAACCACGTGAATTTTCTTCATGAACTTCGGAGTGAATAAAAGTTCAGTTTGGGATGCGTGTTGCTTATACTCGCTTGGCTCAGCCTAGGAGCACATCTCAACAGAAGCGAATGCCGCCGATATTGCTGATGCAGCAAGACTGGGTCGCATGTGATTGCCGGCTCCCGATAAAGTTGCAAGGTATTTGAAAACAGCCGACAAGACGCAATATATAGCACAAAGCAATAGAGGGTGGTGGTGGAGACATAGATAGGTCTCTCTGGCAACTGGAATGCAATTGGCGCACAGTGGTTCGATTGTTTGCATCATCCGCCGCGGCCCGAGAAGCGGTTTTCAGCATTTGAAATGGAGCTCATTATAAGCTAATGTATTTGAATCAGCTGGTACCTAAGAAAAATTTGTATCACCAAGATTCTACTGTATTCAATTCGAAAATGTTCATTACAAATCACTATTCACTTCGAACTTAAAATATGTACACTATTCGTACATGCCTACATTATAGTATACAAGGAGCAATAAATATCCTGTGTGTGTTGTGTCCTTCTCTCAAGAGCTTTTCCCCTCCTTGGTGCAAGTGGGACAAACACACAGTCTCGCAGTGAAGGAGTCATGCAAGCCTATCTCAGGCTCTCAAAAAAACCGGCAGTGAAGGGCACTCTTGCTCACCTTGGTCGGGTCAATGATGCCGGCCTCAATCATCTGGACGTACTCGTTGCGCATGGCGTCGTACCCGAAGTCGTCTTTACCCTCTACCACCTTCTGGACAACAACAGCCGCATCGACGCCAGCATTCTGGGCGATCTGCATGCAGGGCTGCTTGAGCGACTTGCGCACAATGCCTACACCCGTGCGCTGGTCCTCGTTGTCTGTCTTGATGCTCTCCAGTGCGGGCAGGCAGCGCAGCAAGGCAGTGCCACCACCTGGCACGATGCCTTCCTCCACAGCAGCCCGTGTCGCATTCAGCGCATCGTTCACTCGGTCCTTTTTCTCATTCACCTCCACCTGCGTGGGCAAGGACCGAAAACAAACTCGTGAAACGTGCCTGTGAAGAAATTAATGCACCTCACCATAGCCTAAAGCATGGGTTCTCAAAGTGGGTTCCGCGGAACCTACGGGTTCCGCAGGCCCCTGCTTGGGGTTCCGCGAGCTACTGATAAATTTTCCCTGGTCCCACTCTCGACAAGTGTCTAAAACGGCGAACACGAGGTGCGCTCGATCGAAAGAACCTCCATTACCCATGCCCGAGTGTCAAAAAGCACATCACAGTGCGTAACAGCAACGCGCGAACTGCGCAATAAAAACGCAAGCAGCTTTTAGCCACCCAAACTCTGAGAACGGGCAGCGCGCCTAAGCTTTCACACTTGAATCTCGAAGGCCGTAGCTTACCACCATGCGCGTTTCTCCTATTTGTAGTTAGGGTCGGTGCCGATAGTGTGCGCACTGACGTATACGTTGGAGGGAAAAAAAATGCGCGGAGCGCCCCAAATGCGCACCGCAGTAGAGCAAGAACGGCGTTGCGTCCAACCGAAACCAATCGGCGTAGTCCGCATCGCCGTGGTCCTCAGCGGCGATCGTACGCGGCACGTGACTGACAGCAACGCCGAAGCGCTTCGTGCCTAATTGTGCCTTGAAAGCCTTTATTCTTGTGTTTATCGCCGCGCGCAACACCGCGTTGGCGGCTAGCCGCGTGCCTCCGTAAGTGCGTAGTCGCTATCTCTAATCGCGTCGATAACCACCGCAGTTTCGTCCACAGCGGTTGCGGCAAATAGTAGTTTCGTTTTCACTCGATGCGCGCGTCGGCTGCGTGCCTTCACAACTGCGCAGTCGCCTCCCATGGCAGCGTCGATAGCGACCGGCCGCACTTTCGTCCGCACTTCTTGCAGCAAACGGTAGTTTCGTTTTGACTTCGTGCGTGCGTCAGCCACCTGCCTTCAGGGCCGGTATTTTGTAGTGATGACTTTAATGTAATAATGCCTTTTCGCGCTTATCGCGCTTTGTCAGTGGTCAGAGCGACGGTCCGCTCGCGTTATCAACGGGATCAGCCGGCCGTGAGCGGTTGATGATAAGACTATTCTAAAATAAGTCATAAGGCATCGCTACAAAATCGCGGCCCTGAACCGTAAAGTCGCCGTCCATGATCGCGTCGATAGCGGCCGCGGTTTCGTCCGCAGCGGTTGCGGCAAGCAGTAGTTTCGCTTTGACTCAGTGCAAAGCTGTCGAAGATGAAGAGCACCGGCTAAATCGCGATGGACGGACAATTTGTTGGCGAGCAGCTGAATGGCGAAAAAAACATCGAGATGTGCGCCCGTTGGTGTGCAAAGCGCGTCTCAGATGAAAACGCGCGCCGCGAAGGATGTCGCGAGGCTTTCGCCGCTGCTAGCACTAATCAGTCATGAGACGAAGAGAATTTCAGCTTCCGCACTGGTCTTGTGCTAAATAGAAACAAGATTTGACGATTCATTGAGTAAATAAAAGCGTGTTGACGTAGTGAAGCATTTGTTTATTGTGTTCTTGATACCCGCGATAATTCGACATTCGGTTAATTCGGGGAGGGGGGGGGGGGTTCCTTGGCACTTTATGGAGCTTAGCAGGGTTCCCTGGGATGACCGTACTTGAGAACCCCTGGCCTAAAGAACAGCACCGAATCAGTTTAGACTGGTGTAGCAGCATTCTTTCAACACAATCTATTTATTCGGTAGAAAAGAGTTGATCTTAAGGGGAGACACTGGTGTTCGAAATTTTTTTTTAATTTTTGCCATATACAGTAAAAGCTCGATGATACGATCACGGCTAATACGAATTTCCGGATGATACGAATTTTTCTGTGGTCCCGGCCGAGCCCCATTACTTTGCAACGTGCTAGAGAACGGTTGTTACGAATCGATTTTCGGCCTGCGTCGGGTGATACGAATAAACGCCGCCCCACTGACGGCCGCGAAAGAGAACAGCGCGCAGTCACGCGCTTTCTCCCGTTATCTTTTGGTGCGGACGCGGCGCCGGACAGCGCGGACTCCGCGACTGGGCGCGAAGAGTTTGAAGCGGTGGCGCTTTTGTACTTTTCCTCCTTTTCGGCGGCCGCCCATCGGACGGAGTGGCTGCTGTGCTTCGGGCCGCGTTCTTTGTGTTTGCGCCATTTTACCTAGTCGCAGCGAGCTATGTCTACCGAGATAGGATTGTCTACCGAGATAGAAGGACATTAGAGACTTTTTCTTCAAGAAGTAAATGCTTTTTACGTACATTTGCCTGAGTGAGTTCATCTCTCACTCTTTAATTTAGCTACAGTCGAATCTCGTTAATTCGAACACGCTTATTTCGAACATACCGCGCACCGACAATGCTTCTAGCAGCGCGCCAAATCACGCGGCGGCGCCTCCGACCGGCATTGCTCCGACACCGCCGTAGAGCAAAAGCTCAGGAGAGACCCCTCAATGCCGCGCGCGAAGGAACAGGGGAAAAAATAAAAAAGAACCCGCGGCGGAAATTTCACCCTCTCTCAAATTGCAAGGTCGCCGTTTCTGCATCGCGCCGGAACAAGCGTGTACGTGCCGACTAGAGTGTTCTAGACAACCATATTCTAGCACACACTAGTGCCGACGTCTCAGCCACGCGGATAAAATGGCAGTGAACCCTTCTCTATTTTCTAGTCACATGTTGACCTTGCACTGCCGCAGCGCAGAGGGAAGCAGCGGCGGACGCGCAGTCGGGCCAACGAAACTGCTCACGCCTGCAAACGCTCGCTTCCCGATAACAGCAGAAAACGAAACTTCAGGGAGCGGCTAAAATAAGCTGACGCCAGCACGGCGGCGGGCGCGCGCGGAGATGTGCGCACGGAGTCGAAGGTGAGAGTGCTACGAGGGAGTTTAGAGGGAGGGCGAGGGGAGCCACCGAAGCGGCGGAGTTGACGCGGCCAAATCCACTTCCATGCCGCCCTCCTCCCTCAACTTCGACGGTCTCCGCGCGCACCCGTGTGCCGGCGCCGCCCGCTCCCTGAAGCTTCGCTTTCTGCCGTTATCGGGAAGCGACGGTTAGCCGGCGTGGGCAGTTTCGTGGCCCGCGCTTGCTATGCGCTTGCGCGCCGCGATATTTCACGACTCGCACCATTCATGCATCGTGCTATGGTGCACGAATACTTCAAAAATACGTCCCTTTAATTCGAACAAATTTCCGGGCCCCTTCGAGTTCGAATTATCGAGATTCGACTGTAGTTTTAATTGTGTTTCGATGATACGAATTTCGGCTAATACGAATATTTTTCGTGACCCCGTGAGATTCGTATCATCGAGCTTTCACTGTACAAACGAAATGTTCAGGCAAGGTATACATTAGCCTGCTAGAAGCATATATGCAATCTATTTTTTCTTATGTCAAGTCATTTTGGAGATATTTAATACTTTCTGAAAATCAATTTGCCCAACTTTTCAACAATTTTACCACAGAATATCAGAGAAAAATTTATATTTGCATGTTCTAGAACAATCAGAGGTCACAATTAGACCATCACTGTAATTTTAGCTCAATTGTTACAAAAGTTATAGCCATATCTAATATGAGGGTTATGAAGCTGAAAATTCTTATCTGTTGTATTGCCACATAAAAAATTCCTGCATAAAGGATATCATATATTATTAGTTTTGTTGTGTGTAGAAACTCATAAGCTTTTAAATGCAACAAGAATAATTGAAATCGGACTATTACATGAAAAGATACTGTGGGCAACAGCATGTGTCATAGGAGAAATGCAGCTTTTGAGAAAATGCAAAAAGAAGTTCCAGGACATGATCAAGGTTTATTCTTAGCAATTGAAGCTAGAAATTCATGTCCACCTTGCACTAGAAGCCACCAGGCTCATAATCACCATCATTCTCTTTCATGCACCTCTTCTTTATGGCATGCATGAACTTTTCTGCTCTGGTGTGCTTCTTGTCAGATGCGACTAGCCGGTGCTGGTCTTTTTCAGCACATCTTTGAGCTGCTGTGCTGCCTTGGCTCAAGGGTAGCTCCTTCAAGATGGCCTCAGAGGCATGTTTTGTCCCAGCATTAAACCTGGTGATTGCTTCAGCAGCAGCAGTTTCCACAGTGAAAAGTGAGGCATGTTTGCTTTTAGGCACAAGGGACCAGATGACCGAATGGAGGCTCTCGTTTGAGTTTTTGAGTTTTACCTCGCTGACATCGGTTTAACAACTTTCGGTCAGAGAGGCGAGTATACACTGGCAGGAGGGCTTCTGCAACATGTGCAGGAAGATTGTAGCGATGCTTAGGTGGAGCCTGCTGCCTTGCCACAGCCTTGTTGTATGTGCACCACGATTCTTCACCCTTTGGGCACCGTGAATGATTTGGCTTTGCATCGGTGGAAGTCACATGGTCATAAGTGGCAAGGACAGCATTCTCCATCTCTTCAATATGCCCTTGGTGTTCCTTGAGTGCCCAGCCATAATAATTTGTGAGTTTTGCCACAAGCTCACCTGTAAGCTTCCCTTTGCCACCAAGGCTTGGCCTACCTTCTCCCTTATTTTTCTGCAGGAGGTTTCGGAGTGCAGCACCCATCCGTTTGTGCATATGATTTACACAATCCTCCTTTGAAATTGCTATGTAGCCATATACCTTCTCCTCCTGAAGGCTGTTAAAAGCGCGGCTATCGCCGTCACACAACATAGTTGTGTATCGGAGTCCATGTTTCTCCAATGACCGGCCAAACAGAATTTTCGCAGCCTCTACCTCCATTTGGCCAGGCTTGCTCGAAGTGTTTTTTTGGCACTTATGTCGAACTCGCCATTCACTATATTCAGGGTCATCATCCTTGGGGCCGAGCTCGCATCCCAGACAGAAGTTGGAGAGAACTTGAAAGTCCAGCACATAGCCAGAAAAAATTTCTATCACAGTTCCCACACAAATGTGTGACAGGTGTCCACGAGTCAGCCAAGTCCCGTCAAACGAAACTGCTATGTTTCCGGGATTGCCAAAGTTCAGTTCAGAATAAATAGACTTCACAGCTGCCGCGCACTTGGTCATAACACCCGCGGATGCGTTCAGGGCGGCGGGGTTCATCTTATTTTTTACGTAGTCTTGGTATGTTTTGGTATGCATACCACGAGAGGAAATGTTGAGAGCCGCGAAAATATCGTTTAGTACAGTCTGTCCGTTGCCTGTGCTCATAACAGCACGAGCCGCGAGCACATTCACCTCGAAAGGGTTGCAGGTCGCATTCCCACCTGTTCTTGGCGAGCTCCATCCGGTGCTTATGTCGCCGCAAATGGCACAGTTCACCACTAGTTTTACGGCCACTCCATATTCCTGGTCGCCCTTTGTCACGGTCAAGGGGCCACGGCAGAATTCGCATTTCGCGCACCGAAGCAGTTGATTTAGAGCCGCTAGGCTTAGAATCGTAAACGCGGTCCCGCTCGCCGCCGCTTCCGGGGAATCTCCGATAAGCGACTGCTTTCGGCGGGTTGCTGATAACGAAGACAGCTTCTGTCGTTCCTCCTCCGCACGACGTTCAATTGCCACTTGTTCGACTTCTGTGATGAGAAGCGTGTCGACGCGCGTTGCCCTCGACGTGTCATTGACTGCAGGCATCGCATGCGCGGCCGTAGCTTCGGTAGCTGCCGTACGCTCGCTGGCGCATACCGCTGTGCTGGTCGTCGTCACTGCCGATTCATCCGAAGGTACTTGGGGTATCCGAGAACGTCGCTTGCGTTTTTTCCCGAAGGCATGAGCCGTCGCGAACTTCCGTCGACCGCCAGCCATCGTTGCGTTGCTACGGCGCACTAGACTCCGTCCAAACCACGTCTAAAATGGCGTCTCGCATTGTCGGAGAAATGAAACTCCCGGTCGTCCAATCAGAGGTCAGGATTTACCCCACGTGGTACAAAGGCGCCAATGGCGTGCGAGTATTCCCCCTTTTTTCTAAAGCGTGTACCTTCACAGTAGCCAGACTAAGTGCCTCTTTCCCGCTGAACACGGAATGTAGAAGAATCCAGGTTTCGAATGATTCCAAAATGGCCGCGCTGCGGGTAACGGTTGGCGTAGACGAAGGCATTGAATTCGCCTCTTTTCGAGGGGCGTTTGCGAGCAAAAACGGTGATGAAGCTGACTTTAGAGCGCAATAATAAAATAAGTACTCATCAGAACGCGTTAATATTGCAGCAATAGCTTCTCTAGGACGTCTAGATTGCGAAAAAAATTGTTAGAAAAAGTCGATTTTTTTTAGATTTTTTGGGCCAGAAGACCCGTGTCTCCCCTTATTAATGATAGCCAGCGTTTTATGGCGTTATTACGATGTCGTAGATCTCAAGGTACTGCAGTTACTCAATACTAAAGTGCACTGGATTTTCATGGCCACAAATGAAAAATGCAATGCCCTTGATCGTAACACATAGCCTGATTTGCATACCCCAAATTATAAATGCAATTCCATCAATCGTTCGCTAAAGGTCATGGTGGCCAACATAACGAATTGTCCACGTAGAAACATGGTAGCTGTTCAAATCGTGCCATGGCAAGTTGCCGAAAATGACAAGAAAAACCAAGCAAGAGCCACGGCAGCATTCTTCAAAGGTAGATGCTACTTTTGCTTGTTTATAGCTTTACTGAAAATGCCAGTCACTAAGGTTAGAAACCACCCCACTCTACAGCTGTACTTTCAAAAAAATCTCCAGTGATATCACTTCCACACCAATTCCCAGTAAGCTTCCCCAAGCTAAGGTATGAGTGCACAAACCACACACGTACCTCACTAGAGCCGCCAACACGCAGCACCGCCACACCGCTAGCCAGGCGAGCAAGGCGCTCGCCCAGCTTCTCCTTCTCGTACTCCGAGTTGCTGAGCTCGATCTCGTCGCGAATCTGTCCCACCCGGCGGTCGATATCCTCTTCTTGCCCTTGCCCTTGAGTAGCAGCGTGTCGTCCTTGGTGATGATCACCTCCCCGACCTGGCCGAGGTCAGATGCCTGCACGTCCTCCAGCTTGATCAGGTTGGCCTCGTCGCCAAACACAATGCCACCCGTTGCCACAGCCATGTCCTGTAGCGTTGCCTTACGGTTGTCCCCAAAACCTGGAGCTTTCACTGCTGCAACCTGGAGGCCCACCTTCAGCCTGCAGGTGAAGAAGCGTTTCGACTAATTTCATGCATGGCCACTGCCATTAGTAATTTCAACGTGACAGACACATCAGTCGCTCCTTTCAAGGGGGATGCTACACCTGAGAGCCAGCATTTTCATTTGTGAATAGATCTCCCCAAATTTACACACCTCGAGTATTTTGATGCGCAGATTCTAAAAAATTTGATTTTTGTCCTAGCACAAGTAGTTCCTGACATAGTCAACGACCGATTTTCTGGATGCCCCATAACTTGGACGCCTTCGCAGCACCGCCATGCACCCCGTAGAGTCAATGTATAAATAAGAATGTCCAAAAATTTCGGACACAAAAAGCCTTCGCCATCTGATTTTCCGGACTTTTCGCCATGACCGCAAGTTTGAAACTGCATTAATCAAAGCCATCAATGCCGCCATTTTGATTATCTCGCTGCCTCGAACTGGCACTTTTGCACGCAGATCTGCCAGCAGCCATAGCCACCACCGCGGCAAGGCTAGGCCTAGCTACTTCGATGTTGGCTACCAAGCTTTTTGCTGTTCGGTGCCATGTTTTTCATTGAAACAATTCGCCACTGTTAGCAATGCTGCCGACTCTGCCTTCGTAATCCTCGCCAATGGCTTGGAAGCTCGGAAAGGCGGTACACGTTGTATGATGCCGGTTTCCAAAAGTCAGCTTCGCCTCAATACAGCAGTGTTACTCGGTGAAGCATATGCGGAGTATTGCAGTGAAACATCATGAGTGGGAACGGGCAATTTTCACGGGACACGGTATGTATTCCTTAATTATACACGCGTGCATCCGCCTTCTCCTATCAGAGTACGAGCCCCGGTACGCCTAATAAGTGTAGTGGCAGGCCTTTAGAACTATTATGGACGTACCTATGGCGATTTGAACCCTTGGGGGCAGTAAAACGCATGCACTCGTTTTTTCGGACTGCGCAGATTTTTCGGACGTTTTCACAGCTGCTAAGGAGTCCGAAAAATCGGACGTTGACTGTATACTGTAGACACTGGGTCTATGGTGTGCACCAAGCTATAAACCAATGTCCAAGGTCAATTCGAACTAGAGTCAGAGCCCATCAATGTTGCCCGAAAAAAAGAAAATGATTTTGGCACGAGCCATCTTAATCCACAACTCCCTTCAATGCCCCCAAGTGCGTTCAAAACAAGTGCAACCCTGTGAAAACTCCTCTAACCAAAGGGAATGATTACGCATGCTCGATGTATGTAACTGTACTCATACACCAAAACAAACAGCAGCATACTATTGCACAGCACTGAGTGACGAAACAAACAAAGCAAACCCTGCCGAAAAAAAAAAAAAATGTCCCAACATACCAGCATATCCGATTCTATCTGAACGTATCTGATTCTAACACACAACCACATGAAACTGTTTCCACCTTTGCAAGTAATAGTCCGCCAGCAGAGGCACCACTTGACCAAAGCGAAAGGTGCCCAAGCAAGTCACCTGTTGAGCACGAGGGTGCTGAGTGCCTCGCCGTCCACATCCTCGGCCACGATGACCAAAGGCCGGCGCTGGGAATTGGCGAGTTCCAGGGCGGGAATGATGGCCTGCACGTTCGAGATCTTCTTCTCGCTCAGCAGCAGCAGCGCATCCTGGAACTCAACTTTGGCCCCCTTGCTCGTGTTGATGAAGTAGGGAGAGATGTAGCCACGGTCAAACTTCATCCCCTCAATCACCTCCAGCTCGTCAATCAGCGTCTTGCCGTCCTGCATCATTTTACACACAAAGTGTTTGACCGTTGAGTGCACGTTTAATTACAAAGAAAAACAAAGGGCATTGCAAATGTTGCACCAAGCAGTCCTGTGCCAATTGCCCACTTTCCACTTTGTACTGGACTAACTCTGGCTCCTTTGCACTTTGAATCTTCCAGTCTGAAATAAATGCACTGCTGTCGGGACCACGAAAAACATTAAATGAAGCAGCATTTCAAATAACGCAATTTTGTTACTACTTAGGTAGTCATTGACATTCCAGATAGTCAATGCTCATCGGTCAGGCTTAGTCTCACGAGACAGTCCCACTGAAGAATGCCATGGTGATGTGACATGACCCTTGAGGAATCTCCTGGTGTTTATTGCGATAGCAATGATGGACCCTCTAAACAGATTTCTGTCGTCGTCGTCACTGCGAGGTTCCTTATAAAGTCCAAGGGCGATAAAACCGTCGCCCGCGCCATATGCTGTATGTCCAAGTGAAAATGCGCAAGGGACGCGCTCTTTCACAGAGAGCAAATGCGACGTCTTCCGTCATGCGAAAGGCCGTGGGGGGATGGGAGAGAGGGAGGGGGGGACAACGTGCTGCAGCACCAATTGCGTATCTTGCGACAGGGGGCAAGGGGAACTGGCAACTCTATCTCACACGCGAAAAGAGGAAAGGCAGCGCGGGAGGAAGGGGGTGCGGCTTCTACTTTGCCAGCAACTGGATACTTGTAATTCGTGCGGCTGCGGGCGGTTGCGCGCACTGCATCTTGAAAGCGATCTGCCCACGGCATCTACCTTTGCATGCACTGTGCTTTCGACTCTCAGTTTCCGCTGAAGCGATATTACTGCATGAACCTTCGCTCGCTGCTGCTGCCGCGCTTGCTCATGCCAGCCTTTTGACAGTGGTTGTCTGCGGCCATTGAGTGTGATCTATTTCTGTTTGCTAGTGCGCGCTGACACTATGCTTATTAATTCCGTTAGTAAGCGAATGTGTACAAGTCTATACAGCCGATAAAACTACTTACTCCGTATAGCTCTACTAATTTGCTATCGCAATTGATGCTTCGCCTTTCAGGCGAAACAGCCTTTTTTCTTATATCCCTTACTGCCCTTTTCTGCCATATAAGCCAATAGAATGCACAACTGTACACATCAAAATAGGAAGACTGCTTAGCAGCCCGCAGAACGGCTACATAGCCACGTGTGCAATAAAATTTAAAAAAAAAAAAAAAGAATCTTTGGCCAGTACATCAGGCGACCTCTCAGCACCTGATGTGACAGCCTTTATGATAGCTGCCTTCTGCTCCTATGTGACAGTTATTCACTTATACTGTCACGAAACCGGCGACGCATTCAAAGAGAACAGCTTGTACACTACGGCATTATCATCGTGGTTGAACTGAACGTGGCACATAATGTGGTGTGCCCCGCGAACACCTATGGCTCACTGATTACGAAGCTGATCTGCTGCTGTCACGTGGCTTCACTGTGCGATGTGATAGCGAAGGCCATCGAACCTCGCTGCACCAGCTTGGCTCACCCAGCTCGTGGCTTCTAAGATTGCACCGGCACCAATACAATCTCAGAGGTTATGCCTAGCTGCAACAGCCTATGTGGTGCACCACAGAGAGAGGAAAGTAGATGCACTGGTATTGCATATTCGCACTGCATGGTGTTGCTGATGCAGGCTGGGCACACCTAGGCATGGCCTCCAAGATTGTACCACTGCAATCTCCGAGGCCATGCTGCGCCTGTGCCTGCTCGGCGCACCGCAGTGAGAGAGAAAGAAGTCTGCTCCCTATGGAGGAGTGCCTACTGCTTGTGAGCAGCTAAATGAGGCAGTGAGGCAGACTAGTGTTGCTCAACAGTGCATTCAATGCAAGGATGCGGGAGCTTTCGGATGTTTGAGTATTTAACTGCCATGCATATGAGTGTCGAGCCTTGCAGAAACTAATGCAGCCGACGGATTTTTTGGACTCCAAAAATTCGGACTTGTTGGATATTCCGGACTTCATAGATGTACCGTCAGGATTCCCATAGAGCTAAGGCATTTTCGCGACCGATTTTTCAGACGAATCTAGGTGTCAATGTTCGATTTTCCGGACTAAATCGCTCGCTCCAAGCCACGCTGCCCGATCTTAGGGGCCGCCATGTTAAATTTTCCGTTGGCTTGGTTTCCAGTGGCCTCCTGTATAGCCGTGAAAATTAGTAGACGCACGCTATCCTCCGGTCTCGGAGGCCATTCCCGCTCTTCGTTGGCCGACAAAACGTTCCAAAAAGTGGCACTTGCTTTTTTTTTTTTGGTCAGCTCAGCTCTATCATAATCACTTAGCGGAATACATATTTTTTTAAAGTTCAGTTGCGCCGTATGCTGTGTGCAGGTGAAAGCTTGCAAGGGTGAGCCAGCAACTGCAACTTAATCTCGCAGACGCGAGAGAGGAAGGCGGCCGGAAGCACGCAGACTGTTCGCTCGCGGGGCACAGGGAGAAGGCGACGGAGACGGTGGGAACCTACATTCAGCTCTTGCAGCTTCTGCCGACGGAGCTGCCGCACAGGCACCGTATCTTGAAAGCGATCTGCTTTGTGGCCGAAGTGTGCGCCCACGGGGGACTCATCTTCAAAGCGATCTGCGATGGGTACAAAGGGCGTGCGCCGAGTGCCAGTAGCTTCGTATGCGTTTTTTTTCCGACGTTCGCGTTGAAACGAGAGAATAGACAGCGCAAAGGTCGATTTGCCGCTGCTTTTGGCGCGCTTTCTCACTCCAGTCTTTTAACGAGTTTCCACGGTCACCGAGCGAGATGTGTTCATGTAACCTGTGCGCGCGTGACACCGTGCTTATTTAGTTAGTAAGCGCATATTTACAACTTTCTACGGCTGATAAAAGTAACATCCTTACTTCGTATAGCTGTCTATTAATTTGCTATCGCAATCGATGCTCCGCCTTTTGGGCAAAACTGCGCCATTTTTTCTGAAGCCGCTCTCAGCCTCAATGTTTTTTTCTTGGGGGGGGGGGGGGGGGGGGCGAGTTTTTCGGGCTGTTCGGTTTTTCGGACTATTTTTCAGTCCTCGCGAAGTCCGGCAAAATCGGTCTGCTGCCCACAATAGGCCGGTATGTTTTTATTTTATAAGTTACGAGATAAATCTAGTTCTTTATATCCACTGACAGGATAATATTACATTGCGGTTTCACAGTCCTGACTTGAAGCCCATTGACTTCTATGCATTATGTTCCCATTGGATACATCCTCCTGTAATGTTCCCACATTTTATGTTGCACTCGAACGTGGTGGTCACTTCAGTTTACCGGTGCAGAGGCAAATTTGGAACTACGAAATGCTGGAAGTACGCAATCACCAGTCCTGATAAGCGCATCACGACGCAGTTGTAGTTTTCGCCAGTTGTGGAGACACGAAAGTAGAGAGAAAGTCGTGCATCGGTGCAGTAACTACAGTCAATCCCACTACAACGAAATTCACGGAACACGCGAAAAATTTCGTTGTGACGGAACTTCGTTGACGCGAAATGAGTATGTATATACGTACGCCAAACGTGCGAACGAAACCGAAACCATCGCCTGGGAAATCTTTGCGATGGCGTGGATGCAAAGCTTGAGACATACCGAAGGCGGTCAATCAAGTGTCAACTTCACGGGAGAATGCATTTCGCACCGCTGTTACAGCATTTTTCGTACACTGTGGCCGATGCCAAAACCAATGCGCGTGCCCGGACGATCGCGAAGCACTTATTTTGCGGCACATGCACCGCCGCAATGAAGGTGTTTGAATTATCACAATTTCACTGCATATTAATGACAAAGTCAGAAATCTTGTTAAGCTTACGCCTACAGGAAGTTTTATTTCCAGAAGTCGGTCAGCCTAGATTTCTGACGCTTCACTGCAAACAAATGCGTTACGCGAGTCTCACAGTCAAAGAGCCATCAGAATGTCATTGTCGCAGGCTCTGATAACTTTTTTTGATGAGGTCAAAAGGATCCATTACTTTCAAAGCAGTGACCGGAGTGTCTTGCGGATTGTCATTTTCCCCAGATGACGAGACGTTGGCATCGTGTTGACAACAGCGGCTGCTGCCTGCAGCATGGCCGTGCGGGTGCCGTATCTTAAGGGGACAGGGTAAGCGAATATTATGAAAAAAAAAAAAAGCGATTTTTTGTTTTTATCTAAATATGAAAGTACATTCTCGTCTGCATCTTTTTCAGTATCACACTTCATTTTGCGCAATTTATATCAACCAAAAAACGTTCTGAAAGCAAAGCGACCAGCGACACCCCTTTCTACGCACGCTGTGTTTTCGTAGCTTTGTTTCAGCGTTATTCTGCAAAAAAACCTACAGTTTTCCTAATTTTAGCTGAAAGAAAAAGCTGTATGGGAACAGTGTTCGAGTTGTTAGCCAAGAGAAGCCTGAGACGCTGTTTCCCACTTTTCAAGTGTTTTCTATGTGTTGAGCTTTGGTAGCGTTGGTTCTGGTGTATGTGCTGCGTATGCGCTGACAGCACAACGCATCAAGCAACAAAACAGACTCGGGAAGCTAAACGACAGCAAAAGAAGCGCGGAGCTGACCAAGATGATTACTATGCAGCTGGCTCCTACTCAATAAATGGGTCAAATTTTTTTCAGAGTGCAAAGCGTGGGATTGAAGTTATTATTTAAAGTCAGTTTTCTCAAAACAAGAATTTCGGTTATGTCGGTACAATTGTTTTCAATATGACAAAAGCTAGCATACTTATTTTTTGTGTGCAAAGTAAATGGTTATGTGGCAATATACCGAACCAAAATTAAGGCTGTACAATGAATAGTTTTTGTGAAATAAGAAGAAAATTGACAAAAATTGGTTTAAAAGCATGTCTGGGAAGCAAAAAAATCCTTAATAATTCACTTTTTTCTATAATAAACTTATTTGTTTCAGTAGGTAGAAGAGAAAGTACTGAACAAAATGACATCAACCTCTGGACGATATCTCTATTAGGTGCTGAAAAACCTGCACCACAATATGCCCAAAAACACATGGGGAGTATAGGGCTTACCCTGTCCCCTGAAAGCGATCTGCAATGTCAGCAAAGTGCAACTAGTGCCGGTAGCTTCGTATGCGGTGCTCTTTCGACGTTTACTTTGTGTTGAAGCGAGAGACCACACGGCGGTCAATTTGCTCGCTGCTATTGCCGCGCTCCACTCCAGCATGTTCACAGCGAGTTTCCACAGTCATTGAGCGAGACGTGTTCATGGTCATGGTAATTTTGTTATTAAGCTAATGTTTACAAGTTTATACGGCCGATAAAACTATTATCCTTAGCTCGTATAGTTGTGTACTAATCTGCTATCGCAATGGATGCTTCGCCTTCCGGGTGAAACTGCGAATGTTCTTTTTTTTTTTTCGCCTTCTGCCTCTGCAATCATATGTGCCTCCGCCTCGAGAGAAATTTAATGGCGTAGCCACTTCGGCAGAACCACAGAGAAAACGGCAGCGATTGTGGTGATCCCGTGCAGTCTCACATAGGCACGTGATGAGCCCACGTGGCTATGGATTGCAGTGGCTCTAATTTGTACTACTTTGAATTTGATTTCATTCCCGAAAACCTCGTTCAGGCAGACATACGATCATCACAGCTTTGGAAGGGCTAATTTGACTACCTCGCCAGTTCCAATTTCAGTTCAGTCCCAGTTTCAGTCTCAAAAAGATTGTTGAAGCGGAAATACCGAAGAAAACGCCTTCGTTATGAAGATACTTTTTTTGTATTACTTTCTATGGGCAGCTGACGGGGAAACCGAAAATCTTCATTGTGGCGGAAATTTAACTGTAGCCGCGTTCGTTGTAGAGGGATTCGATTGTACAGTGAAATCTCGATGACGCACTAAAGACAGATGCTGAGAAAGGTGCTGACGAAAAGAAAGCTCCACTTGTTTGTTTTTCACATTCTTTGCCGTGGACACCGCAACTGTCTCACTCGACACGGACAGCTGAAGTATTCCAAAGAAAAAAAAAAAGCATCTGTAAACGACAACATCCGGAAAGTGCAAAGTGCGACCGTGTGGCATCCCTGCGAGCACGGCACTTACATCGCTCCGCGCGCCTAGCTAAGAAGCGTGAAAGTACGAGACGAGTCTCCGTTGCTACGCGACACTTGTCTGGGCGGAGCATGCATTCGTTTCTTGTTTGTTTTTCACATTCCTTGCCGTGGACACCGCAACTGTCTCACTCGAGGGGGACATCTGAACTATTCCAATGTGCAAGCACGCATCAACGACAACATCCAGAAAGTGCAAAGTGCGACCATGAGGCATCCCCGCGAATACAGAGATTACATTTGTCCACCCGCGTAGCTAGTATGGCCACAGAAAGGACGAAAGAAGGAAGACAAGTACCCTTGTTTCCAGGCGACACTTGTCTGCAAAGAGCAACAAAAAACAAAAATCTCCAGCCATTTTTTTATCACATGCAATCTCAGTTTTTCCGAAACCATGTGCCGTGGCATCCGCGTTCTGTGCCTTGTCTGCTAGCCTACCGTAGCAGCGGCCGTGAAGGATACATGGAAATCGAAAAATCCCCACATTTTAGAATAGTAGTTCGTAGTACTGAGGCGTTAACATGACATGGAAAATGAATAACGGTTGTTATTCAGAAAAGTTGGGTATTCTGAAGTTGGGTATTCTGAAGTTGGGTATTCTGAAGTTGGGTATTCTGAAGTTGGGTATTCTGAAGCTGGGTATTCTGAAGCTGGGTATTCTGAAGCTGGGTATTCTGAAGCTGGGTATTCTGAAGCTGGGTATTCTGAAGCTGGGTATTCTGAAGCTGGGTATTCTGAAGCTGGGTATTCTGAAGTTGGGTATTCTGAAGTTGGGTATTCTGAAGTTGGGTATTCTGAAGTTGGGTATTCTGAAGTTGGGTATTCTGAAGTTGGGTATTCTGAAGTTGGGTATTCTGAAGTTGGGTATTCTGAAGTTGGGTATTCTGAAGTTGGGTATTCTGAAGTTGGGTATTCTGAAGTTGGGTATTCTGAAGTTGGGTATTCTGAAGTTGGGTATTCTGAAGTTGGGTATTCTGAAGTTGGGTATTCTGGAATATTTTTTGCATCGAAACCATAAGAAGTCAGCAGGCGATTTCCGAAAAGTTTGTTAATGTGGTGTTCGTAGTAATGAGGTTTTACTGTACTTCCAACTCGCTTATACTAGAAATATTTGCAAAATGTTTGCAGCAGGCGATTCGTGAGGCAAAATCCTATAATAGCAAGGCCATTCTACGATTAGTTATGGTTCAGAACAGCCAAAAAAAAAAACGTATTTACACGACTGTAAGTCGACTCGAATGTAGGTCGACCCCCCAAAATTGCATGTCTCAAAAAAAAAAAATTGTGTGTGTGTGTGGGGGGGGGGGGGGGGGGAACCACGCGAGTGAATTTCACACAAGGGAAATTTATTGATGGGGTTGCTAAGACTACTCATCGTCACTACAGTTGACCTCACTGGTACTGCTGCCGTCATAGCTGCAGCGGTCCCACAGTACGTCGTCATCAAAAGTGAGTCCACACTTCGCGAACGACCGCACCACGACATGGCGCGGTACAGCCCCCCACGCAGAGGACCCACCCGCACACAGTAGCCAGAGGCCAAATTTTCTCGCGCTGAAGCCGCCACTGCCGCACCACACGTTCACTGACTCCAGACTTGCATCCCGATGCGCAGTTGTTAGTTTCCTCAACATGGAGGATAGCAGCCCGTTTGAACCCTGCTGAGAACGAGCGCTGAAAGTTCTTGGCACTCATGACAGGCGCGACGATTCAGCACAACAGCAGAAGTGACAGATGCGCGCGGCCGTCGAAAACAATCGTATCTCAAAGAAAAGCTCTTCCGCCAACTACTAATACCCCCCAAACGACGGCTCTTCTGCCAACTACCAATACCCCCAAACGGCAGCTCTTCCGCCAGCTACCAATACCCCCCAAACGGCGGCTCTTCCGTCATCTACCAATACCCCCTAAACGGCGGCTCTTCCATGATCGATGCTCCCACAAGAGCCGTGCGCTCGTGGTGCACGCAATCAAAATGTATGCAATACAGTAAATTATTACGCTACGCTTCTACCATAACCATAAAAACCTAGGTGCAAAGTTGTAACCACGCCGTAGCACCCTTGATTTCTCTTGCCGTTACTAGCGGTACACAGTTCGGTTTCGATTCTAAGTCGAGCCCCCCAACATTGGATTGCCAAATTTGAAAAAATGGGTCGACCTACAATCGTGTAAATACGGTATTGGGTTAGGATCAATCCTCTCGACTCGGTTCCAAGCAGTCTGTCTTGGCAGAGTGCCAGTAACACCATTGCCTGTAGTCGCCGACATGTCCAGTTCCAGTGCACACAAAAGTGACCGAGAATATTGCAGGCAGTTTTGGAAAGGCTCAATGTGATCTATGCATGGCTAGTGGGCTTCTGTTTTCGCAATTTCCCTCATCTGTCACTTTTCATAATTTCACGGCTTCAGTTAACAGTGTCCTATCGTAATTGCTTAATTTTCTTTCCACCCTTCCACACTTTTTTCGTTGGTGCAGACGAACTACACCTTGATATAACAAAGTCAGTAAATCAGCAATTTGCTTTGTTATATCGAAATTTCATTGTATTATAATTCGACCTGTCATGCAAATAAGTAAGGTCGCCCATCAATTTTCCTTGTATGGGAAGGGGCCGCAATAGTTTCCAAATTATCAGGCAGTCAAAAAAAGCAAACTTGAATAGAAAACATTTCATTTTCTTAAATTTTGTGTCGACAACGAATGATACGTTTCATGCCACGTCGATGCTATATTCACATCGGCGGTATGAATGAAGCGAAGCCAGCCACGCTTTCGCAGCTACTCTGCCCCCGCAGCTGATGGCGTCGCGCTCGGCAGATTACCTTTAAAGCAGGGTGCGCGGCTGCCTATGTGCTCACCCGCGTTTACAGCCATGCGCAGCCACAGCCGAAACATGCGCCAGTCATCGAGACTCACGCGAACTTACCCCTACTACCGTGCGAGTGCTTCATCACGGTACCGCTAGCTCGCTCCCCTCCCCTCTTTCCCTTTGCTTCACACCTTCCTGCCCGAGCAATCATCTTTTTTGTCTCGCCCTCCACGCTTTCACTCGCACCTAAAGCACACAGTGCGCGGGGTGCGACAAGATCTTATCGAACTTGAACTTTATATGGAATATTACGCTGCTGCGGCGCGCGATTTTAGAGGTGCATTCGCAAGCAGCCACTTGTATTTCAATCATTTGACCATCTGCGTCCTCGAAAGTTTCCATTTACTATCTTGGCATTCTTTTGCGGCGGTAGTGAAATTTTGGTATATTGAATCGCGTAACACGCTTCGTTATATCGAGGTTATTGACCCTTTTCGCGGCGGTCCCGTGGGCGCTGCCATGTTTGATAACGTGGTGACACGTCCATTGCTTGCCTCAACTGCCTCCGTTGCCTCCTTGTTTACAATGGAAGTGTATGACGCCGGCGCGGCTTAGAAAACCTCTGTTTTCGGAGATATCGTAGACGGTGACTAGGTGGACGACACGAAGCTTTGATCACAGCTTCAGAGAACATGCAAAAGCGCTTTTGGAGCTGATTAAGCTATGTCCAAACGGGGCAAGCAGCGTATATGGTGCTTGTTCTAAAACCGGGGCTAGATATGTATTCCAAGCTATCCAAACATTCCGCTCATGAATTCAGTCAGGAGTAGTGTGTTTTGCTCTTTGTTCTTTATTCGGCAAATATTTTGAAGCAGTGGCTTGTCAATTTCTGACTCAGTAAAGTTCCTCGGTGCGGCCACTATCTGATTACTTTCTGCCTAATCGCTCGCAGGTGTGCTCAGTTCCGATAGATTTGTTCTTGCTGCGCACAAGGCTTGAAACGTAGCTATTTTGTACATTGTAATACCTTGTAGCAAATATATATTACAGCTAGTAACTCGCTTACTCGTGTGGACCGTCACGAAACATTTAGCTTCGACCATCGTGCGCCATCGGTGTAGTCCGTCATTACTTGTGCGTATACAGTGCACATATATTCAAGTGTGTGCCCATTCACTTATTCTAGATACGTCGGCAAAAGAGTGGGCGTAAGCTTTCCTGCCATTAGGAACAGATATAGATAACGTGCGCGAAACTTACTATGACAGGAAACGGCGCTACTCTCTTTTGTCATTTTTTGACGAGTGGTACTAACTCTTGCCGACGTTCTGGGGATGAAGCCCTTTCTTTGAAGGTTAGCGATATAAGGCTGGCGGATGAGCAAAATTCTGTATTCTCGAGGAAAGCCGTACATCACGAAGTGCCGGTAACACGTTCAGACAGTTGCAGCAGCGGTCCGCGAACTTGGCCACACCGATTCATTCTATTCCTTAACATGCCAGTCACTATTTTTGCAGCCAACTACTGCACACGTCTTCAATCCACATGATTCAATCAAGCATGATTGGAGCACAGTGTGTTAGTGAAAACTCAGTTGCATTTCCGACAGCTGATCGCACAGAAGCAAGGTAGAAGCAGTAATGGTTTCGTATTCGTGCGCGGTCGCTGAGGAGAGGTATGGCGCGCCGCCGTGAGCGCCATCTCGTTTCTCTAAAACAAACTGCTCCGCGAAAAGGGTCAATAAATATGTGGTGTTCTATAGACAAGGGGTTACGAAAAGTTAAATATACTTAGTTATATTGAAGTTTGTTATATCGAGGTTTAACTGTACTTTGAAATGCCTTGGTCTTAAAAGATCAAAGAAAATCAGTGGGCATTTTCTCAAAAAACTGTTTAAATTCCTCGAGATTTTCCCCATGTGGTTTTAAGCAAGCGCACAGCAGTCCCCCGCCTGTGCAGCGATGCACAGAACAGAAGCAGCATGCTCAAAACAGTTCAAACTGATCTCAACATTGGTGCTGTGTTAGTGCACACACAGCAACAAACGCAGCTCTTTATGCGACACAACAAAGAAAGAATAAAGTGTTCCCTCCATGGGCACGGCAGGGAAATAAAAGAATTAACACAAAGAAAAACATACAAGAGAGAAGTTCACGGGAAGATGGAGGCTTGAAGTGATTAAGAGTGCTCGAACAAGGATTGTCCCTGGAGCTACCGTTTTGACAAGGGGACTTGTCTGTAGTTTTTTCAACTAGTGTTAATGCAGCAAACCATATATCCTTCATGTAAGCCATGTTTACCGCTAAAAAGACTGACCACAAGCAGGAACAAAAATGACAATGTTGGTGTGTCATCCATGTAACTGACAATGACCCATGTAGAGGTTTTTGTCCCTCTCTGCAGGCAATGTGTCCTTTAGCAAACACTCACTAGGCCGAGATCTGATCTAAGCTTACCTTGACAGTGATGACACCGTCCCGACCAACGCGCTTCATGGCATCCGAGATGAGGTCGCCAATGGATCGGTCCCCGTTGGCCGAAATGGTGGCAACCTGAGCGATCTCCTCAGGCGTGGTCACCGGCTTGGAGAGCTTCTTGAGCTCCTCGACAACCTTCTCGACAGCTAGCATGACGCCCTTGCGAATCTCAATGGGGTTGGCCCCTTTGGAGATGCGCTCGAAGCCCTCGCGCGCAATCGCCCTTGCCAGCACTGTGGCCGTAGTGGTGCCATCGCCGGCCTCCTCATTGGTGTTATTGGCCACGTCCTGCACCAGCTTGGCCCCGACGTTCTGGAAGCGGTCCTTGAGCTCAATGGCTTTGGCCACCGTCACACCATCTTTGGTGATCTTGGGGCTACCCCACGACTGCTCCAGGATCACGTTGCGTCCCTGCATTATCGATTTGACTGATTAGTAAGCGTGAACATGGCAAAGAAGCACAGGCTGCAAAAGATGCCATAGTGAAGGGCACAGGATTAACTTGAAAAACTGAGGTTCCTTAACCTTTTCCATGCCCCGCTGTCATCCTGTATTCCGACTTAAAATAGCCACAACCCTGAATCCTACCTTGGGTCCCATGGTGACAGCGACTGCATCGGCCAGCACGTCCACCCCCTGGAGCATGAGAGCGCGCACATCAGGGCCGAAGCGGATGTCCTTGGCATAGTGGCGGCGCAGGCTCTGGCCCAGGGCTCCGCGCATGGGTGGCACGACACGGCACAGGCGGTACATGATGCTCTCGGTGCTGTAAAGAGAAAAAAAAAATCTTGCATTCGAGGATAACTTTCACACAGTTGCAACAATTAAGGTTGCCCAGTACAGCATTAAACAGCAGCATCTTTAACCTTCAAGGCCTTGTCATACTTTAAATAAGGAAAACCTTTCCTGGTGCGCAAAAAAAGGTTGAAGGAAGGTGACAGGACAGGAATGTGCTCTGTCCTGTCCCCTTTCTTCTGTGTTTTTTAAGCAGTAAAAAATGTTTTTCTTGCCTGAAGTAATGTTTCACCGACCAGCCCAAGCAGCCACCGTTTCACTCTGGTCACAACCAAGTCAAGTCACTTTATTTCAGCAACAAGACAGAAAAACAGTTTCGAGGGTGATGCAAGCAAAAAGCCATTTCAAGGGCTGACTAAAGCTTGTATCCTGTTTACATCTTCCAGACTCCAGTACAGTCCAAGGTTAGCCCATCTCATTGCCATCTATTGTTTTTCACATCAGGAGTGCATTTTCTTTTATTTTGATGCCCTATTAACTCCAGCATAATGTCTATGCCATGTTAGGTACCCAAAAGGGCGAGGCTTCAACAACCTCTCGTGTAGCCACTCTGACAGCGAGGGCCAGCAATAGCTGCATCAGCTCCCCTTCAGTTGCTCTGACTACAAATGAAATTGCGTTCCTGGATGCGGCCGGTTTTCATGTGCGATGATTGGGCCTTTTCTGTATGCGGGCCTACAAATACGGTTGTTTCTCAAAATAAACACTCCGTTGAAAGTTAGCGCTCGTCCTGTTCTCTCATTCTTGTCCGTGTCTTCTAACGCTATGACCACCTCTGATGTATATAACCAACTAGCCCAAAAAAGCCATACTTACAAACTAGAATCGTTTTAGGTAATACCGGCCCGGGGGACAGAGACGTCCACCCGCTGTGGCGCGTGCCTCCCTAACCTCTAGTTGGCTCGCAGTGCCCTCAGCCTACTTTTCGTTGTGTTGCGCCTCAATTGGGAGCACCGCGCCGCTCGGCTACAGTGTACTAGAATTCTAGTACACTGTAGCTCGGCCTACTCGACCATATTCTAGTACACTCTAAATACAGCCGCCCTGGCTGTTCCGACAGCAGCGACAACAGCTGGGAGGGGTCGCGCGCGCGCCAGCCACTTGCCGAAGCGCCAAAAAGTCCAGTTTAAGTGCCCGAAAACTACAAGAAACTGTGCAGGAAGCGCCGTCAGCGGTGTGCGGAATGTGAACACCTGCACTCTTTTTCGGAAAACGAATCAGCTCGCTGTTTGAGGCCACTGCCGGAGCACACGTGCCGTAGCCGTTCTGGTGCAGCGTGGCACAATTTCGGTCAATTTTCCGTGTTTGGCGCAGCTTAGCGCAGGAGTCCCACCCCTGTACCTGAGTAAACACTTGAGAAGGGCATCGACATTCACCATTGCGAAGGGCATCAGATTAATTACAGGCTGCTCGTCTTTAAAGTTAAGTACGCATGCACTTTATTGTAATCCCACCCCACAGTGAAGCTTGACTGCCATTATAGAACTCAGTCTTCTGCTCAGAGGAATAACAGCACAACCAGTGAGCAATCACAAAACATTAAGATCACATTTGGCCAACTAATGGCAGTACCCGTCATTGAAATCATCAAAGTGCTAGCTCCATTATCTGGGGCTTGTCTCTTGCGCATGGTTTCTTCATAGAGCTATTTCTACATTTTCCATGTCGACTACATGCTACAAAAAAAAAAAAACTGCTTGTACATGATGTTTGCAAAAATGAACACGCCGCTATAGTCAAGCGACCGCCTTGCAGAAAAACATGCATCAAAGTTATGAAAATGTTCTGTAATTGAAGTTGTGGCTGCCTTCAGAAAGACAGGTTTGATGCATGGAACCTGTACCGTGACATATAAACAAACTTCCAGGATTACTATAACTTCAGGAGGGTGTACATGTGGGCCAGTTGGTGTATAAGCACATGAATCCTTAGCATAAGCTAAAACACGATAAAACAAGGACGCAAAGAAAAATGCCCATCATGAGAAAAGAGTTGTCCTGTTAAATGCGTTTTTCATGTCCTTAACTCAGTTGTGCTGTTTTAGCCCTCAACAAGATGTATGTGGGCAAAACAGTGCATCACCCACACTGCTGTTGCACTTTCCAGTCTTTACAATATTGCATACCTGCCAATCTGGCAAGATCAAAAATCGGGAGACTGTTTGCGCCACCAGGGGGGGGGGGGGGGGTGTTTCGTTCAAACTTTCAGGATGTGTTCGACGAGTCGATGTTGCCTTGCTGCTCAGCGGTGCGAACATAGCTTTGATGCTTCGCCATGGAAATATGCAGTTTCAAGTCGCCTTTGCCACCGTGTGACACGCTGACGTCGCATCCACACGTTGCACAAAATGCAAAATGTTCTCCTTTTCTTTATATCAAAATGCTGGGAAATTCAAAAGTATAAGATTGCAAGAACTTCTGCAGATACCTTTTCTTGGACTTTGATAGTGCCATGGCATCAAGCACACGAGGATTCTAACTTTACACGCTGCACTGCACACAGATGGCCTAGCCAACACTAATCATACACACAAGCAGCAACAACAAGATGCACCAAGGAGGAAGGCATGCATAGGCATGCATGAAATGCAAAAGCTACATTGGCTCTGGATTTGGTTGGCTTACTAGGCACCGTGGTCGGCTGCTTAGTTGATGATACCGACAGTGCTAGTGCGGCCATTGGTGGTGATGCTGACGATTACAATGCGGCTGTAGATTCCGCAGTGCCGGTTTTGCAAAAACCATTATTGCGCGAACAGAGACCACTTTTCGAGAGAGATAAGATAGTGATCGTACAATCGGAAAGTTCAGTCAAAAATAGGGAGTATCCCAGGCGAATCGGGAGGAATGGCAGGTACGATATTGTTATCCAAGATGACCTGCTCTGCAAGAAGAATTACACGGCTAATGGCACCCGCCTCACAGGGCTGGAACTTATACAGTTTGTCTTGGAGCACTCCTAGGAGCAGGTATATTGCTGTTTTGGAACAGGCTGGGAGCAACTAAAAGACCGTTTCAGAAGAGATAGAAGGGGCATATCAGGCTTTATTTTGCACTAGAGGAGCATGTATCATACCTTACGTTGAACCTGATAACATTGTTACAAAAAGAGGCTCGATCGCCTTGCACCATTTGATTTACATAAGGAACACTGGTGTGCTAGGCACTGGACCGATTTTAATGAAATGTGTTGCATTTGTGAAAGTTAAATTCTAGTGACTGCTGGAAGCGGAATTTTGACTTTAAGCCTGAAATTTTTCAAAGGAATTTTCAAAAATTGGTATGGTCTTAAAAAAAATAGAAGCACGGCACTTACAAATTTGTAGCCCTGCACCAAAACAGTTATCACAGTTCTGTAAACTACATCCGTTAGGCCATCCGAAGCGGACAAATTTTATTTATCAATTTATGTCTTACGTGAAGTTGTTATATTGTTCACAAGGATTTCGCAAAAGTCACACATAATAGTATAATGCAGAGCAGTGTATTATACATAAATTTTGTGTGCTTTAGATGCACTAGAGGCTTCAATCCGGCAATATTGATGCCTTCAGGTAGCATATGTGGGTTTATTGACCAGTTGCCTTCACCCAAAAAGATCACGTACTCGTGACGCCTGCGGCAGAAAGGATGTTCCACATCTGCCGCCTAGGTTTGTGAGTGGTGGCACTGGCTAACACTTCCAGGGTTAATTCTAGTTGTAAGACATAAATACCCCAGAAAGTGGATGGGAAGACGGCGCCGCGGTAGCTCAATGGTGAGAGCATCGCATGTGTAATGCGAAGACGTGGGATCGTTCCCCACCTGCGGACAGTTGTGTTTTCATCCGTTTTCATTTCCATTAATTTATCATTTCTTTAATTCAATTAGTAAGTACAAGTAATTTCCCCTATGTTGTCCTTGGTGTCATTGTTTGTTGGCTTCTCATAATATGATTAATAATAACTGGGCCCCTCGGTTTCCTTTCTTCTCGTTCATCTCGTTAATCAAACTTTTATGCGTGAAAAGTGCATTCATTTTGCTTTCTGTTTACGTATTACACTAAATATTGAGCGCAGTAGTTCCTTCAGAAGAAAACATGTGCCGTAACATACAAAAACACCTATTTTCCCATGGTAGGGAAAGCGTTAAGGAGAGTAATATATGCAAGCTATCTGCAACCTTGCATCAGCAACCAGGTCATTCCAGTTATTAGTCAAATACTAGTGGAAATTTCAAGCTGGCGTACTACCAAGAGTCCCGCGTGAAAAACTGAATCACTTCTGTTCAGATGTAGCCAGCGCGACCAATGTAACTACCTCCACTCGTACATTCAGTTCATATTTTCGGTACCAAGGAACCAGAGATTTTATTTAAAAGTAATTGAATTATTGGGTTTTATGTGGTAAAACTACAATCTAATTATGAGGCAATGCCATAGCAGGAACTACGAATTAGTTTTGCCACCTGGGTTTTTTAATGTGTACCTAAACTGAAGTGGGAGATGAGGATCCCTCACGCCGTCATTTGAACGGCTTTTCCCTCCGCCTGCTGTTACGCTGTACTGTGACGAAGCAAATCAAGCAATCAAGTGCATGAGCATTTCCCCCATAGCCAGGATCAAACCAAGGACCGCTCAGCAGCGCAACGCTGTAGGAAATAAGCTACCACAGCAGGTACCAGAGATTCATTTAAATTACCAAGCAGGCATCAATCAAGAGTTCTGAATCAGGAACGTAGTATGAGAGTCAAAACTGACAATGAGAAACACAGATAATGCACCTGCACTGTCCCTTCTAGTTCATCCTATCCCTCGCACCATTTTCTTGCCCAAGCATGCATGACCAGGCTGACCAACTTCAAGTGAATTACACACAAGCAATCAGTGCACAGATATGCACAAAAAAGCATGTCGCAGTTTCGCCCGAAAGGCAAAGCATCAATTGCGATAGCAACTTAGTAGAGAGCCAAATGGAGTAAGGATAGTAGTTTTATCAGCTGTATAAACTTGGACATGCAGCAGCACCAGCAACGCGCAGAACTGTTGTCAACGCCGTCGTACTCCCATGTGGGGTAGGAACTTGGGGATCAGCGAAGCTTGAGAAGAAGTTGAGGACAGCGCAATGACAGATGAAACGAAAGATTTTAAGCGTAATGCTAAGAGTCAGGAAGAAAGCGGTTTGAATTAGACCAAAAGCGAAAAGCCGATATTCTAGCCAACATTAAGAGGAAGAATGGCTGGCCATGTAAGCAGGGCAAATAACCAATAATTGGTGGCTACAGAATGAGTGCAAAGGGCAGGGAAGTGCAGTAGAGGATGGCAGGGAACTACAAGGGGGTTGAATAAAGGAAATTTGCAGGCATAACTTGGAATCTGCTGGTGCAAGACTGGGGCAATTGGATTAGAGGTCTTTGTCGTGCAGTGGGCATAAATAGGCGGACGATGATTATGACAAGTATGTGCAACTGGCCACAGCCAGACTCCATGGCAAACAGAACTCCATGCAAGCACCGCAACTGTGAATGCACAAGTGGGTCAGTGGTGCCGCCTTGTGGTAGTGCCGATCAACATTCACAGCAATGGGTACACATCGTGAAAACAGCGAGACTGTCTTATGGGCTATCAACTGCTTCACTTGCCGCGGTGGCTCAATCAGCTAAGGCATTGCACTGCTGATCACGAGATCGAATCCAGGCCGCATTCCGATGGAGGCGAAATGCAAAAACGCCCACGTGCTTGCGTTGTAGTGCACATTAAAGAACCCCAGGTGGTCAAAATTAATTCAGAGCCCTCCACTATGGCGTTGCCCCATAATCGGAACTGGTTTTGGCACATAAAACGCCAAAAAGAAGATCAACTGCTTCTTGCTTCACTAAGACGAAACTACCGATTATTTACCTAATTGTGACTTATTGCAAACTACTGTCCAACATTGGATTTCATGCACTTAATATTATAAGCAATGACTTGGCTGCCACTCATTTGAATTATGAGTAAGTTTTCTTATACACCCCCCCCCCCTTTTGTTCTTTGTACAATACTCTACCTCTAAGCTAGTGAGAAATTTCAACAAATCAAGAATTATTGTAACAATAATATATATATACTATGTAACTACTATAACACAATCACCAAGAATTCAGCATCTTCTGGGGCCGTACATTGTGTCAATTCATTTTACATTCTTTTGGTCATCATTATCGGCTTGGATGTTGCCGTGAAGCTGTTATACCAAGATTGACCAATCATCACAATTATTAAAAATAAAGGAAAATTAAAAGTCCCTACAACATATCGTCCTAGAATGCACAGGAAACATGGTGGGCCAATCAATTTATTGCTATTTCTGTGAATTAATATTCAACCAAATTCCTTCTGTAAAAGACCAATTTCGCAAGACATTTCGAACAAAATGGTAATTTTTAAAAATTTTGCATGAAATATGTGAGATAAGTACGGGTGTTTTTGACGAAACATTTTAGAGGAATCATTTCTCAAGTCTGAGCTCCTGCAGCTCTCTTGGCACAAATTAGCATCCATTATCTAAACATGCATGGCAACATCTGCCATTATGAGCTGTAAACAGTAAAAACTTAACAAAATGACTTAAATGGGCACCAACATCCCGATGATAAATTATGTTTTAATAGAAATATTTCACTAGACAATTTACAGCTCTTTCTGCTGTGTGGAAGAGGATACATGCAGATTTTGTATATTTGGCATAGCACAATTAACTGAAGCTGGACAAGGGAAGTACTTCTAAATCAAGAATTCGAAAATGCAATCTTGTACAAACCTAATGAACCATACATTCCTATTCATATATCCATAAAAATTACTTGAAAGTAAGAATTAGGTTCTGGGTTCTTACATGGTAAAGCCACAGTCTGATTATGAGGAAGTGTGCCTCATAATAAGCATGCCTCTACTACAGCATGTAGTAGGGAATTGCAGGTTAATTTTGACCAACTGGTTCTTTTTATTTATAATGTGCCCCTAAATCTTATTACACAAGCACTTTTGCATTTCACCCCTATTGAAATGTGGCCAGGATACCTGCAATCTCGAGCCCAGCAGTGCGACGCCATCGCCACTAATTCCTTCAAAGTGGCGGCCTGCCAACGTACAGCTGCTCAAGTGCAATTATGAAGTGTTTTCACTTGGCTGATGGAAAATAATGGTCAAGAGCAACCTGGCCAATAAGAGAGGTTGTAGCAGAGAGCTCTGAACTAATTTTGCCGGCCCAAGGTTCTTTAGCACGATGATGCTAAACACCACGTAGGTTTCTTTAGCATGTACCGATACATCACACGCATTCTGCCTCCACTGCAATGCGAATAGGAATCGAACCTGTGATGTCACACTAAGCAGCACACCACCATGTGACCACTAAGCCATTTTAGCGGGCCAGTCATTAGATGATTTTAGTGATTCAGGGTCGCAATAGGAGGCTTAAACTAATCTGAACCAATCTGCAAGCACCAGAGATGCAGCGTTGCAGCCATGCAGCGTTGCTTGGAGCTATCACAAAAGCATTGGCTCGAAGCCACAGAGGACAAGTGATGAAATTTCTATATTTAGAGGTAACTTTTAAAAGAAAAAAAAACCCAGGCCAATGAAAATTTTGTATGTGCCTCGTTTGTGCTACAGGTAAATGCTAATTTAGCATAAATTTATTCCAATTAACCTACCCTGAACGGCACATAATGAGAAACGATGAAATCATGCGACACAACCAGGCACATGCAGCAACCACTAAGATCGCCAGAGAAGGGTTATCACTCCTCGAAACTCGACTGCTAGCTCCGAGAGCACAGCAGCACTAACGTAGGCGTGCTCGTTAAGCAAAGAGCACTCCGCAGTCGTTACGGCTGCGCTTGATCACTTTTTTTTTTTTTTTTCCCTTATCGCAGGCGACGGCAAGGCATCCGCATGCAATCTCTCGAGTCGGGCCCGTCGACCTAAATCGGCGTCGAATACGCTGTACGGAGCGGTTACTAGTTAAAGTACGTTGTCTGCGAGGGACTCCGATGCAGAGTAATTTCATCAGCTAGTGCGCCCGAAACCGTGACTCGAGCACGGGCCGCTATGTTTCAGCATTGCCCCCGAAAGGTTTAGCACTATCCGCGCACCAGACGAAGCTCTTGGGCGGCAACTTGCCCGCGCTCTAGACACGGAAGAAGGAACCGGCGGCCACTGCACTGCCGTGTTGCGCGAGCCACCTTCGCGAGCAACGCACGCCGCAACATCGCGCTGCCTCGCGAAATCGCACGGGCGCGGATGTGCTCGACATGAGGACGATGCCCACACGCGCTTCGGCAACAAGCCGAGTTCTTAGAAGCTACTAACATCGATGACTTTCGGCGCCGTGGCCCGGCTCGAGGGACTGGCACGCCGGCGCCTACTACACGTGGGTTTAGGGCTAGTTAAAGCACGCGCACCGCCAGGAGCTGCAGAAAGCAGCCTGCGTCAATCGCTAGACACGCGAAAGAATGCAGAGAACGATCGACCTTTCCCATGTACTTACTGTTTGCAAAACGTTGCGAGGAATGCCCAAGACTTTGGTCTGTAATCGGCTGCTGCCTACGCTGCTCCACGCCGGCTCCGGTGCTCTTTGGCACTGTTGGATACGACGTGCGATAGGCAAGTTGTTAAAAGCGGCCCCAAAGCAGCATACTCTGTCTACGTCATACAGAAGTTTTAACTCTTACAAAAAGAAAACAGCTATCAGGAAATTTTCGTGCCGGTTGTAATTGTTAGCAGTGTGATGTCAAGAAAATTAGATAATATTTAAAAGCTAGATTTTAAACTTTAAATGATTGTAACAAACTATGCTGTTCTGGGGCCTCAAAGTTCTAGAAGGTACTACCGATAAATATATTTCCTTATTTCCAAAGCTTCTTGCAAATAAGTAATTCCCAAGACAATTTATTTTTATAATTGTTATTTTTAGTATTTGTAAAACAGTATTTTCTGATTTCTTGAAAATTCTTTCAGGTTGTCTGCTGCTGTGCGCATGCGCCGTTGCGTCCCTGAAAACCATGTGCTCGCCCGTGCCGTCCTTCCGCCAGCACACGCCGGGCTGCCGCCGTTAGGTTTACGGTTTCTCGAAGCTTCGCTGGTCGAACTCGTACGCAAACTTTCATAATGGTAAGTTGGGCATCAAAGCGCCCGCACCGCATTGTCGGTAGCGACAACAGTGGCATTTCTTAACGCATTGGTCTGCGCCGGATGGCGTTTATTTTTTGCTCTTCGTTCGCCTCGTGCTGCTCGTTGGTAGCCGCTGCATCCAAGCCGGTTCGGTGCCGAAGCGGTGGCCGACGACCGCGCAGTGCAGGCCCGACCTTTCGGTAGTACCACGTTGTGACACGTGCTGACCGTTTCGTCTGTCCGCACGCTCAGGCCGGTGTGGGCAAGCGCCTGATCCCGCTGCTGGACCGCATCCTGGTGGAGCGGTTCGTGCCGGAGGCCAAGACCAAGGGCGGCATCATGATCCCGGAGAAGGCGCAGGCCAAAGTGCACAGCGCTACTGTCGTCGCTGTCGGACCCGGTGGCCGCGCAGACGTGAGTAGTGCACGCCCGTGGCTCGTGCAACGAGTGGTACGGGCTCGGCACGTGCCACGATCTGCTCTTGGCTACCAGGCGAAGACGCTCGCATGTTTGAGCCGTACATCAAAGTGTCTCGGAGTCGGACCGTTGTAGTAACAGCGCGTGCAGGCCAGTCACTTCGTTCTGGCCGCAAGGAGCACGGCATCGGTCAGGGCTCACGTGACGGAGAGGAGCACGAACGTCCCAGTGTCTGTGCAGGCTCATCTTTCTGCGTGCCCTTCGATTGCTGTGAAAAAAGATCGCGTAATGAAAGTGTTCATTTGACAATTGTGGAAGAGGTACCGAGGAGCCCAACCGAGCCCAGGCAACATCTATATTTACTCCCAACGTGGTTAGGATGAGCTTGTAAACTGCAGAATCTGGACACGGAGCGAGTCGGCAGTCTAGCCTCCTAAGACCCCTTGTACGATATATTGCCTTCATTTGTTTTATTTTTCAAAATTCATTCTGGAGCAATTACTCAAAATAATCACCCCGCATATAAATTCAAGTGCATGTGGAACTGTAAGGAAGTGGTTGACTCTCATTCTTGTCACCTGATATTGAAAAATGTGACACTAAATTGGTCTAGACCTGCGTGTTGTCACAGACGGCAGAAAGCAACCTTGAAGCGTGTTTAGAATTCTTTGAGATTGCATGAAAATCCAGCATGCAGCAGCAACATGGCATGTAGTTCCTGCTTTATCTCTGTGTTTAAGCGATGAAGTGAATTTTTTACCATAGCAAACATGATGACATAGCTACTTCTTCCACGTACATGGTGATGAAGCTTTTGGCATTTAAATTTTACTAAGCTCTTTTTCATGTGTGTAACATACAGTAGACAGTAAAAAAGTAGCTTGGTGAGCGATTATGTCTCATAGTTGTATTCGAGTCTCGGGAGGATAGTAGTCGGTTGGCTCTGCACTTCCCAAGTTAATGATGCCATGACGTGGACTGTTTCATCATTAGTGTGTTCATCTATAGTCTTGGGACATAAGCAACGTACATCATACATGAAATTGTGCCACGCAAGTTCCTATAAATAATTTCACTGTTAGGTTAGAGTGCCGGTGTAATGTAATCATTCCTTTTTTGCAATTCCTTTCTTTTGATCCACTGTTCAATTATCCACTGAAATATAGGATAATTATATTATCTTGGGCCAGTTGCAGTAGCACACAACCAGTTAGGTCGTATAGGGTGTGTTTGTGTTCAGAAATTTTGCAGGAATTTACCTGACAAAGCCAGTTCAACTGCACTAACTGCATTAGAAAAGCTTTTTTTTTTTTTTTTTTTCTCGTCACTCTAGGATATTGCGAAGGAAATTCCTGTATGCATTTTGCGTGCACGTCTTTTGGTTCCAAGCAACTCGTTCCCCAGCTAGTTGGAACACTCGCGTATCTACTAGTTTGTTGAGAGAAGTCGCCAAAACTGTTTTCCCACACGAAACAGAGATTGGTGGCTGGTGAACTGGATTCATTGCCAGCATTCTTCACTTCCTACTCATTCTTTTTCCGTAGGAATGCTGTTTCATGGAATTTTTCCAGTCTGCTGTCTCGGTCATGCTTAATATCATTGATGCTATGTTGCCGGCCTGCGTGACCTTCGCCCCATAAAGCATGTAGCTCTTTTGCGAAGGTGGCCACTAGCATATCTATTTATGCTGGAAAATAAAATTGAATTAAAGAAACGAACCTGTAAGTGATCCTGAAGTGATCCTGCTGTGCTTGCATTAAGTTATTGCAAATTCATGGCCCTTGTTTAATAAACACTCACTTTTACTTAATACCATGCAGATTGCGGTCAGAAAATTAGCAAGACAGATGCTGCTCCTACCTTTTATTTGGGAATGGAGCCTTCGGATATATACATATACTGCTAAGAAATGCATAAAGAGTTGCAACATTAAAAAATGAAATCAAGGGAATTAAAGAAACTTATTTAGCTTTACATCTGTGTCAACTGGGCCCCCAACTATTCCTCTTGAACTGTATTGGCAACTTATCTGGGTACACTTATTATTTCATAAATATTTATTATTTGGCCAGTTAGTATTTCACCAGTAAATAAACAATATACATGGATGTTCCTATTTTGCTTCACTATGACATAGTGCATACCAAGTGCCCTGCCTTCCTTCCTATTCTGATTTGCACTGTTTCGTAATTTACATATCGGAGCATTTTTTGATCATTGCAATTATGCATTCGTATATAATAGCATATTTGCACTTTTAAAATAGTTTGTGAGCGTTGTTAAAAGACATTTCTTCGTAGTGACACTATGAAAATAAAACTTCCTGCATCTGAACTTTCAAGACAACACCAGCCCGGTTGTTCATTTCTTAATGTTCTTGCACGCCAGCTGTGTTTGGTGTCATTTCGGGGCCAGTGTTGCTTCGAAAGAGATGCTCTGCTGTCTTGATGCCACTTTTACACAACCTACTCACGGTTCATTAGACTGGCTATTCCATCTAATACGGCACTGCAGACACTGCACCTGACAGTCGACGCTATCGCAGCCACATGGCCGAAACTTGGTCAAATAGTGGTTACATTCGCAGCACAAGTGCTTCGAGCTGGAGTGCAATTACAGACGTCACACTGTGCAGTAAACTAATATTAAAAAAATGTTCACAATTTTGCAGTCCTTGCAGAACTTGGAAATTTTACATGTCTTCCTTCATCACCACAATGCACCAGATGTTGCTTGTTTAACAGCTAAATATTGAATATTTGAATGCTTTAAATAGGACTAGCAATAACACGTGATGGTGTGTGGCGAAGTAACCAGATGAAAAAGTGATTGTAATGTGATGTTTTGCTGCACAGAAACTTCCGAGGATAAAAAGAGCAAGATTTCAGAGAGGCTGTTGTGCAATAGGAAATGTGAGAACATATTGTTGCAGTAGTGCCTCACTGTTTTGGCAGCAGCGGAAACATGGGTAGGCTGGGGAAAACGTGTCTGGTTGGGCCATATGGCTGCCGAGTAAGATTGTTATCGAGGGCTACATTGTTATACATTGTGAACTGTAAGTTTCACAAACACTGGGTCCTGTCTTGCCTTTTGAGTGAAAAAGTTTACTTTTCAATTTGTGGTAGTATAAGTAGTGGAATTTTGGGCCCTCTTCTGGCATTGAGAGAAGTGTCTTATGCTCGTTCGTAGTAAGGGTTGGTTTTTGTGTACCTTTGAGCAAGGCAATGAGAGTGTCAACTTGTGCCTAGCACCCTGTCATAATTATTTTGCATGTTGCAGTCTGGCCAGACCATCCCAATGGCTGTTAAGGAAGGCGACAAGGTCCTTTTGCCTGAGTATGGTGGCACAAAGGTGGAGATTGAAAACAAGGTAAGCAGCGTCCTGCCTGTTTTACAGCGATACATGCGATGGGCTCTTCACTGTCTCAAAATGGTGTACAGCAATATGAGCATGACTAACATGAGCCACATGTTGAAGGGGAAAAAGTCGGAACAAAAAAAAATTCACTCTGTGACTGGATCTAATCCCAGTTCTGCTGCATTTTGGTTGAATACACTACTGCAGAGCTAAGCTGGCTGCTTCAACTGTTGCTCCAGAAGCATGGCTTCTGGTGTAAAGCATTGATGTTTATTCATATAGCACAAGGAAAAACCACATTCTCCATGCTACTTTAGGAACTTCCAAAACAGGAACCGTCCACAAGGTCTCGTGTTGTACGATGCGTGCAGGACGTCTAATGGCTGTAAGAATGCATTGATTACGCTAATGGCTGCATGTAATCTCCTACAGCTATGCGCTTCTGGCTTGTCCGAGTGATCACTCTACACATTTATGCACACGCACACAGTTCTGTGGCCAGCATATTTATTGAGCACCTGTACAAGTGCTGTCACAGAACCAAACAGTGTGCAGGCCCAAGGCATCTATGTTGGGGGGGGGGGGGGCTCTGTGTAGCCCAAAAACTGCACTTTCTCTGTTCTGTGTCATAGAAGTTTTTACTAGGCAAGTGAGTACTGTTTGTCAAAGCAAGATGTATGTGCTGGGCCAGAAAGGTTGTGCGGTTAGCGAACTCCGTCCTTGCAAACTGCCGCCTAAACTTTGCAAGCTGTGCTCTCGAAAACAGAGGAAATGGCAAACTCGCAGAAGGCATTTATAGCTGTTTTTTTTTTAGTGCCATAGCTGATGTAGAAGGTGTACTAGTGCCTTGCAGTGACTTGTCAGATTGATGTTCGGCTTTAGTTACCATGAATGTTCAGTTGTGCAGTGTTTTCAGGCCTAAGCCCTCTCATGGCTTTGCACTGTAGCATCCTTGCCATCTTTCATTGTAGCTGCATGGCTACAACAAACCTACTCCCACCAATATGTTGTGCAGGAAAGCCGTATGTCAGGGAACTTGGGTGTTGAGCATCTCTGCATATAGTATCGTGGCAGCAGCACGCACTTGGCAAACAAGTGTCGTATTATGTCAGTGAGGTGTAGATTTCCACTCGTTGCAGTGGACTCCCATTGATTGTGCCCTGGCAGGACTGCAAGATTTGGTCAAATTATCCAAAAGGTCCAATTAACAAACAACAAAATGAATGAAAATTAAACAGCTTCGTATCTAGGGAAGCAGTGTCATCGTCTGCTGGATTTCTTGTGTTTTCAAGCGTTATAATACCCACTGCATGCATGAGAAGGTGCCTGTGGATGTCGGTGGGGATTAAATTAAGTGGCATGCGTTTCGAGTTCGAACTGAGTTAGTTTTCTTTCCATATCATAATATGGCTTCTCTCCCAGGACTTTTCAGTTCATTTGAATTAAGCAAAAAGTTAAATTAACTGAGGTCAAATTACAACTGTACAATAACAAGTTGGTTTAGTCCGGTTTCTTTCTTACATTCACATGTGACACACTGATTATATGGGGTAACCTTTTTAATATATATAACTTCAGAGCATACCTTTTGCTGGGGTCAGCATGTCTACTTTCCACGGTTGTTACCTCATTCTAGGAATGTTCACTCAATTGCATCGCCGGTACGTGAAACAGATGCATATGCCTAGTTATGCCACTACCTCAAGCTCATTCATTTTACACTGATCTAAAGAACATCACATCTTGCTTACTGGAACTACTACAGAAGTTCCCAAATAAGATTATCATGTCACTGAAGCAAGAAAGAGCTTGCACACCAATACTTAAAAAACAAAAGAGCATGGTAGAAAAAACAAGCCATTCTAGCAACATGATTCCCAGAGGGAAGAAAATGCAGAAATTTTCTTCTTCAAACAAAGTGTGCCAAGTTTTTCAAAATTTAAATAGAACACTGAACCTTAATCAGACAATGAAAAGAGCTTTCTGACAGATTGTGGAATCCATAAACTGTATGCCATTGAGGCTAGACTTGGGGGGGGGGACTACAGCTCTGACCAGCTTCATTTTCTTTCGTGCAGGAGTTCTACATCTTTCGGGACAGTGATGTGTTGGGCAAGTGGACCGACTGAGCATGGTTGCCAGCTGTCTTCACCCGCGCCTGTCCATAGTGTTGTCTCATAGCGTGTTGCTGTTCATGTGGCAGTGAGCACACCCGGTGTGCAGCTCGGACCAGACTGCCTTTTTTTTTTCGTTCTTTTTATACATAATAAATCGCCACCACCATGTACAGTAGTCAGAAAGAGTTGAGCATTTTTTTCTTTATTTGTTTGTGTTGAGCCGCAATGCAGACGTTATGGCCTATCCCTCTACATTCCTTGGAGTTTGAAGCGTTTTAATGAGAAGGCATTATGTGCCCCACTATGCAAAAATCCGGCGTGACTGAGTGATGGTATCAAAAATGACCCACGGACCAAAGAGTGAAAATGCGTTTAAAATGCTCGGATTGACATCAAATTTCTCTGGGAGGTTCCTACAAACAAAGTAAATTGATTGCTTTGAAAAGCAAGGTTGACACATTTCGGTCTAGGTGGTACTAATCGAACCCGGGCCTCCAGGGTGCGAGACGGGCACGCTTCCCCGATGCCACAGCGGCTCCACGGTTCTGGTGTGCCTAGTGCATGCGTCATTGCACACGTCACATTGCAGTCAATGTGGAGGAGATGGCGCGACGTCATGAATGTATAAAATGAGCGCGCTGCCTGCTGTGCGCGACTTGCTCTTCCGTTTTGATCAGTGCCGTGTCTACTGCGATGGACTGTCAACGCCACGTCATGAGTGTATAAAGAATTAGCTAGTCTGTGGCCAAGGGCCCAAAGTATGCGCAAACATACACACTGAATCAGCAGAAAGAACTGCAATGCATGTCAAACACATCTACTGAAAACATTTCATCAAAAAGACTAATGCCTTCACATTCCCACACGTAAGCAGTCCTAAAATTTTTTTTAACAAATGAGGGTGAATGTACGAAAAGTGAACTTGTTGCTATATAGATACAAGAATGCAAGCTAGTGAAAACACAGTTGGTCCTCAGTATAACGAAGTAAATGTAAAATTTGGTTGGCCATGCTTTATTTCAAAGGAGTATTGTACTGCTACATAATGAAATTGAACTTGGTATCAGTTATGGGCAACCAGTGCTGGTGAAACGGGGCGGTGACAAATGGTCGCATAGCTTGCTTCATTTAATCGGGTATACTGTGCATGCTTTGCCTTCTAGCACATTTGTATACATCCCCTTAATTGTTTTTTCTTTCTCAAAACTTCTCTACCTTGTACCGCAACCTATGCATGTAACGGATCCGGTGATAGCGACCTCTTCCCTGCTTTTTTTTTTTTTTTTTCACCAATACCCTAAACGTCTCAAGCTTAACTCGACTACTGACTGGTTGATGCTTCCGTCCACTTTAAATCCAAGTGCTTCAGGAAGGTGTACGTTGCCTACGGGTCTGAATGGGTGAATACCTTCACGTGCCATTGGGATGTGCCGAGTGGTCTCCAGATTTTTTTCTGCAGCATACACCTGCCTCATCTAGTTGCAGATATTTGCTCCGGTATGTTTTTGTCCTTAGGCATTCGGATCTAGCCTCAAATGGCAAGACACGTCCCTTCATGTTATCGTACAGATTTTTCCTTCTAATTCTCATTCTAGTAAATCTCCATGGTCTTTTTTGTTTCCATTCTTTATTATATGTGAATTAGGTCCTCAGCGCCGTAAGTGAGAAAGCGCCGCAACTTTTAGTTTCTCAAACAGACGCGGGGCCGCAGGGAGCACGTTCTAACGGTTTACAAAACGAACCTTAGCGAGGTAGGTCTGTTTTTCTTTTTCGTTTCTCTCGGCGTGAATATTGAAAACATTGAAGAGGCTACAATCATCGAAGATGAATCTACTTGTGAAAAACGCCCTATAGAAGTGTCTTGCGCCGAAAACTGCATGAGCCATGCAGCTGCAAGCGTATACCGCAGATCGTGTTTCGGTACGGTTTCAAATGGATCGACTCACTGAAAGAGCTCCTTGATGCAAAATAACTCGAAAAAGGGTGAGGACTGCATACAGTTGAATACGGCGTGAATATTGAAAACATTGAAGAGGCTACAATCATCGAAGATGAATCTACTTGTGAAAAACGCCCTATAGAAGTGTCTTGCGCCGAAAACTGCATGAGAGCCATGCACCAGCAGCTGCAAGCGTATACCGCAGATCGTGTTTCGGTACGGTTTCAAATGGATCGACTCACTGAAAGAGCTCCTTGATGCAAAATAACTCGAAAAGGGTGAGGACTGCATACAGTAAATTGTTTCCTAGGTTGAGAAAACGATATACCTGACAATGGCATTTCAGCGAAATACAACATACAACTGAAAAGAAGCTATAAACTCCGTCTGAATTCAAATAAGCGATTACTTATTCCATTTCTGCATATTCCAGATGCAAATAGTGACAGGGACCTTCGTAAGCAGAGTGACGCGTTGATTTCGATGGAACCACTTATGGTGTCCACGGCGCCAGAATTGAAGGCGCGTCCACGTTAGCGACATGGTATCTCCCCACACGCAGTTTGCAGACCGCAAGCGCATCCCACCCCTTCCACAGGGTTATATATGCCTCCTCCCAGTGGCGTAGCCAGGGGGGGGGGGGTTGGGGGGGTTCAAACCCCCCCCCCGAAATTTTTTCCGCCCCCCCCCCCTACTTACCCACCCTTTGTTTTCATCGCTTCGCGCTGACATAATTCATGAAACCGGTGCTACTATCACAATTTAATTCCTGGGCGCTTCCGTTTGGGTTGGTAATTTACAGCGAATAATGTCTGCATATGGAAAAAACTGTCACGGTGTTTGTCAAGGCTTTCACACTCTGTGAAGTTTTGGGCGAGAATGTGGCGGCCGCATTCTGAAGCAACAAATGCGCAACAAATGAAGCAACAAATGCGGCAGCCGCATTTTAGAAGATGGCGAAGACGCTCGACGCCCGTTTACTTATATTTAGGTTGCACGTTAAAGACCCCAGGTGGTCGAAATCTCCGGTATACATTTCCGCCGCTTCCCTTCAGGTGCCGGTTAGGCCGCGCTAGCGCAGGATATTAGGCTACGTTCACACTTGGTCTCAAAGCTGTAGGAAGCGGCAAAATCTTGCAAAAATCCGCCCGCCTAGGCGGCAAAACAGGCAGAAATACAGGCTGCGAGCCAAATCGGTCTCATTTTTCGCCATGGCGAAGCGGAAACGCGGCGGAAAGTCGTTCTGCTTCACTGGAAGCTACACTAGCATGTAAACAACCGGTCGTAAAATGGCACCGGGCACCAAAACCATGGCACCAAAAGTGTAGGCTGTAATGCTGATCGACGCGATCAAGAACCAGCCCTTGCTCTACGACAAGAGTGGCACTAAAACGTACTGTCAGCAATACACGCGATAGTATTCAACGTCGCGCGACCGGAGGTGCGGCAACGAAGCCTTGGCGTGACCCAACTTCTCGCGCTTTTGCAAAGCCAGGCGAACCCACCACCGCCGTTTCCGAGGTGTCCACGTCTTCCGTTTATTTATTGTCCATTTCTAGAAAACAAGTAGGTAGAATTATAAAAGCCATTTCTTCTTCCACTTCCATGGCAGACAATAGTTAGGCAGATTCCTCGTTGGCGCTCCATAATTCTCCTCGCATGTGTACGGTATGTTGCAGAAGTCGCGGGGTGCTTTTCTCGTCGCGACGATAGATTGGGAGCGTAGGTCTCACGTAGGACGCGCAGGCTTTGGCGAGCCCCAACACAAGGGCCAGCCCGGGTTTTAGCTGTGGTGTTCCCGTTGCCCCTTTGGTGTCCTGGAGGCGCCGACAATACGAAATGATGAAATGTTATTACAACTTGTAAATAAAAGCTATTAAAGAAATATTATCACGCCTAGGCACCAACCTGTGACTCAGCGCTACCGCGCCCGTGTGCGGAGAATTACGGAACGCCAACGAGGAAATTACCGAAGGTCGCAGATGACACGCGAAGTTGCGTAAAATGATCACTTTTGATGACGGTACGTGGGTCAAAGAATGAACATACCGCTCGAAATAATGCAATAATGAGCGCCACCACGCCGACAAACGTACGCAGACTAGATGGATCTGGACGAAAACGGCAGCGGCGGCCGCGGCGGTAGCAAAACAGATGTGAACAACTTGGACAGGCGCGGAAAAAATTTTCCGGCCGCTTCGGCCTTTCCGCCCGCTTTGGCCTTTCCGTCCGCTTGCCGCTTTCCAAGTGTGAACCTAGGCTTAGTCTGCGCGAGAAACATCTGTTGTTTGCGATTGCGCCCCTACGGAAGGCTGGTAATTACTGTTGTGTTGTTGAATCCCAAACCAGCAATTACGGAAGGCTGGTAGTTGCTGTTTTGTTGTGGAATCCCAAACCAGCAATGTACACACGAAGGGGTTGATGACAGCAGTGAAATTCCACCGATTCGCAATAGAATGCACGAAACAGACAGCCGACAAGCATGAATTACTGCTGTGCGCAGTACAGCGTAAGTAAACTCTTGTTGCAGGCGCTGACAGTTCTCGTCGGAGTTCACGCGTCCTGAGAAATTGGTTATGTGTACTATGCACTGAACAATACCGGAGTTCATTCCTGCATCACTAGTACACCAATCAGTCGAGATTCTGTGAGGTACAAGGCCGCTTCCTGTTTGCACCAGCGTAAGTGAAGCAGAAATGAGTTGCACGCACTACTTAAAATGCGTACGCATGCCATATCTGTGCTGAGCGGTGAAATATTCTGTACAATTTCGTATCTGTTGACGTAAAGGCAAATGACGGCTGCACGCTCGCACACAGCGGAAGACACAGCGGCCCATGCACTTGCCGCAGGAAATGCAACCCTCTCGTATGAGGGAGCAGGGCGACGAAAGCTTCGAAAAAAAGAAAAACATCTTACGCGTTTTTGCGCCTATTTAAGTTTTCTAGCGCAAAGACGCAGCGAACAAGCTATTGCTATGGGAGTAGGTATAGCCTGGTCACACGTGCATTTTCACGCGCATAGCCGTCCTTGACTTGTGAAACGCACTTCGCCCCGACGAGGACGACGCCATCTACGCTTAACGGAAATTAACAATGAATAATGTCTTCTCCGATCGAACGGGTCGTTGATGCGTTTTCGAACACTGGTCCATTCAGTGGCGCGATGAGAGACCGTTGCTCGAAACGCCCACTGTACCTGTCGTACTTACTGTATTTACTGAGCTTACTTTACTTTTTACTTAATTTCTTCACAAGCACACGCGAGGGGGGGGGGGGGGGGGCGGTCCCATGTCTGTGATATACATGTATAGAGTCTGCTTACACTACCGCTATTTATTATCGATCACGTGACCTAGAGGAAAGCAGAAGCTTGCACCCCCCCCCCCCCCCCCGGTCGGGCCGGTGAACCCCCCCCGAAAAAAATTTCTGGCTACGCCCCTGCCTCCTCCCCTTTCGCACACAACACTGGGCGAGCGCGAGGACCGCACCCATGAAGTCACCATCCTTCTAGACTCAAGCTCGTGCTTTCCCTCACACCTACAGCATGCTTACGGCGCCGCAGGGCGCGATAGGATCTTATATCGCACTTATACACGCTTCAAACTGCGGTATTAGCTGTGGAGAAATTTTCCCGAACGAGCGGGCTGAAGTGCGCGCCCGAAAAATCCGAGGTCATCCGGATACACGCGAAAGGCTACAAATCCAGAGGGTCGATAAACATTGTGGTTGAGGGCCAAATGATCCGAGAGGTACCTACGATGCGAGTTCCGGGTTTGTGGCTTCAGAGCGACGGGAGAGCAGCACAGATGCTCAAAACACTCAAATCCGCAACCCACTACATAGCCCAAATGATACGTTGAGTGACGTATAGAAAGGCGGGAATGCGAGAAATCGATACCCTAAGGCTCGTACAGGCCTTAGTGATTAGTCGAATCACAGATGGCTTGCCCTACCAAGTCCTGAACAGGGAAGAGGAAAG